>NC_071392.1:59781345-60091266 GCF_022682495.2 Desmodus rotundus | reverse complement strand
CAACTGAGCCACTGGGAAAAAGCTAAAACTCATTAGTTAAAAATTTTATTTTATTTTTTATTTTTTTTATTGTTAAAGTACAGTTGTCTCCATTTTTGCCCCCCACTCTCCCCAGCCTCATTGACCCCCACCTCCCACCCTCAATCCTATTCCCCTTTGGTTTTTTCCATGGCTTCAAAATGCATGTTTCTTGATGACTCTTCTTCGTTCCCTCATAACGCCCCCTCCCCACCCTTCTGGTTACTGTCAGATTGCTCTTTATTTCAATGCCTCTGGTTATGTTTTGCTTGCTTGATTTTTAAATACAAAGCCATATTCTTTTTTTGTCTTTATTTATTGTTCAGTTAGAGTTGCCCTGCATTTTTCTCCTTTGCTCACCACTACTGGGTCCCCCTACTCTCACAATCAATCCCCCCTTGACTGTCTATGACCATGAGTCTTCTATTCATATTCTTTGCCTTTCCATTTCCCCTTCTTTCTCTCTCTTTGTCCCTACCTCTTTGCTGGTCACTGTCAGTGTGTTCTTTACTTCCAAGTCTCTTGTTTTATTTTGTTCAGTTGTTTGTTTTGTTGAATGGGTTCCACTTACAAATGAAATAACATGGTATTTGTCTTTCAATGAATGGCTAGTTTCACTTAGCATAATGCTTTCTAGTTCCATCTATGCTGTTTTGAAGGTCAGCAGTTCCTTCTTTCTTTCTGCGACATAGCATTCCATTGTGTAAATGTACCACAGTATTTTTATCTACTCATTTACTGATGGGCACTTATGCTGTTTCCAGCACTTGCTTATTATAAATAATGCTGCTATGAATATTGGGGTATATAGGTTCTTTTGAATTGGTGATTCACTAATCCTAATGTATAGTCCCAGCAGTGGAATTGCTGGATTGAAATACAGTCCCATCTTTACTTTTCTGAGGAAATTCTACACTTGTTTTCCACAGTGGCTGCACCAGTCCGCATTCCCACCAACAGTGTGCTAGGGTTCCCTTTTCTCCTCAATCTTCTTGGCCTTGTTGTTTTTGATTTCTTAATGATGGTCATTCTGAACAGTGTGAAGTGGTATTTAATCGTAGTTTTAATTTGCACTTTTCTGATGGCTAGTGATTCTGAGTATCCTTTCATATGTCTATGGGCCCTCTGTATGTCCTCCTTGGAGAAGGGTCTGTTTGGGACCTTTGCCCATTTTTTAATTGGATTGTTTGTCTTCCTATTGTTGAGTCCTGTGAGTTGTTTATATATTTTGGAGATCAAACCTTTGTCTGAGGTAGTATTGACAAATATGTTTTCCCATACATTTGTTCCCTTTTCATTTCTTTAATGTTTAAATCCTTTCCCTTTATTTACCTATTTTTAAGACAATGAATTAACTCCTAATTATCCTCCAAAGGAGGATAATAAATTTTGCTTGTTTTAAGGACCATTAGTACCTCATGTACTTAACCAATTATTGATGATATTATTTTTAAGTATATTTTATTGATCATGGTATTACAGTTTTCCCAATTTTCTCCCTTTATCCCCCATCTGCCCTGCACCCCCAACCCTTCAGCATTCCCTCTCCTTAGTTCATATTCATGGGGTGTATATATAAGTTCTTTGACTTCTCTGTTTCCTATGTCATACTTAACCTTTCTCCATCTATTTTATGCCTACGAATAATGCTTCTTATTCCCTGTACATTTCCCCCCTATTCTTCCCCTCCCCCTCCCCACTGAAAACTCTATGTGATGTCCGTTTCTATGATTCTGTTCCTGTTCTAGTTGTTTGGTTAGTTTTTGTTTTCATTTTTTCTTTTTCTTTCTTTTTTTTAGGTTCATTTGTTGATAGTTATATTTGTTGTCATTTTACTGTTCATAGTTTTTGATCTTCTTCAATTTCTTAGATAAGTTCCTTTAACATTTCATATAATAAAGGCTTGGTGATGATGAACTTCTTTAAATTGACCTTATCTGGGAAGCACTTATCTGCCCTTCCATTCTAAATGATAGCTTTTCTGGGTAGAGTAATCTTAGATGTAGGTCTTTGCCTTTCATGACTTTAAATACTTCTTTAATGTTTCTTTTGAGAAATCAGCTGATAGTCTTATGGGCACTCCTTGTAGGTAACTGTCTCCTTTCCTCTTGCTGCTTTTAAGATTCTCTCTTTGTTCTTAATCTTGGGTAACACAGCCTTGGTGTGTTCTTCCTTGGGTCCAACTTCTTTGGGACTCCCTGGGCTTCCTGAAAGTCTATTTCCTTTACCAGATTGGGGAAGTTTTCCTTTATTATTTGTTGAAATAAGTTTTCAATTTCTTGCTGTTGTTCTACTCCTTCTTGCACCCCTATAATTCAGATATTGGAATGTTTAAAGTTATCTCAGAGGTTTGTGAAACTCTCTTCACTTTTTTGAATTATTGTTTCTTCATTCTGTTCCAGTTGGATGTTTATTTCTTCCTTTTGTTCCAAATCATTGCTTTGAGTCCTGGTTTCCTTCCAGTCACTGTGGGTTCCCTGAATATTGTGATTTATTTCCCTTTCTGTAGCCTTCATTTGTTCTTTCATTTTTTGACCCACCTGAATCAGAATCAGTTCTATGAGCATCTTTATTACCATTGTTTTGAATTCCACATCAGATAGGTTAGCTATCTCCTCATCACTTAGCTCTTTCTCTGGAGTTTTGCTCTGTTCTTTCATTTGGACCTTTCATTTGCTCTGTTCTTTCTTTGTCTAGGAACACCAGTCTGTTGGTCTTGTTGACTCTTTCTTTACTTCCTTGGTTGTCGGAGTTCCATGCAGTTTGATTTTCTGGAACTTCTGGTTATTTATTATCTTTATATTGGTTGTTATCCTCCTTTTGGTTGTGCTAGGAAGTGAAGAGTGTCTACATATACCTCCATCTTGGCCAGAACTTCTCCCTTTTCATTTTGATGATGTTTATTTAGCCATACAAAAGATTTTTTAAAAACTTGATCAGCTATCTTCTTTGTTTTCTTAATTTAAAATTTAAATAACACTATTTAAATATAAATGCAACCATGCTTGACAAGAATTTTAAAGCTATTTTGTATTTTATTAAAGTGCTATATTTATTTCCCACTCTAGAGAAGGAGTATGATGTCATTCATATAAGTATACTATAGATACAACTTTGTATTTACAAAAAAAAAATGTGGCATTTTGTTTTATTTTATCTTTTTTAAAATTATTGTTAAAGTACAGTTGTCTCCATTTTAACCTGCAGGCTGCTCTGCACCACCAATCCATGCTTCCCACCCTTGATCCTAACCCCCTTTGGCTTTGTGCATGTGTTCTTTATACATCTCCCTTGATAGCCCTTCCCCTATTATCTTCTATTATCCGCTATATTCCCTCTCCCCCTCCTCTCTGGTTCCTGTCAGTCTTTTCTTTAATTCAACGCGTCTGGTTATATTTTGCTTGCTTCTTTGTTTTTGTTGATTGGTTCCACTTATACCTGAGACCATATGGTATTTGTCTTCACCACCTGGCTTATTTCACTTAGCATAATGCTCTCCAGATCCATCTATGCTGTCACAAAAGATGGGAGCTCCTTCTTTCTTTCTGCTGTGTAGTGCTCCATTGTGTAAATGTAACAGTTTTTTTCTTTGTTTGTTTGTTTGTTTTTTAAAGTTTTAAAATATAGTTTATTTCTATGTCTGGAAATACTAGAAATAAATATATCAAAATACTATTAGTGGTTATGTTTGGGTGATAGGATTGCAGGAAATATTGCATTTCTTCTTTGTAATTTTTTTAATATTAATTTTTATTGTTATTCAATTACATTTGTGTGCCTTTTCTCCCCATCCCTCCACCCCCACTCCAGCTTAACCCTCCTCCCTCCCCCACCTCCACCCTCCCCCTTGATTTTGTCCATGTGTCCTTTATAGTAGTTCCTGTAATCCCCTCTCCTCACTGTCCCCTCCCCACTCGCCCCTGCCCATTGTTAGATTGTCCTTACTTTCAATGTCTCTGGTTATATTTTTTGATCCAGTCATTTACTGATGGGTACTTAAGTGGCTTCCAGATTTGGGTATGGTAAATTGTATTGCTATGAACATTTTGATGCAGAGGATCTTTTGAATTGGTGTTTCAGGATCCTTAGGTATAACCCCAGCAGAAGAATTGTCAGTTCAAAAGGCAGTTCCATTTTTAGTCTTCTGAGGAAATTCCATACTATTTCCCACAGTGACTGCACCAATCTGTATTCCCCAAAACAGTGAAGTAGGGTTCCCTTTTCTCCACACCTTTGCCATTTGTTGTTTGTTGATTTGTTTCTGATTCTCACCAGTGTTAGTTAGTGTTACCTCACTGTGGTTTTAATTTGCAGCTTTCTGATGGCTAATGATGTTGACCATCTTTTCATGTATCTCTGGACCTTGTGTATGCCCCCCTTGGAGAAATGTTTGTTCAAGCTGATCTGTCCCCTAGAGCAAAGGACATAAAGAAAAAAAAATGAACAAGAGGAATCTCATGAAAACAGAAAGCTTTTTCACAACTTAGGAAAACAGCATGAAAATAAAAAGAGAACCAACCATATGGAAAAGCATATTTGCAATGAATATCTCAGTCATATATATTTTGATCTCCAAAATATACAAAGAAATCACATGACTACATGCCAGAAAGACAAACAACCGAATTAAAAAATGGGTAAAGGACTTGAATATACAAAAGCTCTTTTGTTTGATGTAGTCCCATTTGTTTATTCTTTCCTTTATACCCCTTGCCCTAGGGGATGTATTGGTTAAAATATTGCTGCATGACATATCTGAAGTTATCCTGCCTATGTTCTCCTCCAGGACTTTTATGGTGTCAAAACTTATATTTACCTCTCTTATCCACGTTGAATTTATTTTTGTGTATGGTGTAAGTTGATGATCGACTTTCCTTTTTTTTTAATGTAGCTGTCCAAATCTCCCAACCCCATTTGTTGAAGAGATTATTTTTGCTCCACTTTATGCTCCTCCCTCCTTTCTCAAATATTAATTGACTGTAGACACTTGGGTTTATTTCTGGGCTCTCTCTTCTGTTCCATTGGTCTATGTGCCTGTTTTCATGCCAGTACCAGGCTGTTTTGATTACAGTGGCCTTGTAATATAGTTGGATATCAGGTATTGTGATCCCTCCTGCTTTGTTCTTCTTTCTCAAAATTGCTGCAGCTATTCAAGGTCGTTTATGGCTCCACATAAATTTCTGAAATGTTTGTTCTATATCTGTGAAATATGTCATGGTTACTCTAATAGTGGTTGCATTGAATCTATAAATTGCTTTAGGTAGTATGGCCATTTCGATGATGTTAATTCTTCCAATCCATGAGCATGATTCATGCTTCCATTTGTTTGTGTCTTCCTTAATTTCTTTCTACAGTGTTGTGTAGTTTTCTGAGTATAGGTCTTTTACCTCCTTGGTTAGGTTTATTCTTCTGTATTTTATTTTTCTTGTTGCTATATCAAATGGGATTTTTTTCCTGATTTCTCTTTCTGATGTTTCATTGTTGGTATACAAGAATGCCTTTGATTTCTGAGTATTGACTTTGTATCTGGCTCTTTTGCCAAATTCATTTATAAGGTAAAGTAGTTTTTTGGTGGCTTCTATAGGATTTTCCATGTACACTATCATGTCATCTGTAAACAATGACCATTTCATTTTCTCCTTTCCAATTTGGATGCCCTTTATTTCCTTTTCTTGTCTGATAGCTGTGGCTAAGACTTCCAATACTATGTTGCAAAGGAGTAGTGAGAGAGGGCATTCTTGTCTTGTTCCTGATCTTAATGGGAAAGTTCTAAGATTTTGCCCATTGAGTATGATGTTGACTGTAGGTCTCTCATATATGGCCTTTATTATGTTCAAGGATGCTACCTCTATTCCCACTTTGCTGAGTGTTTTGATCATAAATGGGTGTTGTACCTTATCTAATGCTTTTTCCGCATCTATTGATATGATCATGTGATTTTTGTCTCTGTTTTTGTTTATGTGGTGTATTATGTTTATTGATTTGTGAATATTGTACCATCCTTCCATCCCTGGGATGAATCCCACTTGATCATGGTGTATGATCTTTTTAATGTATTGCTGGATGTGGTTTGCCAATATTTTGTTGAGGATTTTAGCATCTATGTTCACGAGCTATATTGGCCTGAAGTTTTCTTTGTTTGTTATGTCTTTATCTGGTTTTGGGATTAGGATGATGTTGGCTTCCTAAAAAGAGTTTGGGAGTCATCCATATCCTTGAATTTTTTGAAATAATCTGTGGAGGATTGGGGTTATCTCTCCCTTAAATGCTCTGTAGAATTCTCCTGTGAAACCATCTGGTACAGGGCTTTTGTGTGTTGGAAGCTTTTTGATTACTGTTTCGATTTCATCAGTTGTTAATGGTCTGGTCAGGCTTTCTGCTTATTGTTCATTGAGTTTTGGAAGGTTATATTTTTCTAGAAATGTGTTCTTTCATCTAGATTTTCACATATCTTGGCATATAGTTCTTCATAGTAATTTCTTCCTATTCTTTGTATTTCTGTGGTATCAGTTGTAATCTCTCCTCTTTCATTTCTGATTGTGTTTATTTGGGTTCTCTCTCTTTTTTTCTTAATGAGCCTGCTTAAAAGCTTGTAAATTTTGTTTATCTTTTCAACGAAACAGCTCCTGGATTCATTGATGCTTAAAATTGTGCATTTAGTCTCTATGTCATTTAATTCTGCTCTGATCTTGGTTATTTCCTTCCTTGTACTTGCTCTGAGTTGTCTTTGTTGTTGTTCCTCGAGTTCTTGTTTGTGTACGGTTAGGTTATTTATTTGAAATGTTTGTATTCTCTTTAGGTAGGCCTGTATTGCTATGAACTTCCCTCTCAGGACTGCCTTTGCTGTGTCCCATAGGTTTTGGCTTGTTGTGAGTTCATTTTCATTTGTTTCCAGAAACTTTTTGATTTCTTCC
Organism: Desmodus rotundus; assembly: GCF_022682495.2. Taxonomy (NCBI): domain Eukaryota; kingdom Metazoa; phylum Chordata; class Mammalia; order Chiroptera; family Phyllostomidae; genus Desmodus; species Desmodus rotundus. The sequence goes on along the minus strand of NC_071392.1, from coordinate 60,084,334 downwards.
CTAATCTCATTCTTGACCCATTCATTGTTTAATAGTATGCTTTCAATCTCCATGTTTTTGTGTGCTTTGCATTTTTTTTCCTGAGATTTGTTTCTAATTTCAGTCCTTTGTGGTCAGAGAAAATGCTTGATATAATTTCAATTTTCTTGAACTTGTTGAGGCTTGTTTTGTGTCCTATTATGTGCTCTATCTTTTAAAATGTTCCATGGGCATTTGAAAAGAATTTGTATTTTGCTTCTTTGGGATGAAAAGCTCTATATATATATCAGTTAAGTCCATTTCATCTAGGGCATTGTTCAATGCCACAATATCTTTGTTGATATTTTGTTTGGAAGATCTGTCCATCTTTGACAGTGGAGTGTTAAAATCCCCTACTGTAATTTGTTTCTGTCAATATCTTTCTTGACGTCCTCCAAGATTTTCTTTATGTATTTGCGTGCTCCTATTTTGGGTGCATATATACTTACAATGTTTATGTCTTGGCAGAATCTTCTTTTGACTTTTATGAAATGCTTTTCTGGGTCTGTCTTTATGGCCCTTTTTTCGAAGTCTATTTTGACTGATATGAAGATTGCTACCTCTGCATTTTTTTCCTGTCTGTTTGCTTGGAAAATTTGTTTCCTGCAATTCATTTTCAGTCTATGTAGGTCTTTTGTCCTGAGGTGGGTCTCTTGTAGGCAGCATATGTGTGGGTCATGCTTTCTTATCCATTCAGCTATTCGATGTCTTTTGTTTGGAACATTTAATCTGCTTACATTTAAGGTCATTATTGATAGGTACTTACTTATTCATTGTCATTTGTTCATACCTGTGTTCCTCTCTCTCTCACTCTTTTGCTTCCTTTCCTTTTTTTTTTAACTTTTCATAATTTTATTGTAATTGATAATTTTTAACTTTGGAATTTTACTCCAATATATTGTTTAACTTTTCATCCTTTTAAAAAAAATTTTATTGTTATTCAATTACAGTTGTGTGCCTTTTCTCCCCATCCCTCCACCCTCCCCCTTGATTTTGTCCATGTGTCCTTTATAGTAGTTCCTGTAATCCACTCTCCTCACTGTCCCCTCCCCACTCCCCCCTGTCCATTGTTAGATTGTTCTTAACTTCTATGTCTCTGGTTATATTTTGTTTCCTTTTTTTTTTTTTCTATTTATTATGTTCCAGTTAAAGGTGAGATCATATGGTATTTGTCCCTCACCGTCTGGCTTATTTCACTTAACATAATGCTCTCCAATTCCATCCATGCTGTTGCAAAGGGTATAAGCTCCTCCTTTCTCTCTGCTGCGTAGAATTCCATTGTGTAAATATACCATAGTTTTTGGATCCCCTCGTTTGCTGATGGGCACTTAGGTTGCTTCCAGTACTTGGCTATTGTAAATTGTGCTTCCTTTACTTGAAGCAGTCCCTTTAGCATCTCTCACAGAGCGGGTTTGGTGGAGATGTATTCTTTTAGACTTCTTTTGTCTGGGAAGCTCCTTATTTGGCCTTCTGTTTCAATTGAGAGCCTTGCTGGGTAAAGTAACCTTGATTTCAGGCCTCTGGTTCTTATTACTTGGAATATTTCTTGCCATTCTCATCTGAGTTGGAGCGTTTCCATTGAGAAGTCAGCTGCTAGCCTTATTAGGGCTTCCTTGTATGTTACTTCCTTCTTCTCTCTTGCTGCCTTTAAGATTCTTTCTTTGTCTTGTAATTTTGCTATTTTAATTATTATGTGTCTTGAAGTGGGCCTCTTTGGATTCCTCTTGATTGGGATTCTCTGTGTTTCCTGGATTTGTGTGACTTTTTCTGTCATCAGATTAGGGAAGTTTTCCATCACTACTTTTTCAAACAGGTTTTCTAACCCTTGTTCTTCTTCCCCTTCTGGTATCCCTATTATACATATATTATTACATTTCATGTTGTCCTGCATTTCCCTAACCCCTGTTTATTCTTTCTGACACTCTTTTCTCTTTCTTGCTTATTCTGGGTTATTTTTGTCTACCTTGTCCTCCAGTTCCCTGATCCTATCCTCTGCTTCATCTAGCCTGCTTTTGATTACTTCTACTGTGTTCTTCAGTTCAGAAATTGTATTCTTCCTTTCTTCTTGGCCTTTCTTGATAAGTTTCTATTTCCTTTTTCATGTTGATATAGTTTGCAGTTAGTTCATTGTAGTTTCCCTGTAGTTTTTCATAATTCTCTGTTAGCTCATTTAGCTTCCTGGTAATCATTGCTTTGAAGTCAATATCTGATAGTTGACTCTCCTCTTTTTCATTAGCATTCTTTCTAAGACTTCCTCCTTTCCTTTCACTTGGAGATTGTTTCTTTGTCTTCCCATTTTTTTGAGCCTCTTTTTGTTACCCTCTCCTTCTTAAATTGCTCTGCTCTGACCTCCTGCATTTATGGTGTAAACTTCTATGGTAGAATACCTGTGAGATTCAGTGGTGCAGACTCTTTGATCTCCTCAGTTCACTGGTTTTGTGTTGTCATTTATGTTTGTTCTCTGTATGTCTTTCGGTATGATTGTTGTTGGGTCTTTCTTTGGTGGGTCCTTCCCTCCATGTGGTTAACTGAGGGTAATGCCATCCACCACTTCTTGTATTCTGTTGTACTGGTGTGGACAGGTTGTGTTGAAGCTAATTATTCTGTGTGTACAAGGTTTTGAGGCTTCTCTCTCATTCTTGTTCTTTTGTTTGTTCTGGGTTATATCTCGACCATTTATTTGCATTTCCAGATCAGTCCTGGACTGAGGTTAGTGTGGCTTCCACTCCCTCCTTCACCTTCTTCCATTGTTATCTATTGGTTGTTTTTTTTTAGTGGGTTTCTTCTTCCAACAGTGGTGTTCATAGTTCCCACCTACTCTTTTTTGTGATCAGTTGGGGGGGAAGGCAAAATGGTTTAAGACAGTGGGAGTGTATTCTATCGTATTTAAAGTACCAACCCATAGAGAAGAGATAGTAAATCCTTTGGGTATGTATAGTATTAACTATGGTATTTCACCCAACTAGCCACTTTTCAGAAAGGGTGAAAAAAAGATAAGACTCTTGCTGCGGGGGTGCAGAGGGAGGATTGTGAGTTGGATGTAGAAAGCAGTGAGCTTGTGGGAGGTCAGATTACAAGGTAAAGTGAGAGTAACTGTTAGAAAATAGGTGTAATGTCTGAGAGAATAGAGTTAACTACCATAGTCATAAAGCTTAGGAAACAGTGAAGTGAGCTAAGGTTCAGGATGAGTGCTGTGTAGTATTTAGAATTGTGTGGAACAGCAATTATTTACAATAGTAATAGAGCAACAATCATATGACAGAATCTACGTGATCTTAATAACAAGAAAAGGAAGTATAGGACCTATAGTAGTGTGCTATTGGAACACAAGTGAAGTGAAAGATGGAAAATTAAAAAGACACTATGGAGGGAGGGGGTGGGCAGGATGGAGTGGAGTGAGGGGGGCAGGAAATGGGATAACTGTAATAGCATAATCAATAAATATATTTAAAACAACAACAACAACAACAACAAAACCATCCTTAGCAAAAAAAAAAAATACACTATGAAAGAGAGAACAAGGGAAACCAGTCAAATAATGCAATTTTTCAAACCAAGTGAGGAAAAGTAAACAGAAAAAAATGAAATACAAAAATACTAATAAAATAAAAGATATAAGAATAATGAAATAATAATAACACAAATATACAATAACTTACAAGTTCTCCGGAGTAGCAAAGTGAAATTTGTTCCACTGTCTCTGTTGTTGGGATGACCCATCTTTGGGTCTAACTCTGGTCTTTTCACAGATACAGGTTTTATTGTCTCACTTGTGGAAATTAAAAAAAAAAAGGAAGGAAGGAATAAGGAATAGAAAAGGAAAGGAAGGAAGGAAGACAGAATAAAAAAGAAGGAAAGAAAGGAAGAAGGCATTAAAAAAATTTTTTTAAGCTTCCTGCTGTCTTTAAACCAGCCACGTCAGTTCTGCTGGTCTTCCTGACTGCAGCAGGCTGAGGAGGGTTTGGTCTCTCTTTTCTCCTTTCCTGAGCCTCACTCTTTGTTGTTGCCCAGCCTCCAGCCCACTTCCTCAGTTCACTGCAGGGCCCCCAGTGCCCTTCTGCACCTAGCCTATGCCTTCAGTTCACCAGTTGTGCTGTCCTTGAGTTGCACCAATTACGGGCAACTCACACACCACCTTTTCTCTCTTTGCTGTCCTAGATGCTAGGGACTCTCAGCACCCCTTCATGGTAGTACACCTCCCCACTGAGTTAAGTCTTTCTGGGGATTGCTGACTCCCTGAGTCCTGCGGCTCTCCTCTCCAGGGTCATCTCCATCTTCCTCTTAGAGAGCCAATCAGCACTGCAGGGCTCTGGGTGCAAGGGATGGGTGGGATGTATCTCTGGGCAGTAGGGTCAGGAGTTCTCCCTCCTGGGTCTGCGGGCCTGAGCACTTGTCCTCCACTGCTGGGGCAGAACGGGCAACCACCAGGCCATGGGATCAAGTGCACACCATCACTGGGGCTTAGGGTGTGAACATGCAGCAGGTAGGTGGTAGGGGCACAGGAGGCAGGGTGGCTGCTGCAGGAGAATTCCCCAAACAGCCACTGAGTGCCTCTTTTTTCTCTTTTTCTTTGTGAAAAATTATTCCTATTGCAAGCCTGCCACTCCAAGCAAGTGCCTGGCCTCTCACACAGCCACACTCTTCAACCAGACCAGGGACTGACTGGGTCAGGGTCTGTGACTGCCCAACTCTTCCCAGCTGGTATCCACAGTCTCAGTGGGTGCACACCTCCCCTGTGTATTTGCCACTTTGTCCTTATTCCCCACCCTACAACTTCAAGCATCCAGGTCCCTTCTGGTGCTGCTCAAACCTTGTTTGGCAGGGGAGGGTGATACAGATCTCGTCCCGCAAGATCTGCTGTTGAGGTTTCAGTATTCAAATACACATACACACGGACTATAGAAATCCGGTGGGGGAAAAGGGGCTACGTGGACACTCTCCAAGTTAGAGAGAGACTCCTTCACCCCTGCTTGGACAGGCTTTATTGTTTTTCTAGGCCTCCTACATCAAAGATGGTCCTCATTTATTATTCATAGGTTTGTTTGGGGTGGTTATCTTTGCAGACACAGGAGAGAAAATCACTGAGTACATCAAAGGGGGATATTTGCAATGTAAAAGGAGAAATGGTCGAAAAGGCTTTGTCCCATACCTGGGGGGTCTAGCCCAGATTCTGGGAAGATAAAGATACTCAGTAAACATTTGCTTCCTCAATTCAGGGTGAGGGAGTTTTTTAGCAAGAGCAAGTCTCATAGCAGTCTAAGTACAATGCAGGCCTGATTTCCCACTGGAGAACTTATCCATGGACGTGGGTCCTGTCCGCCTACTTCACTCCCCACTGGTTTTCCAAGTGGGGGCTGAGCCACATTTCCCACGCTTGGAACGGTTCCCCATAGGAGGGAGCCATTGACCTGGCTTTCTCCCTAGAATCCTGTGACAGACCCAGCGGACACTGGGCCTGGGGCTGCAACCACCCTGGTCCCCAGGCTGGTCCCAGAGACCTTACTGTCCTGAAGCATTCTCCTTACTCTCTGATTTTTCAATGTCCTCTACAACTTTTGGTCTCCAGTCTTCATATGTGTTGGGATAATGTTGGCTGTTCACTCTGTTCCTCAGAAGATCAGCTAGGTGTTTCACCAGTGAGCAGGGGGAAGTGGACTCAACTCCCACCTATCTTGCCACTGTCTTCTTTTCTCTTGTTACTTTTTTATCTTGAAATTTATTTTGCCAGGTATAAATACTGCTGTACCTGTTTTCTCTGGGTGCCATTTGCTTTGAGAATCATTTCCTATCTTTCCACTTTGTGTCTATATTTGCTCTTGTAGCTGACACATGTCTCCTGAAGGCACCATATGGTTATGTTTTGTTTTTTGAACCATTCTGCTTCTATGTGCCTTCTTATTGGTGAATTCATTCCTTTAAATTTAGAGTGATTATTGATATATGAGGGTTTGTATAGCTATTTTATATTTTGTTTTCTGGTGGCTGTGTCTCCATTGTTTCATTTTTCTTGTGTTTTTGTAACAGGGTGCAGACAAGAGGGGGGCCTCAAATATGGATTTGTAATGGGGTCCAGAACTCAAGGTGTCCAGGAAATATTAGAAAGATACATATAGGATGTCCTCACACCCACCAGCCTGAGCTGGGGGAAGGGACACATGGAGCAGGGCCATTCAGAGTTGTTTTGCATAGCAACAGCTGTGCAGCTAACCTCTGGCATGGTCATTTAACATATCTATAACCTTTAACTGGTTTCGTGGATAGGTGAAATAGCTGTGGACTAGCTTTGAGCCAGGGACATGTGAGTGACTTCCACCCAAGATGTAGCTGGGAAGCAACTCCCCCTGGTTGCAGCACCTGCGTGAGAGCTTGGAGAAGACTGGCTCCATGCCATGGGGCCACACCTGCCCAGACTTACTATGGCAGCCCAGTAAAGCTGGAAAAATACAGGAATGCTGGCAGGTGTAACTGATTGTAGGAGGAGTCAGAAATGGGGCTGCAGAGAAAAACTGGCACTGGGATTTAAACTGAGGTGGGACAGACATACCTGGGAGAGGACCACGTGGTCTTGGAGGAGAGGGGAGAGGACCACACAGTTTTGGGGAGAAGAGAAGGTAGAGAGGACCACGCTGCTTTGGCAGAGTGGGGACCCCGTGGCAGCAACAGAGCTGATGGTGCCAGGAGCCTGAATCATGGATTTCTACTTCTTTTCCTGAGATATGGTAGCCCAGACTGGGCAGAGGGAGAAGGAAGGACTGTGTGCATCTGTGGGTATTCTAAAGGACTTCAGTATTTTAATGAAGACATTAAGTCACTACTCTAAGTCTGTATAACTTTTAAATAAATAATTTCTTTCCTTTTCACCAGTCTCTGGCATTGAGAGACATCTTTCCTCTGGCGGGCAAGGCAAACTTAGTAGGTGGGAGGGACCCCCAGAGAGAAAGGGGGGGTCCTTTTGGTAATAGTATATTGTTCACTGCCCCCCCCCGTCTGTTCTGTAACATTTTGTCTATTGTTTTCGTTTGGTGGTATTCTATTACTTTTTCCCCTTTTTTCTCTTTTTTCATGTTATGTGTCTAAGTTGGAAATTTTCTGTATGGTTTTCATTAAGTTATGCAAAAGAAAGTTACATGTATACAGTTGTCCGTTTTCTTCTGAGTGCATCTTATCTCCATTCCCCTTTGCAACTTTAGACCTTCACCCCTCCCATTTTGTTTTTGTCACACTCAATGTTTGTGTAACTAGTTATCAAGTCAGAATCACATTTGTTATTGAATTAACCATACAAATTGCTTCATCAACTAAGAACAGTCATCTACCACCACTTATAGAATTGAGAAAGAGCTAATAACCTCTCCATCCTGTTTGGGTCCTATTACTATATGTTTGTGCTAGAAATGTAACCATGCATCTCATTTAGTTGTTAATATTGCATGTTTACAATTAGGGAAACAGAAAATTTGAGTGATGTTCTGAAAATAACTCAGCTAGTAAGTTGCAGAGCCAGGATACAAACCCAGAGTTCTTTATCTCCATGTCTCTGCTTATAATCCCTGAATAGTTAAATTACTTTAATACATTATCATATCTGTAATTTTTCATTATCCTATTATTAACATAACTGTATGGATTAATTAATATTAATATATTAATTCTAAGAAGTATTTTGTTACTAATTATCTTGAATACCTAACAATATGTTTTAGGTATTTTGGAATAACTATTCATGGCTCATGTTCATTAAATTTGCAAGGGAGAGGCATTTTTACAGCCATTTACCATTCTTGAACAGCACACGTGATCACCACCTATTCTAGCTATATAAATGTTTTTTATCATCTTTCTTTTTTTAATTTTAATTTTTTATTGTTATTCAATTACAGTTGTGTGCCTTTTCTCCCCATCCCTCCACCCCACCCCAGGTGAACCTCCTCCCTCCCCCACCTCCACCCTCCCCCTTGATTTTGTCCCTGTGTCCTTTATAGTAGTTCCTGTAATCCCCTCTCCTCACTGTCCCCTCCCCACTCCCCCCTGACCATTGTTAGATTGTTCTTAACTTCAATGTCTTTGGTTATATTTTGTTTCCTTTTTTCCTCTATTTATTATGTTCCAGTTAAAGGTGAGATCATATGGAATATATAAATGTTTTAAAGCTTAAATAATTTATTTTCTTATTTTAACCACTATGTCATTTTAATTTTGAAAAATAATTTCTTGATTGATTATTATACACAATTTGAATTGTCCAATAAATATAATATATTTACAAAGTTATAATTTTAAAAAAATATATGCTATGAGTTTCTCTTTTTATTGATTTATTTTTACTTTATTTTTATTGCTGACATTATTACAGATGTCCCCATCCCCCACCTCCCTCTTCACCCACTTCCATGCTGCCCTCATCCCATTTTCCCTCTGGTCATTACCACACTGTTGTCTGTGTCCATTGGTTAATATTTGTTCTTTGGCTAATTCCTTCATCTTCTTCATTCAGTTAGTCTGTTCCATGTATCCACATCTGTTTGTTTTTTTTTTTTACTAATCACCTCTCCAACATATTTTTATTTATTTGAGTTGAAGATAAATTCAAAAAAATATCTTGATCATGGTTAACATTTCAAACAGTACAGAAGAATTTAAACTGAAATGAATGAGTCCCTTTTTCCCTAAAACCATCAACCTCTGTAATTTAGAGATAACTGCTGCTAATAATATATTTGGTCTTTCCAGTAATTTTCTATGTGCATATATGTGCACACTGTTTTTAACTTAGCCACTTATCTTAGTTTTCTTTTCATTTCAACACATATAATGCCACTTTAACCTTTTTTATGTCTATAAAAACATTCCAATATTTGGATGTACCACTATTTATTCAGTTTCTTATTGATGGATAGTTCTAGAGTTAAAAAAAAATTATCTTATATTCTTTGGCTCAGTCGGTTGCAACATCATCTCATAAACCAAAAGGATGTTTGTTCAATTTCCAGTCAGGGCACATACCAGGACTGCAGGTTTGATCCCTGGTTGGGGCATGTACAAGAGGCAATAGATCAATGTTTCTTCCTTACATTACTCTTTATCTTTTTTTCTCTCCCTTCCTTTCTCTCTAAAATCAATAACATATCCTTGGGTGAGAATTTAAAAAATAAATAAAAATAGTTAAATTAATAATAAAAATTCTATTATGAATATATCTACATTTATCTCTGCATTCCTATTCCATACCAATAGGACTGGTTTGTAGCTGGGACATTCTGGGTGAAAGCACATATATGTTTAAACATTTTGATAGGTTTTTACTCAATTGCTGTCCCCAAAGTCTTTTTATATGAACACACAAAATAGAATCTAAACAGGCTGCTCACATTTTAAAATTCATATTAAACTGCAAGATGTGAATAACTTCTCTTTCATGAGTATTAAGTGTAAATTTGCTAAATATAAATATTTTATTCTACATAAATATTTTACTCCTGGGCAAGACTTACCATGGCTCACATTTTCAAATCAATAACACATTTCTTGTATGTATTTCCCATGGTTTAATTAAAAAACACACTAATGTTTAACATATTTGACTATTTGTTATAGGCCTAGACTCACACTATTTCTTCCACTTTGAAAAATATAACCAGAAACATTGAAATAAAGAACAAAACTGACAGTAACCAGAGGGGATGGTGGAGAGGGATAATGCGGAAAAAAAAGTGAAAGGACCATCAAGGAACATGTATAAAGGACATGTGGACAAGGCAAAGGGGGTAGGTTCGAGGGTGGGAGGTGGGAACAGGTAGGGTGGGGGACATGGTAGGGGAAAATGGAGACAACTGTACTTGAACAACAATAATAATAAATAAAATAAAATAAATACATAAATAAAAAATAAATTTTTTACACACAAAAAAGAATATCCACCTCACTTCAACCCTTCATGTTGATGTCTTACTTGCCCCTATTTGTTTATTTCAAATACTACCGTCCCCATCTAAATAATGCTTTCTTCCTCTGAGCTCCCAGCACTTCCAGGTAACATTATATATTCCTGATAAATGGGAGCTAATATTATTATTAGGCACTGAATATTTTCATTTCTATAAATGTCCTTATTCTCTTCTGTTGTGCTTGTATGCTCCAATGGATTGGTTTAGCTCAAACTATATATTTAATATTGTGATACTACTTTTATTTTCTTTTAAAATAAATGGTCTAAGATTTTATTTTTAACAACTGAATAAAGTATTTTTATTCTTAAATTTTAGATTTTCTAACACAGAAAAATATCTCTGGAACTCAGCTCACAAACACATGCAACTTTGAAAAATAAGAGTTAAATCTGAAACATACTGGTGAGAGTAACATGAGTGTTATATTAAAGGTCTTTAGAGGCAAGCTGGCATAGCTTACATGCCAACAAACCTATTTATAGATCTGACTTCTTCTTGTAATGTCAACTGTAACATTATACTTATTTTAGCCTTTGTATCTCAAATATCAGCCTGCACTAGTTGTACAGTTCTCCCTTATTTGATATCAGAGAGTCCAGAGGAGCCTTCCATGGAGCCTTCTGAAGAACCTAGTCAAATTAACAAAGATAACTTTCTAGAAGTTCCTAACTTATCTGATTCTTTTTCTGAAGATGAAGAAGTTAAAGCTACCTTCAAACCTGGTTTCTCCCCTCAACCTAGTAGACAAGGTTCTGATTCTTCTGAAGATATGTACCTGGACATTCCATCTTCAGGTACAAGAAGAGTTTCATTTGCTGACACCTTTGGATTCAATCTAGTATCTGTCAAAGAATTTGATTGCTGGGATTTACCAAGTGTTTTAACCAATTTTGACTTGAGGAAGGACATTTTCCACCCAGAAGAATATGTTTTATCTCCACTATTTGACTTACCTTCTTCAAAAGAGCTTATGCAACAACTTCAAGAACAGAAAGCAATACTGGAGTCAGCTGAGTATCTTCCTGGATCTACAAGTATGAAAGGCATTATTCGAGTTTTAAATATTTCTTTTGAGAAGTTTGTATATGTGAGAATGTCCTTAGATGATTGGCAGACACATTATGACATGTTAGCAGAATATGTCCCAAATTCATGTGATGGTGAAACAGATCAGTTCTCCTTTAAGATTTCATTGGTTCCTCCTTATCAAAAAGATGGCAGTAAAGTTCAGTTTTGTATACGTTATGAAACTTCTGTTGGTACATTTTGGTCAAATAATAATGGCACAAATTATATATTGGTTTGTCAAAAGAAAGAACAAGAGCTGAAGCCTGTAAAACCTTGGGAAGAACTTTCTAATAGACAAATAAAAGGCTGTTTAAAGGTAAAATCAAGGTAAGAATATATCTTACATTCTTTATTCTATAATCTTAAAGTTTTCTTTTGTCATTGTTTATTTCATGTACTGTTATGAGATAGCCATTCTGTTTAAAATAACAAGGAAATTGCTATTTGCATAGCACTGTGTTATCTCTTCTCCTAATATAAGAAACAATTTGATATAATGTCATAGATGAAAGAGAGAGTGTAATATGTATATTGCTTGCCTAATGAGATATAAATTGCTTAAGTTTAACTCATGGAATCTAGATTCTTAACATGTAAAAGTATTTAGTTATTTAAATCACATTTTTGAGCACTTAAAAAAATCTTTACTGTACTTCAAAACATTTCTGAATAACATAAAACTGTGTTTCAATGTACCTACAGCTCAGAAACTTGTAGATTTCCCCTATAAGCTGTAACAAATTTTTGTTTGGAGTGATACATGTTAAGTTAAATCATAAAAGCTATGACTTGAATGATAAACTAAGAGAAAGATATAACTATTTGAGTGATGTATGAATTACACATAAAACTTCATAATGCAATTATAACCAAATGTAACATGAAACACAAAGGGGTATGATTTAGTAAAAGTAAATGGAGCAGAATAAAAGAAATACCTAACTAGAAATAAAAATATGCAGTCTTATAGATTAGAGATTTGAGCTATAACCCCTTATTAGTAAACTTGTTCTCCTATTAATATGGCAAAAATAATAGCAAACTGGCATTCGGTTCTCTTTATTGTAGAGTTGACTAATTTTCATGACAGTTGGTTAGTAAAGAAAACATCTACTGCAGAGTGTCCCAATAGAAAAGTTCACAGCACTCTACCAGTCACAGTCAAATGTTTTGATTATTCTCTAGGTTGTCCAAACTGTCATTGGACCCAAAGATTGTAGTAACTGAATCAGAAATAGTATAATATAATGAAAAGGGAGCTGTATTAGGGATCAAGATACCCAGATTCTAACACAATTAAATAAATACCTAAGAAATAATATTGGGAAATTTTAATTTTTAATATTTTAATGCCTGACCTAAATGTGTAATTTTAATGCATTAATAATTTACATATAATATAGGTGGAAGAAATTCAACAATATAAAATATTTCTACTCTTATTATTCTTCAAAGTTATTTGAAAGATCAGCTTACTCAACTATGTGAATTTTACCAAATTTCTTATTCCAAAGAAAAGCTTCTCAGATTTTACCTGATACTATTAAGAGAGCAAATGTAATCATAATCTCTACATGTGTTAAAATAATAATTTAGACATTTATGAAATTACTCAGCAACATGATAGTTATACAGAAAAAAATAAGTTTAACACTATTCAACAAAATAATTTATATACATAAATATATGTGTACTACATTCCAAATGAGTTTATCATCATGATATCTATTAAACATTCTGCAACTTGTTCTATATGTTAGAGGAAAGCAAAATTTGGAAAAGGCACAACCTTATTGTCAAAAAGCTCATAAAAGAAACATTGTTTGATTTAGGATTTTTGTGCAAATTAAATATGCTGTTTTATTTTATTTTAAAAGCATAACCTTTGATTATGCTATTACAGTTGTCCTAATTCTTTCTCCCTTTTATCCCTCTTCTCCCTTCATCCCCCCACCCTCTAGCATTCCCTGCTCCTAAATTCATGTCCATGGGTTATACATATAAGTTCTTTGGCTTCTCCCTCTCATATAAAGTTCTTACCTCCTCCTGTCTATTTTGTGCCTACCTATTATGCTGCTTATTCCCTGTACCCTTCCCCCCTCATTATCCACTCCCTCCAACCGATAACCCTCCTTGTGATCACCATTTCTGTGATTCTGTTCCTGTTCAAGTTGTTTGGTTAGTTTTTGTTTTTTAGGTTCAGTTGTTGATAGTCGTGAGTTTGTTGTCATTTTACTATTCATAGTTTTTGATCTTCTATGTCTTATATAAGTCCCTTTAACATTTCATATAATAAGGGCTTGGTGATGATGAACTCCTTTAACTTGACCTTATCTGGGAAGCACTTTATCTGCCCTTCCATCTTAAATGATAGCTTTGCTGGGTAGATTAATCTTGGATGTAAGTCCTTGCCCATGATGACTGAATACTTCTTGCCAGCCCTTTCTTGCCTGTAAGGTTTCTTTTGAAAAATCAGCTGAAAGTCTAATGGGAACTCCTTTGGAGGTAATTGTGTTCTTTTCTCTTGCTGCTTTTAAGATTCTCTCCTTATCTTTAATCTTGGGTAACTTAATTATGATGTGTCTTGGGGTGTTCCTCCTTGGATCCAAATTCTCTGGGATTCTCTGAGCTTTCTGGACTTCCTGGAAGTCTATTTCTTTTGACAGATTGGGGAAGTTTTCCTTCATTATTTGTTCAAATACATTCTCAATTTCTTGCTCTTCCTCTACTCCTCTGGCACCTCTATGATTTGGATGTTGGAGCATTTAAAGTTGTCCCAGAGGTCCCTCAGCCTCTCCTCATTTTTTTGAATTCTTGTTTCTTCATTTTGTTCTGGTGGGATGCTTATTTCTTCCTTTTGTTCCACATCATTGATTTGAGTCCCAGTTTCCTTCCCTTCACTGTTGGTTCCCTATATATTTTTCTTTAATTACTTTGTATAGCCTTCATTTCTTCCTTCATTTTGCAACCGAGCTAAACCATTTCTGTGAGCATCCCGATTACCAGTGTTTTGAACTCTATATCAGACATTTTGTCTATCTCCTCATATCGTTTAGTTCTTTTTCTGGAGTTTTGATCTGTTCTTTCATTTGAGCCATATTTGTTTATCTCTGCATATTTGTTACACTGTAAGGGGCAGAGCCTTAGGTATTCACCAGGGCAGGGCAACCCTCTTTGCTCCATTGTGCTGCTGTCCTTGGGGGAGGGGTCAGAGAGGGAACAATGCCACTTGCTCGGCTCTTGCCCCACTCCATCACTTCCCTCACTTCCCACAATATGATTGTGTCCTTTCAGGTGCTGTTTCTCAGGTGAGTAGGTTTGTGTACATTCTAGGACTACATGAGCCTTTCCAATGGACTCTTCCGCAAGACTGGGAATTTCTCCTACTGCCACAACCCCTACAAATTTTTACAGCCATAGATTTTGAATCTTTAGGTTCCTGCACTGAAACCCTGGGTGTCACGGTCTGTCTCGCTCCCCATTTGTTCCTCCTGGCTTATCCACATGCGAGTGTGGGACAGCCTGCTCAGCCAGCTCCCACCTCACCTGCTGGTCCACAGCCTTGGTAGGCATTGTCTGCCCTCCTGCCTGTTTCCACCCCTCTTATCAGTCCAGATGAATGTTTCTTTAACTTCTTGGTTGTTGGATTTCCATGCAGTTTGATTTTCTGGCAGTTCTGGTTCTCTTTAAATTGGTTGTTATCATTATTTTGTTTGTTTGAGGAAGAGAAGTGTTTCTATCTACTCCTCCATCTTGACAGGAATCCTACTAGGTCTTGTCTGCAGGGACCAGAAGCATTTCCTACTGCAGAAGATAAGACAACAGAGTAGGTTGCTGTTTCAATTGCAGAGGGGAAAATCTAGGTTGTAGGTTTGATGCTTTGGTTGGGCCACATGTGCGAGGCAGCAAATCATTGTTTCTGTCTTGTGTCAATGTTCCTCTCTCTCTCAACTGGAGGTCCTAATCCTCCTGTCCATATAGCTGCAGTGGCTTCCTAGCAGGGCCATTTTCAAGTTCAGCTGGCTATCCTCCAATTCTCAGCACCTGCAACTAGACCTGAGTCCTCTGATGGCTGCTGCAGATAAATATGTAGTTTTAAAACTACAAGCAATACATGCTAAACTATGGTACAGATAGGAGATTCCTTTGGTAAACCAAACTTTTGTTTGATATTAAGAACCAAGTGGGTAACTGATAGGCCTAATTTACCTCAGTAACTATATTATTGAATGTTCTAATCTAAAATATGTATAGCTATATACAGGGTAGGGCAAGAGTAGTTGTTTGTATGGAAAATAATAAAATAATAAATAATAGAAAAATAAACTCTGCTTTGCATACTCACTACAGTAAACCGACTTTTATCCCACCCTGTATATATACCCATAAACCCATTTGTATTCAGAACAGTAAACATTGGATTCATAGCAGACATCATTCAAGTTTTAATATTGCTTTGGGAAATGTAATCTGAGAAGAATTAAACCACAAAATAGTCTAAAGGTCTGTAAAGTTTCCTAATGAGCTATAAAAAATGGAAAAAATATCTCTCCTTCAAAATCACAAATACACTTTCTGTACTTCTATAACTTAAAAATCCCCAACATAATTCAAACCACATTTTATAAAAGGCATTTGCCTCTAGAGGAGGCCTTTTGTGCTGAGTTTCAGTTCAACATGAATTTTTACATCTGATTTACATACCACTCAAAATGGAGTGTATAAAGGAAATCCTGACAGATACTTAGAGCAGCATGTGCTATTATAGAATATTTATACAACTTTTCCATGATATGATTTATATATAATGGAGTTTCAAATATTCCCAAAGCCCGCACAAGAGAGCATTGTCAAATTTCTAACTGAATATTACAGTTGGATTTCACTGTGAAGAATTTGGCTAGGGAAAAATGGCACACCTTATTAGTGCTACTTAACAAAACGTGTACTTGGCTAAAACAAAAATGAACTAATACTTATTTGATAAAATTATAGCCTTTAAAATATTTTCCTCCTCCTAAAGTGTTATAAAATCTAAATTGGTCTTTTTTGAGCATTTCCACACTTAATTTGGAGGTCAATTGTTTCCAAAGATAATACAAAAAGGTAATGTATGTGAATTTTAGCGTTATACATGCAAGCAAATTCATATTAGTGTATAATATAAGTCATAGTTAAAATGAAAATAAAGTTGTCCTAATGTACATCTAACATGAATTCCTCTTAATACCAAAGTTAATTTGCTGTCGAGGTCTGGGAGATTGCATCTTCTGTGAATGTCAATAATTTCTTCTAATAAGTTCAGAATGAACTGTGGGAACACATTTAGTAAGGTAGGATTTCAGTTAAGCCAGTCACCTTAGGCAATATGCTTTTTTTCTATGGAGATTTTTTTCAGATCAGAGATTGCAAATCTCCACATTAATGCAGTTGCCTATATTTGGATGTTTGTTACTCTATCTACTTTGGATAAAAAGAATATCTAGAGGGAGAGAAAAGTTTGTAGCTCATAGATGTGTGACTGAGAGCAACCCAAAGGTATTTAATTACACCAGTAAGGCATGCATCATGAGATACTTGATAAGTGTTATCACATGTATGGCATGGGGGTATGTGCTAGCAAACTAAGATTTCTGATCTACATCCCATGAGCTTTATTTCAAAAGAAATAAATAACATTGATATAATTTACATGAAATGTACATAGATAAATAGGCTAAAAGTGGCATAGAAAAGCAGTATAACCTCTAAGTTAAAATTATGGGCTTCTGAGTTAAACATTTGTGGTTTGGAGTCCAAGTTTCATCACATGTTAGCTATGTGATCCTGAGCAAGTTAAACTTTGTTTCCTCATCTGTTAATTAGAAATAATAATAATACTATCTCATAGGAGTTTTTGTCTGTGCATCTACATGAGATAATACATACAAATTTTTGACATGAAATCTGGCACATGGTAAGTTATCAGTAAATATTAACTGTTGTAAAAAAGAAAAGACAAGAGTGAATCTAGCTTTAAGTGGATGTGAAAAACCCTAGAAAGGCTTAAGCTGCCCCAAAGTTCCTCACCTCTTTCCTTTCAGAGTTTCTAAATTTTCAGATTATGAGAGCCATTTCTTTTTCTCTTGCAGGACTTTAATAAATAAGCAAAACTAATTGAACTGCAAATTTTTGAGATATGTGTCATCTTATAGCTGGAACATCTTAAAGTTGGAAGAGATCTTAATGACTATTAATATTTCCATATTTAATAGATGAAACAGTGGATGACCAGATTGGAAAGGCATTAACCTTGTCATTGAAAGGACATGTGCATTAATTCCAGTAAATATATACTTAATAGCTATGTGGCCATTGAAATATCACTTAATTTCTCAAAGCCTCAGTTTACTCATCTGTAAATGGTGTAGCAATGCTTGATATTGTGATGGTTAAAGTAAAATGAGATTATATTTTTAAAGTTTTCAGTACAGTATTGGGCATATATAGGCAAAAGGCCTCACAAAGGATGAGAGCTGAGAGGAGGAAACAGAGAACACCAAAACCAAGCTCAGATTCTTTGGGTATACAATGGAAGCCAGTGATAAAAATGAAATAAGAAACACATTACATTTAGAGCTTTCTAAAATATGTGATCTGTAACTGATCCTGTGTATTGGGCAAGGGAGTGTATCTTTTCAATATCTTTTTTTTTTCCCTCCCACCAGCTGTTAAATGTATGTTCCCAACCATTGGGAACATAGAGTAACTTCATAGAGTAACAACATATTTCAATAAGTGCTATTAATATATTATTTTAAATAAAGAAACAACATGACATAGGTGTTGGATGGTATTTATTACTTGACCAGGTGAGTGGAATAACTTTCTGAAAAATTTTAATGCCAGAGGAGAAAATTGATTAGTGGTCAATTTTTGTACCTGAAGAATAGAACTGGGCACATTCAAGAATTGGAAAGAGAGAAATATTTTCTAAGGTATGATTTTAAGATTACAGAGTGTTTACCTTTCAGGGTGGTAAATTCGTTAACATGAAGCCAAGAAAAGCATTGGAAAATGGAGCATAAGATATGGTCATGTTGCCATGTTCCAGTCAGTGCTATTGGATTGTGAGACTTCCTTAATTTATACCTACAGTATAATGTGGGATCCTGGAAATATTCCAAATAGGTGTAAATAGCTCCAGGAGGCCATTAGGATGTAATGTATTTCATGGCTAACTTGTTTTGAGACCACACTAATTGTGGAGGGACTTCTGTTAAGGCCATATGGAAACATAAAACACAGCTGCAAAGGACCTGTCAAGAGGACTATTTGGAGCCAAACAGCTTATAGTTTCCTTGGAGACCTACCAAGGCTTTGTGGTTTCCTGGCTTAGTGTAAATTCATACCATTTGGCCTAGACATTCCTTAGAGTAGTTTTGAACCTTTTCTGAGAGAAAAAGAGGAGGACCTCATCATTAAGGGTTTTTTCTCAAGCTCTAGCTGAAGAAAAATGCTATGGATAGCATGTCTCACATGGATCCTTTGGGATCTCTCTGAACCTAACTCCCCACCCAGAGCCCATTTGCAGCCTGTAAAAAATTGGAACGGGGCTCAAGAACTCTGAGCCAATAAAGCTCCAGACCAAAAAAAAAAAAAGGATTGTGAAGTAGGACATAGATTTTCATTCTCTTCTCATTATGCTGACTGTGACTCTTTTCTGTTCCAAGTTTTTGTTCCAACACCTCAGTGGGAATAAGGTAAGTGAAGTGACCTAAAGGGCACACAGTTGAGGTGGGCTTAATTACCCAGTGCCTTGTCAGACTTAAAAGATCTTCACTATTATGACACCTCATTTTGAAACTGTGCCTGAAATATGTGTGTGGGTTTATATGTGTATGCACACAGACGTATGTGACACACAAACATACACATAAAATTCCCACTCTTTAAATGCAGACAACTTAGGATGTCAGGGATGTCAGGTGCTATCACCATCTTACACCAAATTAAGGTCAGTTGCTCAAATGGGCTTTGACTCTTTACTGAGACCACAGAAATGGATAATTTTAGAGCGCAGAACACTATGAGGTTTCAGGCAGATTTGAGTACACAGTTATGGTAACGACTCTATACAAGCCTAAGGGTAAGGTGTATGTGTGTGTTTGTGTGTCTCTGTGTCTGTGTATTTGAGGGGAAAGTGGACTCAAAAACAATGAAACATAATAGAAATAGCCCAGGCTTTAAAATGGGGCAGATTTGGACTTTCATTCTAATTAATTTTTGTATAAACTTGGATAAATTATATTTTGTATCCATTTTATTCAGGAGTAAAATAGGGATAATAATTTCTACTTACAAAAATTGGGAAAGAAGAGGGAGGGCCATCAAGGAACAGGTATAAAGGACACATGGAGAAACCTAAAGGAGGATAGGATCAAGTGTGGGAGGTGGGTGTAGGTGAGTTGGGGGAGACTGGAGTAGGGAAAATGGAGACAACTATACTTGAACAAAAATTTAAAAAAGAATTGCTATAAGAAATACATTCACTAACATGCATCTCCTAAATGCTGGCACTTTATATATACTCATACTGGCATGTGATAAATTCTACATTAAAAATCTTGTGTCTGGTGAGATTAATGCCCAAAATTAATGGAGAAATTCTTGTTTTTCTTAACATCATTCCTACTACCAGGGCCCAGGCTAAAATTAATAGTTTTTAAATTAGTTATGTTATAGGTTCAATAAGCTTTTACTCGCTAACCAGGAAATCTAAATAATATTTATGGTGTTGTTTCCATGGGTAAAAATTATTTCTAAAATCTAGCAACTTCTGGGTTACAAAATATTATGATATATCACCTGTTCATAAGTTGGACACTAGCTACTTTTTAAAAATGAAATACACGTTTTTCTTAAAAACATGTGTATTCTTTTTTTTTTTTATTGTTATTCAATTACCGTTGTATGCCTTTTCTCCCCATCCCTCTACCCCACCCCAGGTGAACCCACCTCCCTCCCCCCTCTCCACCCTCCCCCTTGGTTTTGTCCATGTGTCCTTTATAGTAGTTCCTGTAATTCCCTCTTCCCACTGTCCCTGCCCCCCCTCCGCCCTGGCTATTGTTAGATTGTTCTTAACTTCAATGTCTCTGGTTATATTTTGTTTGCTTTTTTCTTCCATTGCTTATGTTCCAGTTAAAGGTGAGATCATATGGTACTTGTCCCTCACTTCCTGGCTTATTTCACTTAGCATAATGCTCTCCAGTTTCATCCATGCTGTTGCAAAGGGTATAAGCTCCTTCTTTCTCTCTGCTGCGTAGAATTCCATTGTGTAAATATACCATAGTTTTTGGATCCACTCGTTTGCTGATGGGCACTTAGGTTGCTTCCAGTACTTGGCTATTGTAAATTGTGCTGCTATGAACATTGGGGTGCACAGATTCTTTTGGATTGGTGTTTCAGTGTTCTTAGGGTATAATCCCAGCAGCGGAATTACTGGGTCAAAGGGCAGTTCCATTTTTAGTTTTCTGAGGAAATTCCATATTGTTTTCCACAGTGGCCTCACCAGTCTGCATTCCCACCAACAGTGCACAAGGGTTCCCTTTTCTCCGCATCCTCTCCAACATTTGTCTGTTGATTTGTTTATGTTGGCCACTCTAACCGGTGTCAGTTGGTACCTCATTGTGGTTTTAATTTGCATCTCTCTGATGGCTAGTGATGCTGAGCATCTTTTCATATGTCTCTGGGCCCTCTGTATGTCTTCCTTGGAGAAGTGTCTGTTCAAGTCCTTTGCCCATTTTTTAATTGGGTTGTTTGTCTTCCTGGAGTGGAGTCCTGTGAGTTCTTTATATATTTTGACAAAGGAGGCAGGAGCATAAAATGGAGCAAAAACAGCCTCTTCAACAGATGGTGTTGGGAGATCTGGACAGCTACGTGCAAAAAAATGAAACTCGATCACCAACTTACGCCATACACGAAAATAAACTCAAGATGGATAAAAGACTTAAATATAAGCCGTAACACCATAAAAGTCCTTGAGGAAAACATTGGCAGGAAAATCTCAGACATTCCACGCAGCAACATCCTCACAGACACATCCCCTAAAGCAAGGGACATAAAGGAAAGAATAAACAAATGGGACCTCATCAAAATAAAAAGCTTCTGCATGGCTAAAGAAAACAGCACCAAATTACAAAGAGAAAAAACATGTGTATTCTTAAGATGGTTTTTTTGGACTAAATAACTGAGCTGGTTATATACAATTTCACCTTATCATACCAGTATATCCATGAATAGAAGATAAAATTGAATTTTATACAATATTTTCCTCCGAGAAAATATATTATACACCATTACATTTTGGCAATTCCTTTGTTTTAAAGCATTCTCTGTACCTGACCACTATATAAAAAAGAAAAAGCTCCACAAGACATCTCTCAAATCTTTTCACATTATAATTCTGCTTCTCTAATAGCTTCACTTGGTAACTGGCAGGGTAGAGTTATTAACTGGTTTTGAAGCCTTCATCATACTGATCTGCTGTTTAAAGATTTTATCACAAATAGAAATAAATTGCTAAGTTGTTCTACTGCATTGTGTAGTGAGAGACTAATTGTACTTTAAACAGAACTGTTACAGAACAGACCTGGGGGGAATGAAAGATACACTATTACCGAAAGGACCCCCCCTTTCTCTCTGGGGGTCCCTCCCACCTACTAGGTTTGCCTTGCCCGCAGCCAGAGGAAAGATGTCTCTCAATGCCAGAGACTGGTAAAAAGGAAAGAAATTATTTATTTAAAAGTTATACAGACTTAGAGTAGTGACTTAATGTCTTCATTAAAATACTAAAGTCCTTTAGAATACCCACAGATGCACACAGTCCTTCCTTCTCCCTCTGCCCAGTCTGGGCTACCATATCTCAGGAAAAGAAGTAGAAATCCATGATTCAGGCTCCTGGCACCATCAGCTCTGTTGCTGCCACGGGGTCCCCACTCTGCCAAAGCAGCGTGGTCCTCTCTACCTTCTCTTCTCCCCAAAACTGTGTGGTCCTCTCCCCTCTCCTCCAAGACCACGTGGTCCTCTCCCAGGTATGTCTGTCCCACCTCAGTTTAAATCCCAGTGCCAGTTTTTCTCTGCAGCCCCATTTCTGACTCCTCCTACAATCAGTTACACCTGCCAGCATTCCTGTATTTTTCCAGCTTTACTGGGCTGCCATAGTAAGTCTGGGCAGGTGTGGCCCCATGGCATGGAGCCAGTCTTCTCCAAGCTCTCACGTAGGTGCTGCAACCAGGGGGAGTTGCTTCCCAGCTACATCTTGGGTGGAAGTCACTCACATGTCCCTGGCTCAAAGCTAGTCCACAGCTATTTCACCTATCCACGAAACCAGTTAAAGGTTATAGATATGTTAAATGACCATGCCAGAGGTTAGCTGCACAGCTGTTGCTATGCAAAACAACTCTGAATGGCCCTGCTCCATGTGTCCCTTCCCCCAGCTCAGGCTGGTGGGTGTGAGGACATCCTATATGTATCTTTCTAATATTTCCTGGACACCTTGAGTTCTGGACCCCATTACAAATCCATATTTGAGGCCCCCCTCTTGTCTGCACCCTGTTACAGAACTGCCTTATAAAATTTTGCTATTCCTTCCCCCATTAAGTTATTCTGAAAATGATCTGAGTGTATTGTACAATAGTGCTATTCAAGTTACAATTAGAAGTGTAATTCTACCATTATAAGCAATGATTGTCCTATGTATAGTTGTGGACTTTTTAAACCAAATTTCATACTTTATTCATATTACCTTAGTTTTTAAATAATGTCCTTTTTCTGTTCCAGGATTTCAGCCAATATACCACATTACTAAAATTTATCATTTCTCCTTAGGTTACTCTTGGCTATGTCAGTTTATTTTTTTATTTTCTTAAACTTTTAATTGTTATTTTATTAGAGCTGTCCCAATATTACCCCCTTTGCCCTCCTCTACCCAGCCCATCCCCCACTCCCACTGTCAATTCCCACACATTTGACCACATCCATGGGTTATTCATGCATGTTCTTTGACTAGTCCCTTCTTCTTTCTCCCTTTATTCCCCTCCCCTCTGATCACTGCCAGTCTGTTCTATATTTCCATGCCTCTAGTTCTATTTATCTCATTAGTTTACTTTTTTATTAGATTCCTTTTAACAGGTGAGATCATGTGGTATTTGTCTTTCAATGCCTGGCCTATTTCACTTAAGATAATATTCTGCAATACCATCCATGCCATCACAAAAGGTAGGAGTTCCTTCTTTCTTTCTACTGTATAGTATTCCATTGTGTAAATGTACCACAGTTTTTTGATCCACTCATTTAGTGAAAAGCACTTATGCTGTTTCCAACACTTGGCTATTGTAAATAGCACTGCTATCAACACAGGGGAGCATAAGTTCTTTTGAATTAGTATTTCAGGATTCTTAGGGTAAATTCCCAGCAGTGGAATCCTTGGATCAAAAGGGACTTCCATTTCTAGTTTTTAACAGACATTCCATACCGTTTTCCACTGTGAATGCACCAGCCTGCATTCCCACCAATAGTGCACCAGGGTTCCATTTTCTCCGCATCCTCACCAGCACCTGTTGTTGATTTATTAATGATCCTCATAAATGAGGTCATTCCTCACTGTGGTTTTAATTTGCATCTCTCTGATGGCTAGTGATGTTGAGCACCTTTTCATATGTCTATTGGTCATCTATATGACCCCTTGGAGAGGTTTCTTTACCCATTTTTAATTGAATTTTAAAAAAATTTTTAATTTTAGTCTTCATGGTATTGAGTAATATGAGTTCTTTATATATTTTGGAGATCAAAGCTGTGTCTGATAGGTCATTGGCAAATATGTTATCCCATATGGTCAGTTCCCTTTTCATTTTGATGATGGTTTCTTTAGCCACATAGAAGCTTTTTAATTTAATGTAGTTCCATTTGTTTATTTTTTCCTTTATTCCCTTGGACCTATGAGTATATGGGCTAAAATATTGCTACATGGGATTACTGAAATTTTACTGTCTATGTTTTCTTCTAGGACTTTCATGGTGTTATGACTTATATTTAAGTTCTTTTAAATCCATTTTGAGTTTATTCTGGTATATAGTATAAGATGGTGGTCCAGTTTAATTTTCTTTTTTTGGCATGTACCAGTCCAGTTCTCCAAATGCCATTTATTAAAGAGGCTATTCTTACTCCATTGTGTGCTCATACCCCTTTTGTCAAATAAAAAATTGACCATAGAAATATAAGTTTAATTGTAGGCTATATATTCTGTTCCCTTGATCTATGTGTCTGTTCTTATGCCAGTATCAGACTGTTTTGATTATAGGGTCCTTGTAGGACAGTTTGATGTCTGGTATTGTGATCCCTCCTACTCTGTTCTTTTTCTACTAATATTGCTGAGGCTATATGGGGTCTTTTGGTTCCATATAAGTTTTTGAAATATTTGTTCTAGGTCTGTGAAATATGCCATTGGCATTTCAATAGAAATTATGCTGACTCTATAGATTGCTTTAGGTACTGTGGACATTTTAGTAATATTAATTCTTCCAATCCATGAACATGGTATATGCTTCCATTTATTTGTATTTTCCTTAATTTCTTTCTTCAGTGTTTTATAGTTTTCTGAGTACAGATCTTTTACTTCCTTGGTTAAACTTGTTCCTAGGTACTTTATTTTTCTTGTTGCTATAGTAAATGGGATGTTTTTCCAAGTTTCTCTTTCTGCTATTTCATTGTTGGTGCAATAATTTGCAAATCAATAAATGTAATACACCACATAAACAAAATGAAAGAAAAACCACATGATCATATTAATAGATGCTGAAAAAGCATTTGAGAAAATCTAGCACCAATTTATGATTAAAACACTCAGCTAAGTGGGTATAGAAGGAACATATCTTAATGTAATATGGCCATATACAAGAAAACTACAGCTAACATCATATTCAATGGGCAAACACTAAAATCTTTCTGCTCGAGATCAGGAATTAAACAAAGGTGTTTGCTTCCACCACATTCACTGAACATAGTACTGGAAGTTCTAACCATGACAATTAGACAAAAAAAAATATATATATAAAGGGCATCCAAATTAGAAAGGGGGAAGTAAAACTGTCATTCTTAGATGTATAATAGTGTACATAGAAAACTCTAGTTTTCAAAATAATCTACTAGACCTAATAAGAGAATTTGACAAAGTAGTGGGATATGAAGTCAATGTTCAGAAATCAAGAGCAATTTTGGAGTTGTGCATTTAAATTTTACTTACCCCTTTTTAAATTTGTAGTAGTAAAAAGGATCAAATTTTTTGCCCAATTTTATTTGTAAAGCATGCCAAATAGTAGATGCTTTTCCTAATTATCTGAAACAGATTTTAGAGCCCATTTAATTATTTGGTCCCTTTACTTTTTATCTTGATGAGTCTGATTAAAAGTTTGTCAGTTTTGTTTATCTTTTCAAAGAACCAGCTCTTGGATTCATTGATCTTTTGCATTTTTTTTACTCTATTTCATTTATTTCTGCTCTTAACTATTAACTTCCTTCTACTCACATCAGACCTTGTTTCTTGCTCCTTTTCAAGTTCCTTTTTTAAGTGTGAAGTTAGATCATTTATTTGAGCTTTTTCTGGTTTATGAGATGGGGCTGTAGGGCTATGAATTTTCCTCTTAGGATTTCTTTCCATGTGTCCCATCTTAATTTGTGTATTTTTCAGTGTGCTTCTCCTGATTGATTTCTACTCTTATAGCATTGTGGACAGAGAAGATACTTGATATCTTCTACTGAGACTTGTTTAGTGCCCTAGCATGTGGTCTGTTCTAAAAAATGTTCCGTGTACAGGTGTAAAGTATGCATATTCTGCTGCTTTGGGGTGAAATGCTATGAAGATATCAGTTAAATCCATTGATCTAGTGTGATGTCTAATACCACTATCTCCTTGCTGATTTTCCGCTGGGAAAATCTATCCATTGAAGTCAATAGAGTTTTAAAATCCCCAACAATGACTGTATTTCTGTGGGTCTCTCCCTTTTTGTCCATCAAGATTTGCTTTGTTGCCCTGGCTGGTGTATCTCAGTGGATTGAGTGCTGGCCTGCTAACCAAAGGGTAGCTGGATCAACTCCCAGTCAGGACACATACCTGGGTTGCCGGCCAGGCCCCCAGTTAGGGGCACATGAGAGGCAACCACACATTGATGTTTCTCTCTCTCACTCTTTCTCCTTCCCTTCCCCTCTCTTGAAAAATAAATAATAGTCTTTAAAATATTTTTTAAAATATTTTTGCTTTGCATATTTAAGAGCTACTATGTTGGATGCCTGTTTACTAGGGTTATATCCTCTTGTTGGATTGTTCCCTTTTTCATTTTGTAGTGTCCTTCTTTTTCTCCTACTATTGCCTTGCTTTTAAAGTCTGTTTTTTTCAGATATAAGTACTTCTACCTCAGCTGGTTTTTTCTTTTCATTTTTGTCAACTATCTTATCCTATTCCTTTTATTTTAATCTGTGTATATCTTTTCATATGAGATGGGTTTCTTGGAAGCAGCATACATGTGGATCATGTTTTGTTTGGTTTTTTAATCCATTAAGCTACTCTCTAACTTTTGGTTGGAGCATGTAAACCATTTACATTTCAGGTGATTATTGTTAGATGCATATGTAGTGCTATTTTATTGTTAGACTGTTTTCCTCTGTTTTTTTCTTTCTTTCTTTTTTACTTCTTCTTCAAGTAATCACTTTAACATATGTTGCAGTATTGGTTTGGTGTTAAAAAAAAAAAAAACTCCTTTAGCTTTTTCTTGTCTGGGAAGCTCCTTATTTATCCTTCAATTTTAAATGATGCCCTTGCTGAGAAAAGTAGCCTTGGTTGTAGGTCCTTGCTTTTCATCACCTTGAATATTTCATGCCACTCCCCTCTGTTCTGAAATGTTTCTGTTTAGTAATCAGATGACAGTCTAATTGGTGATCCCTTGTATGTAACTACCTGCTTTTCTCTTGAAGCTGTTAGGATTCTCTACTTATCTTTAAGCCTTGTCACTTTAATTATGATGTGTCTCGGTGTAGATCTCTTTGGGTCCAACTTGTTTGGCACTCTCTGAGCTTCCTGGACTGGTACAACACTTTCCTTCACAAGATTAAAGAATTTTCAGTCATTGTTTCTTCAAAGAAGTTCTCAACCCCTTGCTCACTCTCTTCTCCTTCTGGTATTCCCATGATGTGGATATTGTTATGCTTCATGTTTTCCAAGATGTTTGTTAAGCTCTTATTTTTTTTAAATTCTTTTTTTCTTTTTGCTGCTCTGCCTGATTGATTTTTTTTTCTACCTTGTCTTCCAAAACACTAATTCAATCCTCTGCTTCATCTGACCTACTGTTTTTTCCTTCCAGTGTATTATTTATCTCAGATATTGCAGTCTTTATTTCTGACTGATCTCTTTTTTTGGTTTCTATGTATTTTTTCATGATTTGAATATCATTATAATCATTACTCTAAACTCTGATGAATTGCTTACTTCCATTTCATCTAGTTCTTCTGGAAAATTCTCTTGTTCTTTCATCTGGACTTTGTTTCTTTGTCTTCTCATTTCTGCTGCTTCTTTGAATTTTCCACCTTAGATGTTAAACTGATCAGTTGTTAATCTTATCAATTTGTAATCATCAGTCAGGCTTAAACAGCACAGGGTAGGGCAGAGTAATTCCTATGGGTGGGGCTTTTTCTTCCCCTCAGGCTGCTGCCATTCAGAGTTGAGTGTTCTGCCTGAGAGAGATGGCTCCTGCAGTGTGGGGAACCACCCAGAACAGGGATCCTAGTGACTGTTCTTTCAGTTCTCTCCTCATAGACACCAACACCAGACTCTCCTCAAGCTTCTCTTGTCCAATCTGCCCTCCCTTTTTTGGCATGCAGGGTAAGTGGCTGCATATGAAATTTTGTACTTCTCCAGATGTCTCTCTCTGGTAGACAGAACCTCTGCTGCTTTTCACAGCTGGATGTCCTCTAGGTTCCTTTCTGGCTCTGTTGCTGTAGGCTGGGGAGTCAAGCTTGGTGGTTAGACCCAACACTTCTTAGAGGGAACCCCTGGGCTGCTAAAATATCCCTATGGCACTTTAGCTGCCACCTATGGGAACCCAGCCTGCCCTCTCACATCTCTTCCATACTCTCTACCAGTCATGTTGTGCTGAAATGTTTCCTACTGTCTGTGGTTGTAAGGCTTCTTCTCTCCATCTAGTGTACAGTTGGTTATTGAAGATGATTTCTCTATAATTTAGTTGTAATTCCATATTGGTCTTGGGATGAGGTTAGTGTAGCTTTCACTTACTCCTCCACAATCTTGGATCCTTGCTATCTTTTCCAAAGATTTCTTACCAATTTTTATTGAAATATATTGTTATAGAATATACCATCTAATTTTATCCTTTGTTTTCAGGAAGAATGATTCTTAAAACTACTTATTTGTTATTTGTTTACTCTGATTTTTACTTGAATTAAATGTGGGAGTCCATTATCTCTACACTTTAAAATTTAGCAGAATTATATTGTTTCTGTTACTGATATTATTTTCTATGTCAAATAGTCACAAAAGATTTACTTTTAGATTTTTACTTTGAGGTCCTAACTAGTAAACTAATAAATTAGTTTGTGGTATTTTAATGGAAAATTTATTTATTTATTTATTTATTTATTTTTAATTTTTATTGTAATTTAGAGAACAAAAAACTGATAAGCAACTGGATTCTCTTAAGGAATGAATTTTATCTTTATAAGAACTTTGCTTTACCAGTGTTAATGTATCAAGGAGCAGTCAATAGGTTAATAACAGACTAGCTATAAAGCTCTCCCTCTTTGGCTTTAGGACTGAATATTAAAGGTATTAATATTATTACTGTACCTACTGTGAAAGACAGAGAAAATAAAACTATTCTTTACAAAATTATGAAATTAAATTATTTAAAAAGTTCATGCAGTTTATATCTCAATCTTACCTAAAACAATAGCCGTATTAGAATTTTTGAAAGTTTCTTAGACATATAAAATAATTAAAAAT
This sequence comes from Desmodus rotundus, assembly GCF_022682495.2. Classification (NCBI taxonomy): domain Eukaryota; kingdom Metazoa; phylum Chordata; class Mammalia; order Chiroptera; family Phyllostomidae; genus Desmodus; species Desmodus rotundus. The sequence goes on along the minus strand of NC_071392.1, from coordinate 60,055,255 downwards.
ATTAGTTACACTATTTTCTAGATATAAAATTTTTAAATAAATTGTTTTTAGGAATGCTATTGTGTAAATAAGGCACTGAAAATAAATCTTGCTTAGATTTCTAAAAATCAATTGTTATATAAATCAGCTGAAATTTAAATTTCTTATAAGTGTTAATACTGTGTTTGTAGGCAAAATTCATTTGAATATATGTTAAATTTCTTGACATGAGTGAATCTGTGTAAAATTTTAACTGACAGCTATTTGTTCTGGTCAATGAATATGTGCAGAGGGCTGGTACCACAAATCCAGTTTACAATTTATTTAGTAAATTGAACATAGGTAGCAGTATACATTTAAATTATAAGAAGCAGTATACATTCAAAACATCTACATTTAAATTATCCTTGATGCATTGCTTTTTTAGTGGAAAAATACACACATATATATGCATTAGCTTTGTTTAAGCCTTATGTTATGTTTGTGTGTGTTTAATAAATATAACGGCACTCTTCATTTTATTTTTTTCTAGTATGTTACATTTTCTGTATTAGTGATATTGAAAGCTAACTTCAAAAAAGTAAGTTTTTAGGCAATGCTAGTTATATGAACACACAAGATATTTGTTTCTAAACCTTATAGAACTCTTGTCATTCAACAGGACCCCTATTCCAATTGTTGGTTTATATTATGGCACTTGCTTTTGCCCTTTCATTTCTTTGTCATATTCTCTTTAAATTAACAGTATTTCTAGGAACATCTTCCCAAGAAATAGCTACCCTGAGGGTGCAAAAAAAAAAAAAAAATCTTTAAATGAAAGGAGTGCTATTTGCCACATTTGCATCCAGTGCAATTTATTTATAGAAAACAAAATTAACATTTAGCAAAAGACCTAATGTTTATCAGATGATCAGATGTTTTTTCAGTATAGAAGGAAGATTACTTTTGCTATATAGCCCTCTGTATCTCTTTAGTAAGAATGTTTACTTTGGTGGCATTTACAAAATGGTGACCTTTTCCTGCACTAGTACTTTTTCATATATTTTCATTTTCATTGAATTTATTGGGGTGACACTGGTTAATAAAATTTAACAGACTCCTCAACTTTTAAATACCTTACCTGTGTGCTATCTTCCCAAGTGGATTACAAGTTCCTTGAGGTCAGTTATGATATATTAATCTAAAAATCATTCCCCTTGCCAGGCAGCAAAAGACAAATACCATATGATCTCACCCATAAGTGGAACCTAATCAACAAAACAAACAAATGAGCAAAATAGAACCAGAGACATAGAAATAATGAACAAACTGATAGTGACCAGAGGAGAGGGGGAAGAGTGGTAACAGTGGAAAAGAAGGGAAGGGTCTAATCAAGGAACATGTATAAAGGACCCATGGTAATGGACAACAATGTGGGGATTGACTGAGGGAGGGGAGATAGGCAGGGCAGGGGAAAGCAACAGGGGAATAATTGGGACAACTGTAATTGAACAACAATTAAAAAAATCATTCCCCTCAGTGGCCAACACAGTGTATTGCACATAAAAAGCTCTGGAAAATATTAAAGGCAACTGGTTTTCTCATTCATAATTTTCAGGCCTGGTAAAATACAAAAGTACCTCTGAATTATCAGAGAATGGATTATGCTTATTATAGTTTTTTGAAGTTAACTTTTATTTATTTTTATTTAAATTTTTTATTGTTGTCTGTCACCCAGCTAGCTCAGTCGGTAGAGCATGAGACTCTTAAATTTTTTATTGTTAGCATATTACAGATATCTTCCTTTTCCCAACCTTTCCCCTCCTCCACCATGCTCCTCCTTTCCTGACCTTCACCACATTGTTGTCTATGTCCATGGGTTTTGCATACATGCATATATGTTCTTTGGCTAATCTCTTCCATTCCCCCCCAACCCCCCCTGAGGTCTATTAGTCTTTTCCATGTGTCCATGCCTCTGGTTTTATTCTGTTCATCACTTTACTTTGTTCATTAGATTCCACATATGAAAGAGATCATATGGTACATGTCTTTCTCTGACTGGCTTATTTCACTCAGCATAATGTTCTTCAGGCTCATCCATGTTGCTGCAAAGGCTAAGAGTTCCTTCTTTTTTACACATGTGGAGTAATCCATTGTATAAATGTACACCCTCTCTTTTATCCACTTACGTACTGATGGGCACTTGGGCTGTTTCTAAACCTTGGCTGTTTCTAGACCATTGTAAATAATGCTGCTATGAACACAGGAATGAATGCATTCTTTCTGATTAGTGTTTTGGGATTCTTAGGATATATTCCCAAAAGTGGTATCACCTAATAATGAGTGCTTTTGTTGTTTTCACAATCTAAAAATAAGATGTCTTCTGGACATCTTCATCTGGATATCCAGGTGGCAAATTAATTCCCCTAAAGTCCCAAAAGAAAGTTACATTCTTCTTCCAATGTTAATTCTACTTCTTTTATTCTATATTTAGTTTAGAATCAGTCATAATTGTCCTAAAAATAAGAAACCTCAACATAATAACTGATTCACCTTATGCCAATTCATTAATTTTACACTCTTATTCTATGGCTGTGGAGGTAATGGCTGTTCATTTGATGTAAAATAAAAATTACTTAAAAATTAAGAATAGAATATACAAGACTATATTATATAAGAAGAGCAGATAAAAGGGAGATTTTTCTCTGAAGTCACCACATATTTGTCATCTAAACTGACTCAAAATTAAATTAAAAAATTGAACATATTAATCTTGTTAACATCTTGTAAACAGTCTAATTTACATGTTACTTTCAATGACCAAGGTATCAATGAAGGAGGGGGGAAACAGGGGAAAGAAGGGAAAGGTCCAAGTCAAGGAACATGTATAAAAGACCCATGAACATGGACAACGGGGTGAGGGTTGGCTGTGGGAGCTGTGGGTAGGGGTCAGGGGTGGGGCAGCAGTGAACAACAGGGGGAAATTTGGGACAACTGAATAATTAACAATAAAAATAAGAATAAATTAATATAGTCTTCTATAGGTTACTTTCATTATTGTATTTCCTCCTTTTCTATGTCTTCTAAAGAGATGATTCATTGAGTTGCTAAAATTTTACTTTCAGTAATGTCACACAATCTTAATATCTCAAATAAAAGAAATATTCATTGGTTGGCCTTTGGCATCTTTCATGCTACAGTCCAGACTAGTGGGACCAGAACCAGAAAAAAATCCAATAGGCTGCATAAAGAAGACCAAAGGCAGATACTGCATGTCCACTAACTAGAATGGAGTCATTCATTCTTTGTTCTTGCCAGAGGCAGGACCAGGGCCAGCAATCCTGTTAGTCCAGCTGCTCATGTAAGGTTCACAAATTCTGGCACCAGTGGATCTGGACCTGGTTGTCCTGTGCTGTGACTGCTTTTTTTTACTTTATGACTTCCCTTTTACCTCTACCAGATTTCTTCTTTGTACCTAAACACCATTAAGTTGCATACCACTGTCATCTCTGTCTTTACTTTGCAGTCTTGTTCTTACCATACATGAAACCTAACAACAAAAACAAAAGAAAACAACACAATACCTCTAAAGGTTTAACCTTAAAACCTTCGAAAGGTAATGTGATCAATCTGCAACACTCTATTGAATACTATTTAAAACTTTTTAAATAGAGTTTTAGATTAAAAAAAACAACAACAAGAATATGAAGACTACCCATATTCCTGTATACAAATGTTTTAAAATTATATAAAAGAGGGGTCCAGTTGCACTGATTCTTGTAGGCAACATCTTTTACTATTGAAAACTTTAAGCAGTGATTAACTTTATAGTTTACAGCTAATTGCCTATTTTGCATATATAAAATACATTTTAAATGTTTTGTAAAAATATTAAAAACATCAAATAGAAAAAGCACTAATATCAAAAATATTATAATTCTTTTTAAAACTTTTAAAGTTATATTATTTTATGACAAATATTTTAAGAAATAATATAAATTATTATATACTTTATATGCTAAAAATAATAATATATTCTTTAATATAACTTTTAAATTACCACTCTCAACTAATATCTCATAGTTTTCATTAAGACTTTTACTATAATTTTCCTAATATCCTAAATAAGTTCATTGAACAAAACCTAAAGTGTCTACCCAAAGTACACATGTATTATGAGGTACATAATGTATGACATTCACAAATAATTATATTTTATTTTCTCAGAAAATTTTCAATGAAATTAACTGAGAATTAATGTTTGATCATTTATGTTTGTTTTTTCCAATTAATTTTCAGTATGTGGATAAGTGCCCACTGGAAATGACACTTGTGACTGAATTAAATATTTTCTGGGGAAAGCTTAGCTGTTGGTTAAGCAATCTAGAGAGTTTTTTCATTTGTTTGTTTAGTATGGTGTACTAGTCTGTGATGAATTGTTATCTCTGAGGAAATTAATTTTTGGAAACCCTTTTCAAAATTATGTTGGCATTATTATAAGGGCCAATTGTGTGTGTGTGTGTTTCTCTAATTCTTCGTAAATTCCTTGGCCACTTATGGCAATTTGGACCAAATCTCTTTTATTCTCCTAATTTTGTATCTAAGGATCTGTAACACTTGTGAGAATTTACCTGCAAAACCAGGTAAGAATTTTATCCCATGTATGGACTGTAGCCTATTGATAACTTTGATTCTATGTTCTTTATTGAGTTAGTTTGGATTCTTTTATTTAGAAATGTATAATTATATAAACTTATAAAATGTATGTTTTAAATATTGTTACTATTTCCTAAGTGATATGAAATTATCTTTCATTAGATCAATTTTATATATTATATTAAGCAAAGCTAGTTCAATTTCACATAAGAAGAAATTTTGGAAAAAGGGATTTATTTGATCAAGTGCAGGCAATGTATGTGAGGAGAAGCTGAGTTTGTGACTTTAGATCTCTATTCCCTGTGGCTCTAACCAACAGTGCCTTAAAAAGCCAGTTATTGATAAAGAACATATGGAGTTCTTATTTTATGTAGAACTCTTCTAGGTAGTTTCTATCTTCAAGCATTTGGTTAAGAGACAATATTTATATAGATGAGAAGTTTGTATATATACTCAGTATGTGCCAAATGGGATGGCATATACTCAGAGGAAAACATAGTAGTTAAAGAACAATAGACATTATAGAAATGATTGTACTGCAGGCTACTTTGATTAGGAACAGCATCAAAAGTAATTGTACTTGACCTTGAAATGGTAAAACTTGGGTAGGTGTAGAAGATGGCAGGAAAGCATTTATGTAGAGTAAAAAATACTTTTGGAAATGGCAGCAAAAGGACAAGTTGGAGCTCCTGGTAGTCAATCAGACTGTCTTGAATAGAAAGAAATGTGGGACTCAAACTTAACAAACAAAGCTAAAAAGAATTGTACAGTCTTGCCAGGCTAAGAATTTTCAACTTTAGGTTCTATGTTCAAGGATATAGCAGTATTTTAGTTGTACTAATCCAGAAACAGTATGCAGGGTAAATTAGAGTGAAAAAAAAAAAGTGTGAATCAGGTTGAATGTAATTGTAAATGTTGAATAGCACTTCCCCAATATTTTTCTCTTTAGATGTTTTCCATTATAGATTAAATGATCTTGTCTATGTTCATAACCATTTTTTACATATTGTCTCTACATGTTGAAATGTTTGAAACACAGGTTTTGTCATTTTCTCATTATCAATATTAATTATTGAGTTTTTCTATATAGGTCATTTTTAACATAAATCAGTAGTTATGAATTATGCCACTGAATATATATATGCATACATATATATAATTTACATATACATACCTATTCCATGGGTGATTCATTTGACTAATTTTATCATGCTTAGAAGAATTTATTTTTGAAATTAGTTTTGACCTCAATTTTTCCTTAAAAGTATAATGGTTTTTATTTTAACTTAGTAAAAAATGTTATCCAAGTATTTGAATCTTTATCCTCTTGGATGTATGGAAATTATACTAATACGTTTTCCTCTATAATAATCTTGACCTCAAGATTGAGAGGGTACGTATCTTGTTTAACATGAAATAAAAATAATCGTATCAGTTACCAAGCTCTTATAATCTCTTTAGTTTTTGCACTGATGGGGAGTAAAGCAATCAATAGCTGGAAGAAATAATATGTAATCTTTATACCTTCAACAAATATTTATTGAACACATACTATGTGCCAGACAATCCTTGTCCTCATGTAGCATATATTCTAATGGGAAAACTAGTAAGTAATATGCATAAAGAATAAATATGTAAGGAGATAATACATGCAATTGAAAATATAAAATCAGAGCAGCATAATAAGAATACAGAGTAAATATTATATTCACTGAGAAGGCTATAATTGAATAGAGATTCAAAGACAGTCAGTCATCAAGAAATCTAAGGGACAAGAGTTTCATGCTGAATGAAGCAACCAGTACAAATACACTAAGCAAGTTCAAGTGATGGACTTTCCATTCTGTTTGCATTGGGTTCTCCTGCTCTTTAGGTCTCTTATAGACTTGTGGGTTTATTTTCTGTAGAACAAGTCACTACAATCAGGGTCTATGAGAGAAACATAGATAAAACATGCAATTACCAGTTTGTCTTTAGCATAAGTCTTTTTAGAGTCCCTACCTCTTTTCTCTGGCTGTTTTCTGGCTGCACAGATCCCCATATTCTATCTTTTATACTCATCTTTTCCATCGAAGGATCCAGTTGCAATGTTGTTTGAGTGAGGGTAGCATTGTGTTTCAATTAATCTAATCAAAGAAAATAATCCATATTTGAGTTATCATAAAATACTAAATGTATCTATCATTATTTTTATTTTTGAAATATTTTGATTATCTTGAATATAGACTACTATTATTATACACATCAGGTAAGTTTTTGTACATTAATACTTGTGGTGGGAGTGAGACTTCTGGTCAAGATGGCAGCATAGGTAAACACAGTTCACTTCTTTTTACAACCACATCAAAATTACAACTAAACTACAGAACTACCATCACTCAGAACCATCAGAAATCTAGTTGAATGGAAGTCTGACAACTATCCGTCCATCCAGACTGATAGGAGGGACAGAGATGGAGAATACAGTGGTCCTACATCCACATGTGGTGGATAAAAATTCTGGACAGATATCTTGGGAGCAAGGAGTCCTAGCTCTACAGCAGAGTTCCAGTGCCAGGAAGATAAGCCATAACTTCTGCCTGCAAAAACCAACAGGAATTGAGTTGGTAGAAGAAACTGTTGGAGTCTCAAGCAGTTTTTCCTAAAAAACTCACACACAGTTGTCTCCATTTCCCTCCACCATTCCCCTCCCACCCCAGCTATCCCCACTCCTCACCCCTGAACCTACCCCTCTTTGATTTTGTCCATTCTTTGTACATGTTCCAGAAAACTCTTCCCTCCTTTTCCCCCACCATCCCTTTCCACCTCCTCTCTGGTTACTGTCAGTTTGTTCTTAATTTCAATGTCTCTTGCTATATTTTGTTTGCTTGTTTGTTTTGTTGATTAGATTCCACTTATAGGTGAGATCATATGGTATTTGTCTTTAATTGCCTGGCTTATTTCATTTAGCATAGTGCTATCCAGATCCATCCATACTCAAACATCAAATAAAAATAAAAATAAATAGATAAATAAAAAAGCAAGAAAAACAAGCTTCCCTTTAAAGTCACCACCAACTCCTCCAAAATGAAATTTGAAATATTTAAATATTACTGCTTAAAAATTAATAAAGATATACAATTTGAAAAAATAAATTCAGACACATACACTTACTCAGACTTACTCTGCCTGAGCTCCAGCACTAGGGTAGCAGCTTCAAAGGCACTAGTAGTATACAGGGAGGAGCTGAAATATCTGGCATCAAGGCAAGAGTTGGAGACAACTTTTTCCTGGACAGTAAGGCAGGCAGAGGCCATTGTCCTTTTTCTGAATCCCCCCCCAACAGAGCCACAGAACCAACAGGTGGGTGACATATCTGAGACAGCATCAAAATGGCTAATACCATTTGCTCCATTCTGGAGATCACCTGAGACTCTGTCCTACCCAAGTTACAGACCCACCCAAGTTGTTATATCAGTGACTGGTCTTGGCTCATACTTCACAACTTCTTAAATACTTACAAATAAGCAACAGCCAGCCTCAGTGAGCCCCTAGCCCCTGTACATATAGCTAAGTAGATTCAGTCCCAGCACTAGCAACAGTCAGTCTAGATTCACAGCTTGGCTTTGCCTGGGAATCTCCAAGCCCAGCCCAAGTAGCAGCCATCTCAGGTTGCTTTATAGCTCAGGCAGGGTGGCATTGGACAGAATGGGTTCTGAGATTGGGCTGTACCACCCAGAAATACTAGAGCCTGCACACCAACTGGATAGCTACAGATTATGCTGGAGCACCACCACCTTGCCACTGCAGAGCTGATCCTCCACAGAGGATGGAAGCTGGTGGTCAGTGCTCAGAGCCAGTCCTTATAGCTAACTAGCCTGGATAAATCCCTCCCATTGACCTGCCAACAGCAACCAAAGCTCAACTATGAGAGGAGAGTGTACTCAGTTCACATGAAAGGCATAGCTGAAGTACCCAGCTGGGTGATAGCAGAGGCTGTGCCACTGGATCCTACAGGAAACCTACTATATTATGCCACATTACCAAGACAGGGAGTAATAATAGCTCTACCTAATACATAGAAATAAAGACAGGGAGTCTGCAAAAATGAGGACACAGGGAAACATGGATCAAATGAAGGAACAGATAATATCTCCAGAAAAAGATCTAAACAAAATGGAGATGAACAATCTGTTAGATGCAGAGTTCAAAACACTAGTTATAATGATGCTCAAGGAACTTATGACCTCAAAAACATTAAAAAAAAAGATACAGTCAGAAACAAAGGATACACTAATTGAAATAAAGAACAATTTACAGGGAAACAACATTAGAGTGGATGAAGCCAATAATCAAATATATGATTTGGAATACAAAGAATCAAAAAAAAAAAAGCAATCAGATCAAAAGGAAGAAAGAAATAATAGAAAAAATGGGTATAGTGTAAGCAGCCTCTGCAGAGGACAGCATACACATCATAAGGGTGCCAGAAGGAGAAGAGAAAGAGCGAGAAGTTGGAAATCTATTTGAAAAAATAATGAAAATTTCACTGATTTGGTGAAGGAACTAGATGTGAAAGTCCAATAAGCATAAGAGAGTACCAAACAAGATGGATGCAAAGAACCACACCAAGACCCAGGGGAGTCAGCTGATTTCTCAATAGAAAGTTTGCATGCTTAGAAGGGATTAGCAGTAAATATTCAAAGTTATGAAAAGCAGAGACCTACATCCAATATTGTTCTATCCAACAAAGATACCGTTTGGAATAAAAGGGCAGATAAAAAGCCTCTCAGACAAGAAAAAAACTAAATGAGTTCATAATCACCAAACTATTATTATATGAAATGATAAAGGGACCTAAGAGAAAGAAGATGATCAAAACTATGAAAAATAAAATGGCAAAAATACATATCTATCAACAATTGAATCTAAAAAATAAATTAAGCAAACAAGAAGAACAGACAGAATCATGGATAGATTTGTTTATGCTTTCCTTTATGTCCCTTGTTCTAGGGGACATATCAGTGAAAATATTGCTGCATGGAATATCAGACATTTTCCTGCCTATGTTCTCCTCTAGGACTTTTACAGTGTCATGACTTATATTTAAATCTTTTATCCACCTTGAATTTATTTTTGTGTGTGGTGTAAGTTGGTGATCAAGTTTCATTTTTTTGCATGTAGCTGTTCAGATCTCCCAATGCCATTTGTTGAAGAAGCTCTTTTTATTCCATTTTATGCTTCTATCCCCTTTGTCAAATCTCAATTGACCATACAGACTTGGGTTTATTTCTGGGCTCTCTAATCTGTTCCATTGATCTGTGTGTCTGTTTTTATGTCAGTACCATATGGTTTTGATTACAGTGGCCTTGTAATATAGTTTTATATCATGTATCATGATTCCTCCTACCTTGTTCTTCTTTCTCAAAATTGCCATGGCTATTCAGTGTGGTTTACAGTTCCATAAAAATTTCAGAAATGTTTATTCTATATTTGTGAAATATTCACTCATATTTTAAAAGGGATTGCGTGGAATGCATAAATTGCTTTGGGTAGTGTGGACATTTTGGTGATGTTAATTCTTCCAATCCATGAACAGGGTACATGCTTCCATTTATTAGTGTCTTCCTTAATTTCTTTCTTCAGTGTTTTGTAGTTTTCTGAGTACAGGCCTTTTACCTTTTGGGTAAGGTTTTTTCCTATGTAGTTTATTTTCCTTGTTGCTATAGCAAATTGGATTTTTTCCTGATTTCTGATTCTGATCTTTGGTTCTTGGTGTATAAAAATACCTTTGATTTGTGAATATTGAACATGAATCCTGCTGTTTTGTCAAAGTCATTTATTAGGTCAAGTAGTTTTTTGGTGGAGTCTGTAGGGTTTTCTATGTATACTGTCATGTTATCTGCAAACAGTGACAGTTTTCTTTCCTCCTTTCCAATTTGGATGCTTTTTATTTTTGTTTCTTGCCTGATTGCTGTGGCTAGGACTTCCAATACTATGCTGAATGGAAGTTGTGAAACAAATAGGACCTCATAAAAATAAAACTTAGAGATAGAAAGTTTTCTGCACAGCTAAAGAAAACATTAAAATGAAAAGAGAACCAACCCCCTGGGAAAACATATTTGCAAATAAGACCTCAGACAAGGGTTTGGTATCCAAAAAATATAAAGAAATCACATGAGTGCGCTCCAGAAAGACAAACCACCCAATTAAAAGATGAGCAAAGGACCTACACAGACACTTCCTTAAGGAATACCTACAGAGTGCCCAGAGACATGTGAAAGATGCTCAGCATGACTAGCTCTCAGAGAGACAGAAAGTTAAACCGTAATGAGATACCACTTCACACTAGGGTGTTGAGAATGGCCATCAAAAACAAATTAACAAACAACAAGTATTGAAGAAGTTGTGGAGAACAGGGAACCCTAGTACGCTGTTCATGGGAATTCAAACTGGTACAACCACTGTGGAAAACAGTATGGAATTTCCCCAAAAAACTAAAAATGGACCTGCCTTTTGACCCAGCAATTCCACTGCTGAGATTATACCATAAGAGTCCTAAAACACGAATATAAAAAAACCTTTGCACTCCAATGTTCACAGAAGCACAATTTACAATAGCCAAGTGCTTGGAAGTAACCTAAGTGCCCATCAGTAAATGAGTGGATCAAAAAGTGGTATGTTTACACAATAGAATGCTACATAGCAGAAAGAAAGATGGAGCTCCTACCCTTTGCAACAGCATGGATAGAACTAGAGCACATTATGCTAAGTGAAATAAGCCAAATACCATATGATCTCACCTATAAATGGAATCTAATCCACAAAACAAACAAGCAAGCAAGATAGAAGCAGAGTCATTGAAATAAATAACAAACTGACAGTAACCAGAGGGTGGGGGAGGGATAATGGGGGGAAATGGGGGAAGGGTCATCAAGGAACCTGTGTAAAGGACACATGGACAAAGCCAAAGGGGGTGGGTTTGAGGGTGGGAGGTGGGTGTGATTGGGGTGCTGGGAAGTGGTGGGGTGAAAATAGAGACAATTGTATTTGAACAACAATAAAAATCATGGTTAACAACAATAAATCATGGTTACAGAGAGTGTGTTGATGGTTGCCAAATGGGAGGGGGTTGTGGGGCAAGGGTGAAGAGGTAAGTGGATTAAGTACAAAAGGTAGTTAAAGAATAGCCATGGGGATGAAAATTTCCTTACCATGTAGGAAATGGAGTAGCCAAAGAATTTATATGCATAACCCTTGGACATGAACAATGGTGGCGGGTGGCATTGCCTGAGGGAGTGGGGGTTGCTAGGTGGATGGACAGCTGCAATAGCATAATCAATATAATATAATTTAAAAAATAAATTATTACCTGTGGGAAGTAAATTTTTAATAAAATATATAACATATTAATTAATTAGTTAATAACATTAAAATCCTATACAATACATATAAATCAAGAAAACCAGTGTAAAATAATGATTCTGAAAGGCAGAAAGTTTAATCTTTCAAACCCCTTCACTATCAACAAATCAGGAAAAAGGAGACCACAATATGTGTTGTTATTGTATTTTTATATAAAACATTCTCTTAAATATGATAAACTTCTGACACAATTAAATTATTAGCATTACTCACAGATTTAAATTTAAACCATTAAATTAAGTCTACATTTTTTCAGTAACTGTCACCTCATCTCTATTGCTTTTACTTCAAGACTGTAGTTTTTTCTTTTATGAGGTGTAATCTCTGAGTGTCTTTGACAATATACTTTATGTTACTTTCATTTACAATGATTGGGCAATTTGCTGCATAGTACACCTGGAAAGCATTTTATTAGCTCATGTCTAAATCTTACAAACACGATCATTTTTATGATGAGCAATATAGTTGTTCACATAGAAGTGATGAATGTCTATTACCCCAAAGATCAGCACTAGGTTTCCTTTAAGTTAAAATATGGTAACTTCAAATTCACTGAAGTATAGACATGTAATACCAATGATGAATAAATATTAATTGTTTTATAGAGCTAACAGTAGCAGAAGTACAATCCACATATAATTTACATTAATGCTAGTCTGTTTAATTTTATGTACACTCTCCTCTTCACATTCTTTGGAATCCTCAATAAAAGAGTATTTTTACTCAAAGACTTAATATCACACTAACATGCCTCCATATAGCAAAATCCAGGGTAGAATATTAGTGTAACCAGAGCTTCTCAAACTTGGCTGCTCACAGGAAAGGGAAAGTAAAGTACCCTTATTCAGATCCCACTGCAAAGACTAATTTAATTGGTCAGAGAGAGGTCTCAGATATATAAATTTTTTTTGAAATCTTCCAAGGTGATACAGATATGCCCAAAGGTTGAGAATGGTACAAATAACACATAAACAGGTGTTGAGTTACAATTATTTTTTAAATTGAAAGTCATCTGTTCTCACTATTCACCAAAAGAATAATACTAAACACAGAAAAATTAGTAAATCTAAACAAAACAATTCTTTTGTAAATATGGCATGAGAAATTTTTAGGCAAAAATAGCAACATTAATTTCACACTAACTTAATTTCACATAAGAACTGTGGAATACTGAGATAAAAAAGGTAAGCATTACAAATAGGCATTTATTGAAAATTCCTTGCTCCTGTACAGACTTGAGGAAGAGGAAAACAGCACATCAAGTATCATGGTAAAATCAATTTTCATTTAGAATGAAGTAAACTTTTAGAAAGTACTCATTTTTTTCTTTTTGAAGAATGTATATTTTATGATTCAGAAAATCAAACTTTTTAATCTGATCTGTACATACACAATTTCTATTGTCTTCCCTGCGTCTGAGTTAGCATTTTTATTATTTTCTATTATAGGACCCCAACTTCTCTAATCACAAAGGAACAATTGTGATTTTAAAATGTGAATTAGTTTTTATCCTTCATTATATTGTAAACTTTATAAAGGCAGAGTTTATTTATTTATTTTTATTTAAACTTTATTGCATTTTTCCATTACCATTTAGTCCCCTTATACCTCCCTCACACCAGGAATCATTGCATAGTTGTCCATGTCCATGAGTCCTTTTTCCTTTTGCTCAATCATTCTATGCTCTGATGAGTCCCACAACCACTAGCTGTCATCTGCTCTTCATCTATGAGTCCATCTCTGTTTTCTTTGTTAGTTCAATTTGTTCATTAGATTCCACAGTAAGTGAAATCATATGGTGTTTGTCTTTCTCTAATTGGCTTATTTCACTTAGCATAATGTTCTCCATGTCCATCCATGCTGCTGCAAAGGGTAAAATGTTCTTTTTTAAAGCCAAGTGGAATTCCATTGTGTAAGTAATCATTGTTTTTTACACTCATCTATTGATGGACATTGGGTTGCTTCCATATCTTGGTGATTGTAAATAATGCTGCAGTGAACATAGTAGTGCTTGTGTTCTTTTAAATTAGTATTTTGGGTTCCTCCAATATATTCCCAGAAGTGGGATCCCTGGGTCAAAAGGCAGATCCATTTTTAATTTTTTGTTCTATCTCCATTCTCCTTTCCATACTGGCTGCACAATCTGCATTCTACCAACAGTGCAAAAGGATTCTCCTCTCTCTACATCCTCACCACCAGTTGTTCTTTGTTGGTTTATTGATGATAACCATACTGATAGGTGAGAGATGGTAGCTCACTGTGGTTTTAATTTGCATTTCTCTGATGATTAGAGACACTGAGCATCTTTTCATATGTGTATTGGCCCTCTGTATGTCCTCACTGGAGAAGTGTCTATTCAGGTCCTTTGCCCATTTTTTAATTGGGTTATTTGTGTTTTTGGTGCATTGAAATAAATTTTGGATATTAATCACTTATCAGATGCATCAGCAAATATGTTCTCCCATTCTGTGAGTTCTCTTTTTATTTTGTTGATGATTTCCTTTGCTGTAAAAAACACTTGTTACTTTAATGTAGTTTTTTTTTGTTGTTTGTGTGTTTTTCTTTTGATTCCCTTGTTGTGGAGATATATCCATTAAAAATTTTCTAGGAGTAATGTCTGACATTTTGCTGTATATATTTTCTTGTAGGATTTTTATGGTTTGGGATCTAAAATTTAAGTCTTTGATCCATTTTGAGTTTATTCTTGTGCGTGGTGTAAGAAGGTGTCTAATTTCATTTTTCTGCACATACTGGTCTGATTTTCTCGACACCATTTATTAAGTGGACTATATTTAGCCCATGGTGTGTGCTAGCATCCTCTGCTGAGTATTAATTGACTATAAAGGTGAGTGTTTATTCCTGGGCTCTCTATTCTGTTCCATGATCTGAGTGTCTGTTTTTATGCTAGTACCATGCTGTTTTGATGACTATGGCCTTGTAGTATAGTTAGATATTAGGTACCGTGATTCCTCCAAATTTATTCTTTTTCAGGATTGCTGTTGCTATGGGAGGCCTTTTGTGGTTCCATATATATTTTTAAGTTATTTGTCTGTGAAATATGTCATTGGAATCTTGATAGGAATTGTGTTGAATCTATAGATCGCTTTGGGTAGTAGGGGCATTTTAATAATGTTAATTTAACCTATCCATGAACATGCTATGTGCTTCCGCTTATTTGCCTCTTCTTCAGTTTCCTTCTTCAGTGTTTAATAATTTTGCGAGTATAGGTCACTTACATCCTTGGTTAGGTTTATTCTTAGGAATTTTATTTTTTTTAAGAAATTGTGATTGTTTCCTTAATTTCCTTTCTGTTGGTTTGTTATTGGCATATAAAAATGCAACTGATTTCTGAATAGTAATTTTGTGTCCTGCTACTTTGCTGGATTAATTTACCTGTTCAAGTAGTTTCTTGGTGGAATCTTTGGCATTCTATATGTACAGTATCAAATCATC
Organism: Desmodus rotundus; assembly: GCF_022682495.2. Lineage (NCBI taxonomy): Eukaryota > Metazoa > Chordata > Mammalia > Chiroptera > Phyllostomidae > Desmodus > Desmodus rotundus. Next base: position 60,039,784 of record NC_071392.1, on the reverse strand, counting down.
AACAAATAACGATGCTTTTCTTTTTTTCCAATTTGGATGCCTTTTATTTCTTCTTCTTCTCTGATTGCTGTGTCTGGGATGTCCAGTACCATGTTGAATAAGGGAGATGAAAGCAGACATACTTGTCTTGTTCATGATCTTAAGAGAAATGCTTGTAGTTTTTGTCTATTGAGTATGATGCTGGCCATGGGTTTTACTTATATGGCCTTTATTATCTTTAGTTATGTTCCCTCCATACCCACATTGGTAAGAGTTTTTATCATATATATATATATATTATGTATATATGTAGGGTTGCTGGATTTTATTCACTAATTTTTCTGCATCTATCGATATGATCATGTGGTTTTTATCCTTCATTTTGTTTATGTGGTGAATCTTATTTATTGATTTGTGAATGTAGTACCAACCTTGCATTCCCAGAACAAATCCCAGTTGATCATGGTGTATGATCTTTTTGATACATTGCTGAAATCTGTTTGCTAAAATTTTATTGAGGATTATAGCAGCTTTGTTCTTCAGGGATATCGGCCTGTAATTTTCTTTATTTGTAGTATCTTTATCTGGTTTTGGAATTAGGATAATGCTGGCCTCATAAAATGAGTTTGGGAAACTTTCTGCTCTTGACTTTTATGAAATAATCTGAAAAGGAGTTGTGTTACTTCTTCCTGAAATGTTTGGGAAAATTCATCTGTGAAGCCATCTAGTCCAGGGCTTTTGTGTGTTGGAAGTTTCTGATTACTGCTTGAATTTCACTAGGTGTAATTTTTCTATCAAGATTCTCTGAATCATTCTGATTTATTTTTGGAAGACTATGTTTCTAGAAATTTATCTATTTTATCCAGTTTGTCCAGTTTGTTGGCATATTACTGTTCATAATATTTTCTTACAAACCTTTATATTTCTTTGGTCTTAGTTGCTATTTCTCCCCTTTCATTTCTGATCGTATTTGTTTCCTTTATTTTTTCTTTCTTTTTTTATTGTTGTTCAAGTCCATTTGTCTCCATTTCCCCACAACCATTTTCTTGATGAGTCTGATTAAAGATTTGTCAATCTTGTTTATTTTTTCAGTGAACCAGCTCTGGGATTCTTTGGCCTTTGTATCATTTTTTCAGACTTTACTTTTTTTTAAATTTCTACCCTGATCCTTATTATTCACTTCCTTGTGTCCACTTAAAGCTTGTTGTTCTTTTTCAAATTCCTTTAAGTATGGTGTTTTATTGTTTTTTGAGCTTTTTCTTCATTTTTAAAATATTTTTTATTGATTATGCTATTACAGTTTTCCCAACTTTCCCCCTCTATTCCCCCTCTGCCCTGCACCCCCAACCCTCCAGCATTCCCCCCTTAGTCCATGTCCATGGGTTGTACATATAAGTTCTTTGAGTCCTCTATTTCCCATACCATTTTTTATCTCTCCCTTTCTACTTTATGCCTACTAACCATGCTTCTTCTTCCCTGTACCTTTTATCCCCTATTTCTCCCTTCCCCCTCCCCATTGAAATTCCTCTGTGCGATGTCCATTTCTCTGATTCTGTTCCTGCTCTGGTTGTTTGCTTACATTTTGTTTTCATTGTTTTTCTTTTCTTTTAGGTTCATTTGTTGATAGTTGTGAGTTTGTTGTCATTGTACTGCTCATATTTTTTTATCTTCTTTTTCTTAGATAAGACCCTTTAACATTTCATATAATAATGGCTTGGTGATGATGAACTCGTTTAACTTGACCTTATCTGGGAAGCACTTTCTCTGCCCTTCCCCTCTAAATGAAAGCTTTGCTGGATAGAGTAATCTTGGATGGAGGTCCTTGCCTTTCATGACTTCAAATATTTCTTGCCAGCCCCTTCTTGCCTGCAAGGTCTCTTTTGAGAAATCATCTGATAGTTTAATGGGAACTCCTCTGGAGGTAACTCTTTCCTTTTCTCTTGCAGCTTTTAAGATTCTCTCCTTGTCTTTAATCTTGGGTAACCTAATGATATTGTGCCTTCGTGTGTTCCTCTTTGGGTGCAACTTCCTTGGGACTCTCTGGGCTTCCTGGACTTCCTGGAAGACTATTTCCTTTAGCAGATTGGGGAAGTTTTCCTTCATCATTTGTTCAAATAATTTTTCAATTTCTTGCTGTTGATCTTCTCCTTCTGGCACCCCTATAATTCAGATATTGGAATGTTTCAGGTTGTCCCAGAGGTTTGTAAATGTCTCTTCACTTTTTCAAATTCTTGTTTCTTTATTTTGATTTGGATGGATGTTTATTTTTTCCTTTTGTTCAAAATCATTGCTTTGAGTCCTGGTTTCCTTCCTGTCACTGTTGGTTCCCTGAATATTTTGCTTTATTTCATTTTGGGTATCTTTAGTTTGTTCTTTCATTTTTTGACCAAGCTCAATCAGATTTGTGAGCATTTTGATCACCAGGGCTTTAAATTCATCATATAGGTTGGCAATCTCCTCCTTGTTTAGCTCTCTTTCAGAAACTTTACTCTGTTCTTTCATTTGGGCCATATTTCTTTGTCTTGGCACAGCTGATAAGATGTAAGGGGACAGGGCCTTAGGTATTCACCCAAGCTGGGCAACCCTCTTTGCTGTCCCTGTGGGGGAGGGGCCAGAGAGGGAAAGGTGTGGCTCACTTGCTGGTCTCTAGCACACTTTTCAATGGACTCTTGGACTCGCTTGTAAGACTGGGAGTATTTCCCACTGCAGCAAACCCAGCCATGGCCCACAGCCACCTCTGAATCCCCTTAAGTCAGCCTCTCCTGCTCAGCCCATCAAGCTGGGCAGCCAGCCCTGCCACCAATGTTCACGTGTCACCACAGTTTTTCTGAGTCTGCTGGCCTGGTCCGCTGCCTTACCAGTCTGGTTGTTCCGGTTGATTTTTTCTTTAATTCCTTAGTTGTCAGAGTTCCATGCAGTTTGATTTTTTGGCACTTTTGGTTATTTATTTATTTCAGATTGGTTGTTTTCCTCCTTTTGGTTGTGTGAAGAAGTGAAGGGTCTCTACCTACACCCCTGTCTTGGCCAAACTTTTTCTTGTTTTTTGAGATAAGCCTGTAATGCTATGAATTTTCCTTTCATGATTGCTTTCCCAGTGTCCCACATATTTTCTATTATTGTGTCCTCATTTTCCTTTGTTTCAAGGTAACTTTTGATTTTTTCCTTTTTCTTGTTATTAACCCATTCATTGTTTAATAACAAGTTATTTAGCCTCCACATCTTTGTGTATTTTGAAGTGGTCTTGTGATTAATTTCTAGTTTCATAGCATTGTGGTCAGAGAAGATACTTGATATGATTTCAATATTCTTAAATTTTGCGGGGCTTGTTTTGTGTCCTAACATGGGGTCTATACTATAAAATATTTCATGTGCACTTAAAAAGTATGATAATCACTAATAAATCAACAAACAACAAGTGCTGGTGAGGCTGTGGAGAAAATGAAACCCTAGCACACTGTTAGTGGGAATGCAGACTGGTGCAGCCACTGTGGAAAACAGTATGCAATTTCCTCAAAAAACTAAAAATGGAACTGCCTTTTGACCAAGAAATTCCACTGCTGGGATTATACCCTAAGAATCCTAAAACACCAATTCAAAAAAACCTGTGCACCATAATGTTCATAGCAGCACAATATACAATAGCCAAGTGCTAGAAATGGCCTAAGTGCCCATCAGTAAATAAATCAAAAAATTGTGGTACATTTACACAATGGAATACTATGAAGCAGGAAGAAAGAAGGGGCTCCTACTTTTTGCAACAGCATGAATGGAACTAGAAAGCATTATGCTAAGTGAAATAAGCCTGGCTGTGAGAAACAAATACTGCATGATCTCACCTATAAGTCAAATAATCAACAAAAGAAACAAATGAGCAAAATAGAACCAGAGACTTGGAAATAAAAAACAAACTGAGAGTGACCAAAGGGGCGAGGGGAAAGGAATAACAGGGGAAAGAAGGGAAAGGGGCAAGGAAAGGAACATGAATAGAGGACTCATGGGCACTGACAATGGAGGGAAATAGACTGTGGGAATGCAGGGGGGATAGTGTATGTACCAAAAAAAGTAAAGAAAACATGTATATTCTATTGCTTTGGGGGTGAAATGCTCTGAAGCTGTCAATTAAATACATTTGATCTAGTGTATCATTTAAGGTTGCTGCCTCCTTGTTGACTTTCTACCTAGAAGATTTATACATTGAAGTCAATGTGATGTTAAAATCTCCAACTATAACTGTATTTCTGTGGATCTCTTCCTTTATGTCCATCAATATTTGCTTTACTTATTTAGGTGCTCCTATATTGCATGCATAAATGTTTTACTAAGGTTGTACCCTCTTGTTGGATTTTTCATTTTATAACTATGTAGTGTCCTTCTTTGTCTCTTAGTATAGCCTTAGCTTTAAAGTCTGTTTTGTCAGATGTAAGTACTGCTACCTCAGCTTTTTTATATTTTCAATTTTCAGGAAATATGCCATTCTACTTTTAGTCTGTGTGTATCTTTTTTATCTGAGATGGGTCTCTTTTAGGCAGTATATATATGGGTGTTGTTTTCTCTTCCATTCAACTACCTTATGTCTTTTGCTTGGAACATTTAAGCCATTTACATTTAAGGTGATTATTTATAGATATGTAAGTAGTGCCATTTTATTGTTAGACTTTTTCCTCTGTTTTATTCATTATCATTTTCTTCTTTGTCTTAAGGCAAGCAAGTCCTTTAACATTTGTTGCAGTAGTGTTTTGGTGTTAACAAACTTCTTTAGCTTTTACTTGTCTGGGAAGCTCCTAATTTCTCCTATTTTTAATGATAGGTTTGCTGGGCAAAGTAATCTTGGTTGTAGGTCCTGACTTTTCATCACCTTGAATATTTCACTCCACTACTTTCTGGCCTGAAATGTTTCTGTTGAGTAATCAGCTACCAATCTAATCAGTGCTCCCTTGTAGGGTACTTCCTGCTTTTACCTTGCAGTTCTTAGGATTCTCTCTTTGTCTTTAAGACCTGTCACTTTAATTATGATGTGTCTGAGAGTAGGCCTCTTTGGGCCCAATTAGTTTGGGACTTTCTGAGCCTGGACTTGTGTGTCTTTTTCCTTTACTAGATTAGGGAAGTTTTTGGTTATTGTTTCTTCAAATACATTCTCAATCCTTTGCTTGCTCTCTTCTCCTGGTATTTCTATGACATGGGTGTTCATATGCTTCATGTTGTCAAAAATGTTTCTTAAGCTCTCATTTTTATTAATTTTTTTTCTCTTTTGCTGCTCTTCCTGGGTGTTTTGTCTACTTTGTCTTCCAAATCACTGATTTGACCCTCTGCTTCATCTAACCTACTATTTACCCTTCCAGTGTATTTTTCATTTCAGATATTGCATTCTTTATTTCTGATTAGCCCTTTTTATGGTTTCCATATGTTTTTCATGCTGTTAATATCCTGATAATCATTAAACTCTCCATCCAATAAATCGCTTGCCTCTATTTCATCTAACTTTTCTGGAGAAATCTATTGTTCTTTCATTTGGAGTCTGTTTCTTTGTCTTTCCTTTTTGGCTGCTTCTTTGTATTTTCTGCCTTAGGTGCTATAGTAATCAATTGCCAAAAATGATCAATTGTTAATCTAAGCAAGATGAGATTAGCAGCCAAACTCAAGCACCACATGGTGGGGCAGGACAATTCCTGCAGGTAGGACTATTACTTCCCCTCAGGCTGATGCCATTGAGAGAGAAGTGTTCTCCCCGAGAATGATGGCTTCTGCAGTATTGGGAATGAACCAGAACAGGGATCCTGATACTTGTTCCTTCAGATCTCTCCCTAAATCTACCATCCCCAGACTCACCTCAAGCATCTCTAGTTTTGCCCTTCCTCTGCCAGAGCCCAGGGTAAGTGGCTACAGATGAAATTTTGTGTGTTGGACCTTTAAGAGGCTTTCAGCATCTCCAGCTATCTCTGCAGGGCAGACATAAATCCTGTGGCTTTTCACAGCTGGATGTTATCTGAGTTCCTTTCTGGCTCATTTGCTGTAGATTGGGGAGCCCAGCTTGTGGTTTAGACCCCACACTTCTCAGGGGAATTCTGTTGGCTGCTGAAATATCCCTCCAGAACTTCAGCTGCCACCTGTGGGAGCACAGCCAGCTCTCTTATGCCAACTCCTCACTGCCTACCAGTTTTGTTGTGGTGAAGTTGTTTCTTCCATCTGACCTTGGTTATAAGTGTTCTCTCCAGGTAGTGTTCAGTTGGTTATTCTGGATGATTTCTCTATAATTAATTGTAATTCCAGATTGGTTCTAGGAGGATGCTAGTGTAGCTTTCAGTTATTCCTCCACCATCTTGGATCTGATTGTGATCACTTCCAAATCAAATTAAAGAATTATATGCTCCCTGAATACCCTCTCTTGAGAGTCCTTTTTATCGGAAAGTGTCATGGGCCTTGGAACTTTTGAGACTCTTCAAAACAAAATTTCCATAGTGTCAGAGCTGGGTTTCTGGGTCAGGTGGATGCTGCCTCACTGTTCAGTACTAGTGGCTAGACATGCCAGAGAGCAGGAGTACTTTGGAAAAAGAGTGCCATACACACTTGCTTGAATGCATGCAGGAGTAAGACCACCCTAAACTTGAGTTGTCTGATTCCGACTTCAAACTTATCTTCAACTCCTGATGATTTAGGAGATTCATTTGCTGTAATAATTCAAACCCAAGGCAACCATTGGGACTAGGCACCCCAAGGCCTGCTGGATGGCAGAGTTCAATTTCTCCATCTCTTAGGCCTGTTAAAACCCTCCAAGAAGCCCAGGTCCAGCACACTTTTAGGGCCTATGGGGCTCCTGCAGTTCTGTCCCTGCTGTGTTGGATTTGTGCAAGGCAGAGTTTATTTAATCTTACCTTCTACTATGGTTTAACTTCTTGCATCATGCTTAACACATTAAATATTTGTCGAATGAGTACACACTGAATTTTGCAGCCTGTGCAAATGCATGGATGGGACTACAAAGCATTATGCTAAGTGAAATTAGCTAGGCAGTGAAAAAGAAATACCATATGATCTCACCTAGAAGTGGAGCCTAATCAACAAAACAAACAAGCAAGCAAGCAAAATATAACCAGAGACATTGAAATAAAGAACAAACTGACAGTAACCAGAGAGGAGAGGGGAGAAGGATAATAGGGGATAATAGAGGAAGGGCCATCAAGGAACATATATAAAGGACACATGGACAAAACCAAAGGGAGTAGTTTCGAGGGTGGGAGGCAGGGATGGGTGGGGCAAGGGATGTGGTGGGGTGAAAATGGAGACAATTATACTTGAACAACAATAAAAAAACAAATAAAGCAGTAGCTAAATAAAATTTAATGTTAAAAAACATTATTCTGAATTAGTATGATATTCAATAGAAGGTCTGAGTTCTTTTAGACTTGACTGTAAAACTTTATGCTGCCTTGTTAAAAGTGTGGCAGAGATCACCATCTTCAGCAATGAACCTTCATCTCAGAATTTGGCTCCTGTACCTGACACCTTCTGAAATCCCAGTCTGTCCAACCTTCTTCAGTCACTTGCTCCTTGCCTTTTGGTTCTCAGCTTGTCCTTCCAAGCACCATATTGCTCTTGCACTAATTTCCAACCATATCCTATCTTAGTGAGCCCTTCATACTTTATCTTCTTAGGATTTCTTGGTAATGAACTTTGTTCTATTTAATCAGAGATCCAAAAGCCTTCAACCAGAAGAGCCATCTTGATTCTCATAAGCTTCTCCTTGCCTATTCCACCTCTCCAAGTGGTAGGCTCAAGAGAAAATAAGATGGTGTTTGTACTCTAAGCTTCCTAAGTCAGTTAGGCTGCTTTCCTTGAATATATATTTACATTTGCATCATCTCTGAATCTTCTTACTACAGTCTAGTACTTGGGTAGAACAAATAACTGGTGGATGTTTTCCAACATTTAGTATTGAAAGGAAAATGATCAAGAATGTGAAATTAATTAGCTTCTTGTGATAATAACAATAAAGTTAATTTATATTAAAACAATCTCATTTCTTATTTAAAGAGTTTTTGTCAAATCTATGAAGAATAATTTCAAGACAACAAAGACCTTAAAGGTAATTTTAAAATTGTGTTAGTTGGACAGTATCCAAATTAAAAACTTTGGTCCTTCAAAAGACACAGTCAAGAAAGTGAAAAAAACAAAAACAAAAAAAACACCCATAGAAAATATTTTCATATTATACATCTAATAGGTGACTTGTATCCAGATGAACTCTCACAACTCAATAATAAACAGACAACCCAATGTAAAAATTGGCAGATGATTTCAATAGACTTTTCTCCAAAGAAGATATATTAATGACTAATAAGCCCATTAAAAAATATTCAACATCATTAGTAACTAGGAAAATGCAAATCAAAACCACAATAAGGTATCACTTCACACCCACTAAAATGACTACACTTAATAAGACAGAAAATAAGTGTTAAAGAGGATGTGGAGAAATTAAAATTATAGAATTGTTATAAACCCAACAGCCTAACTTCTAAGTATCTACACAGGGGAAATGAAAACATATATCTGCACAAGCATTTGAATGTAAATGTTCATAGAATCACTATCCACAAGAGCCAAAAGGCAGAAAAAACTCAAATGGCCATCAACTGTTGAATTAATAAATGAAGTCTGGCAAATAATTCAATAATATAAAGGAAATACTATTCGTTGTACGGCATTGATTAACCTGAAAAACATGTTCCTCAAAAGAGGTCAGACACAAAAAAACCACATATTTCATGATTCCCTTTGTATGAAATGTCCAGAATAAACAAATATTTAAAGACAGAAAAAATATTAGTGGTTGCCTAGCACTGGGGGTAGGAATGAGGAATGACACTAATGGGAACAAGGTTTCTTTTTTGGGTCGTGGGTGTGTTTTTAAATTAGATTTTGGTAATGGTTGCACAACTTTGCAAATATACTATATACTAAATAGTATATATAAGGAAATATATATTATTTATACATTTTAATGTACATGTATATATATATACTAAAAATAAATGAAAATTAAAATGTGTGAATTTTTGGTATGTAAATTATACCTCAATAAAGCTGTTAACTTAAAATATTATGTTATTGATTTTTTATGAGGATTCAAATATTTTAGACACATAGATATAGACTTCTGTAGACCCACTATAGTTCAGAGACCATAGAATTTATAAGTTTAAAAATAAGGGTCTGTTTCTCCTGAAATTTGGGGAAAAAATAGTACTGAAAGATTGTACTGTATTTTAGATGAGGCTAGAGTAATAAAGTCAAAAAAAAGAAATATAGGTAGCATATAACATTCTATATAAAGAGATGTATTATAACATATTTTACATACATGATATTTAGATAAACTTCAAAAATATTTAAGTAACTTTCCATAAATTGCATAGCTAATTCTACTGTAAAAATAAGATATGTTTGATCCCCTTCTTCAAAGTATGTTAATTCAAAGACTGAACAACTTTTATTTGGTAATTTTTTATTATTTCAATATGTGACATGGATACTAACAACCTCTTTGTACAAGTGCAAAGTGTTAATTTATAAAAATAGCTAATACTTATTGATTACTTGCTGTATGCCAGGTATTTAATGGTTTGAATCCATTTCCTCATTTAATGTATTTTATTGATATAAATATTTACTCTTCTAACTTGGTTTAATTTCACTTCTTTTGGGCCCTTCTCTCCTCTTTTTTTCTCTACTTCACTACTCTTTCTCCACCCACTTACCATCCAGATTATTGAGGTGATGGTCATACTATTCATGTTTCAGAGTTTCATTAAAAAAAAATAAGCACTTTGCTCACAATGCTCTGCATTTAGCTATAAAACAATTTAACACAGGAAAAATATATCGCATTAGATTTTGTGCTGAATTTTGACTTATTTAGTAACATGTTCAAGTGATTTTTATATGTAAACCTTCCTTAAAGAAATGTGGCCTGAAGGGAAGGGGTCTTTGATTTGAAGTGGTAGGTTCCATGAGTAAAGCATCTTTTGTGAATAAATATGTAACAGAGAATGAAAGAAATAAAATATTTTACAAAAGATGTGGGTGAAAGGTAGCCAGGAAAACATGTAACACAAAATGTGGACATTTCTGAGGTATGCCTCAGTGCCTTGCAATAATAATTTGCATGTTAAGAAGACCCACTCTTCAAGTTAATGAATCCCTAACTACTTCATGGCACAATAGACTAAATCTTCTCTGGAGGAATTATTATGGCCTATCATGTCAATGATATGCATATTAATTACTCTCCTATATGCTTTCATCAACAGGTAGCCAAATAGGCTTCCACTCAGTTGTTTTTCATTTGCTTTTTAAATGTATTCTCTTCTCCTACTTTTTGGTAAAAAGGTGCAGTAAGATGATTTTAATGTGTTAGGCAAATTAACAAAAGCATTAAATTTGGAAATAATGCCTTAAGACTTACTGAGTCTGCCTAGAAAACTTTCCAAATGCAGTTAAGTACTAATCCAGTTTGATAATAGGGTTGTCATTTGGATTTTAACACAAATCATCCAACCCAATTTACCATATTTCTTTTTCCCCTGATATATCAATTTATTCTGTGATTAGCATAAACAGAATAATGAGTATGAAAATATGTTTGTAAAACCAAATTGCTTAAAAATTGAAATGAATTACAGCAAATTTCATATCATAGAAGTTTTTAAAGCCTTATTAAAAATAAAACACAGGAGCTAATTGCATAATATGTTTAAAAATGTACAGGAGAATTAGACATATATTGATTGTATAAAAATAAAGAAATGAAAAAAAGAAATAAGGAAATGATTCCAGGATCTAAAAATATGACTTTACAACTTTTCAATGTAACATTTAATTAAAAGTAGTTACATGATGACATCAAGTATCTTAACACTTCTAACATGCTTTGACATGCTTTGACTTTTACTGGTCCCAATTATTGTATTTAAGATATCTGGTGATTTTTTACAAACATAAAATCTATGATCTGCTATAAGAAATACTGAAGAATTGCTTTTCTAGTATTTGTATTGAGTTATAAACTATTTTAGCTGATTTACTCTCCAGTGAAATGGAGGAGTATTGATAGATGTTTAACATTCTTTGTCAAGAAACAAGAATGGAACAGAAGCTAGAGAAAAAGTTGGAGACATTTAGCACTTTGTTCCCCATAAAATTTTTTATTAAAAATAAGTAAGTAATCAAATGTAAACATTACTCTGCTGAGGAACAATAGAGGGCACAGATACTCAGGTGAGTGACTGCATGTTGGTGCTCTGGCCTCACAACTAGTCACCTTTACTTGGGCAACAGATTCAAGTTCTGAGAGATGTCACTGCTGAATGATTTGATTTCAGAATATGGTTGCTTGCCCCTTTGTATTCTCTCTCTCTTAAACTTTCCAGACATAACCCTTGCAGATATTTACTAGAACTATCAATTTACATTTTAAATTACCTTTTCTTTTTTTTAATTAAGATTATTGGGGTGACACTGATTAATAAGGTTACATAGGTTTTAAGTACACATTGCTGTGATACAGGATATGTATATCATTTGACCTAAAGTCAAATCATATTCTATCACCATACATTTGGCCCCCTTTACCCTTTAATATTCTCCACCCCCTTTCCTCTGGTAACCACTATACTGTTGTTTGTGTCTATGAATTTCAGTTTTATATCCCACATATGAATGAAATCACATGGTTCTTAGCTTTTTCTTATTAAGCTTAGCATGCTATTCTTAAGGTCCATCCATGTCATCACAAATTACGGTATTTCATCTTTTCTTATGGCCAAGAATTTTTCCATTGTAAATATATATCATATCTTCCTTATCCAATCCCTTATAGGATACTTTGTTTTTTTCCATGCCTTGGCCACCATTATTACTGCCACAATACACATAGGTGTGCATATATCTTTGTAAATAAATATTTTCAAATGTTTAGGTAGATACCCAGACAAGGGGTTTCTGGGTCATGTGATAACTCTATTTTTAACTTTTGAGGAACCTCCATACTGTTTTCCATAATGTCCATACCAGTTTATATTCCCATCAGTACTGAATGAGGGTTCCTTTTTTTTTCTTTTTACAACCTCTCCAACACTTGCTATTTCTTGTCCAGTTGATAATAGCCATTCTAACTGTGTGAGATGGGATCTCATTGTAGTTTTCATTTGCATTTCCCTAATAGATAATGAAGATGAGCATCTTTTCATATATTTGATGGCTATTTGTATATCTTCTTGGAAGAAGTGTCTATTCAGGTCCTCTGCCCATTTTTAATTGGTTTGGTATCGAGTTGTATGAGTTTTTTATATATTTTGCATATTAACATTTTTGCTGGAACAATTGTTTGCAAATATTTTCTCCCATTTAGTTGTTTGCTTTTTTGCTTTGTTGGCAGTTACTTTTGTTATGTAAAAGCTTTTTATTTGGTATACTCCAATTCTATTTTTTTTTTTTTGCCTTGCAAAGACAAAGGCAATTTTTTTGCCTTGACTTTTTTGCCTTTGGGGTCAAATTCATAATATCATCTCTATGACCATGGTCCATAAGTTCAGTACCTATGTATTCTGTGTAATTTATTGTTTCCAATCTTTGATATATTTTGTATTAATTTTTCTATGTGGGGACAAACTGTAGTCTACTTCTTTATCTTTTCTTAAAACAGTTTTAAGACAATGTATAACACAAATATGCCAGAACTTGGATGTGAAAGCTCAGTACTTCAGAAAACAAATAACTTGACGCTTAAAGGAGATTCTGCAGGAAGAACATGTCTTATTTTTTGTTTGTTTTGTTTTAATTTCACCTCTTTCTCAAAATGCATTATTTTTTGAATTTTTCTTCAACTACAGTTGTCTGCATTTCCCCTCCACCATTCTCCCAACCTCAGCCATACCGACCTCACTCTCTTGATCCCACCCCCCCCCCCTTGGTTTTGTCCATGTGTCCTGAAAAGCCTTCCCACTTGTCCTTCCCACCTCCCCTCTGTTTACTGTAATTTATTCTTAATTTCAATGTCTCTGCTTATATTGTGGTTGGTTCTTCGTTTTCTTGATTAGGTTCCACTTAAAGCTGAGATCATATGGTATTTGTCTTTCACTGCCCGGCTTATTTCACTTAGCATAACTCTCTATACTTCCATCCTCGCTGTTGCAAAGGGAAGGAGCTTGTCATTCTTTCTGCTGCATAGTATATCATCATGTAAATGTACCATATGTTTTTGATCCATTAATTTGCTGATGGGCACTTAGGGTGCTTTCAACACTTGGTTATTATGAATTGTGCTCTTATGAACATTGTGGTGGACGTGTTCTTTGGATTAGTGTTTCAGAAGTCTTAGGGTATAATCCCAGCGGTGGAATTGCTGGGTCAAAAGGCAGGTCCATTTTTAGTTTTCTGAGGATATTCCATACTGCTGTCTACAGTGACTTCCCAAGTCTGCATTCCCACCAACAGTCCACTAGGGTTCCATTTTCTCCACATCCTCTCCAACACCTGTTGTTTGTTGACTTGTTTATGATGGCCACTCTCACCGGTGTGAAGTGGTATCTCATTGTGGTTTTAATTTGCATCTCTCTGATGGATGGTGATGCTCAGCATCTTTTCACATGTCTCTGGGCCCTCTGCATGTCCTTCTTGGAGAGGTGTCTGTTCAGGTCTTTTGCATATTTTTTTAATTGGGTTGTTTGTCTTCCTGGGTGGAGTCATGTGAATTCTTTATATATTTTGGAGATCAGGCCCTTGTCTGAGATATCATTGGCAAACATGTTTTCCCATACTGTTGGTTCTCTTTTCATTTTAATGCTGTTTTCTTTAGCCATGCAGAAGATTTTTATTTTGATGAGGTCCCATTTGCTTATTCTTTCCTTTATGTCCCTTGCTTTAGGGGACGTGTCTGAGAGGATGTTGCTGCATGGAATATCTGAGAATTCCTACCAATGTTTTCCTCTAGGACTTTTATGGTGTAACGACTTATATTTAAGTCTTTTATCCACCTTGAATTTATTTTTGTGTATGGTGTAAGTTGGTGATCCAGTTTCATTTTTTTTCATGTAGCTGTCCAGATCTCCCAACACCATTTGTTGAAGAGGCTATTTTATGCTTTTGCCCCATCTGTCTAATATTAATTGACTATACAGACTTGTGTTTATTTCTGAACTCTCTAATCTGTTTCATTGGTCTATGTGTCTGTTCTTATGCCAGTACAAGGCTGTTTTGATTACAGTGACCTTGTAATACAGTTTGATATCAGGTATTGTGACCCCTCTTACTTTGTTCTTCTTTCTCCAAATTGCTGCAGGTATTCGGGGTCATTTATAGTTAAATATAAATTTTAGAAATGTTTCTCCTATATCTGTAAAATATGCCATTGGTACTTTAATTGGGATTGCTCTGAATCTATAAATTGCTTGGATGGTTTGGACATTTTAATGATGTTAATTCTTGTAATCCATGAACAGAATACATGCTTCCATTTGTTTGTGTCTTCCTTAATTTACTTCTTCAGTGTTGTGTAGTTTTCTGAGTACAGGTCTTTTACTTCCTTGGCTAGATTTATTCCTAGGTACTTTATTTTCCTTCTTGCTATGTCAAATGGGATTTTATTTCCTTATTTCTTTTTCTGGTATTTCATTGTTGGTATACAAGAATGCCTTCGATTTCTGAATATTGACTTTGTATTCTGCTGTTTTCCAAATTCACTTATTAGATAGAGTAATTTTTGATGGAATCTGTAGGATTTTCTATACTAACATGTCATCTGCAAACAATGACAGTTATGCTTCCTCCTTTCCAATTTGGATGCATTTTATGTCCTTTTGTTGTCTGATTGCTGTGACTAGGACTTCCAGTACTATGTTGAATTGGAGTGGTGAAAGGAAACAACCTTGTCTTGTTCCTGTTCTTAGTGGGAAGGCTTTTAGTTTTTGCCCATTGAATATCATGTTGGCTGTAGGTCTCTCATATATGGCCCTCATTATGTTGAGGAATGCTCCTTCCATTACCACTTTGATTTATGTTTTTCTCATAAATGGGTGGTTACCTCATCAAATGCTTTTTCAGCATCTATTGATATGATCATGTGACTTTTGTCTTTGCTTTTCTTTATGATATGTATTATGTTTATTGATTTACAAATATTGTACCATCCTTGTGTCCCTGGGATGAATCCCACTTGGTCATGGTGTATGATCTTTTTAATGTATTGCTGGATGCTGTTTGCCAATATTTTGTTGAGGATTTTTGTGTCTATGTTGATCAACAATATTGCCTGAAGTTTTCTTTATTTGTTGTGTCTTTATCTGGTTTTGGTATTTGGATGATGCTGGCTTCACAGAAAGAGTTTGAGAGTCTTCAACTTCTTTGATTTTTTGGAATAGTCTGTGGAGGTTAGCGCTTAGCTCTTCCTTAAATGCTTTGTAAAAGGTAAAGGATTTATACAGTCTGAAGAGAAATAAGAATATTCCTTACATGCTTTTTAAAATTCTCCTGTGAAACCGTCTGGTCCCAGGCTTCAGTGTGCTGGGAGTTTTTGGATTACTGTTTTGATTTCATCAGCTGATATTGGTCTGTTCAGGCTTTCTGCTTCTTTGTCATTCAGTTTTGGAAGATTATATTTTTCTAGAAATTTCCATTTCACATTCATTTTCAAATTTCTTGACATATAGTTCTTCATAGTAATTTCTTACAATCCTTTGTATTTCTGTGGTATCAGTTGTAATCTCTTCTCTTTCATTTCTGATTCTGTTTATTCTGCTCCTCTCTCTTTTTTTCTTGATGAGCCTGCTTAAAGGTTTGTTGATTTTTTTTTTTATCTTTTCAAAGAACCAGCTCCTGGATTTATTGATCGTTAGGATTGTGCTTTTATTCTCTATGTCATTTAATTCTGCTCTGATCTTGGTTATTTCCTTCCTTCTACTTGGTCTGGGCTGTCTTTGTTGTTGTTTTTCAATTTCTTGTAGATGTAGTGTTCGGTTGTTCATTTGAAATGTTACTATCTTTTTAGATAGGTGTTTATCCTTATGCATTTCTTTCTCAGGACTGCCTTCGCTGTGTCCCATAAGTTTTGGACTGTTGTGAGGTTATTTTCATTTGTTTCCAGAAACTTTTTGATTTCTTCCTTGATCTCTTTCTTAACCCATTCATTGTTTAATAGCATGCTATTCAATCCCATAAATTAGAGTGTTTTTGAGTTTTTTTACTTGTGTTTCATTTCTAATTTCAGTCCCTTGTGGTTGGAGGAAACATTTGATATGATTTCAGTTTTCTTGAATTTGTTGAGGTTTGTTTTGTGTCCTTTCATATAGCCTATCTTTGAAAATGTTCCATGTGCATTTGAAAGGAAATTGTAATTTGATTCTTTGGAATGAAAGGTTCTATATTTATATCAGTTAAGTCCATTTGATCCAGGACATTGATCAAAGTCACATCTTTGTTGATATTTTGTTTGGAAGATCTATCCATTTTGACAGTGGTTTTTAAAAAATTCCCTACTGTAATTGTATTGCTGTCTATATCTTTCTTGAACTGTTCCAACATTTTCCTTATACATTTGGTTTCTCATATGTTGGGTGCATGTATATTTATAATGTCTATATCTTCTTGATGAATTCTTCCCTTAATTAGTATGAAGTGACCTTCTGGGTCTCTTTTTAGGGCCCTTGTTTTGAAGCCTATTTTGTCTGATATGAGTATTGCTACCCTGTTGTGTTGTGTTTTTTTTTTCCTGTCCATTTTCTTGGAATATTTGTTAACAGCCCTTCACTTTCAGTCTGTGTAGGTCCTTTGTTGGGTCCCTTGTGGGCAGCATATATGTGGGTCATGCTTTCTTATCCATTCAGCTATTCTTGTCTTTTGATTATGGCATTTAATCCATTTATGTTTAAGGTTATTATTGATAGGTACTTATTCATTGCCATTTTACTTCCTTAATACCTGTGTCTCTCTCTCTCTCTTAATCTTTTTCTTCCTTTTCTTAAAGTAGACCCTTTACCATATCTTGTTGTGCTGGTTTGATGGAGATGTCCTTTGGACATTATTTTGTCTAGGAAACTCCTTATTTGGCTTTCCATTTTAATTGAGAGCCATGCTGTATAGAGCAGTCTTGGTTTCAGGCCTTTGTTTTTCATTTCTTGGAATATGAGAAAACATGTCTTATCAACATCTTTAGCTTCAAATAGCTGGCTCAGTATTCATGAGACTGTTATAATATATTTTACACAACCATAAAGAAATCAGTATCATTATAAAGAAAAAATGCCTGAAATTCAGTATCCTTAAAAAAATAGACATAATAATACTTGATTTTTTTTTAATGGAGGGAGTGTATAGATCTTAACAATTGCTTTACAGAGGAATTGGGGAGAATAGTAATGTGAGACTTCTGAGGTAACAAGTCTCACAGACATATAATCACTTGTTTTTTTGTCACTCAACTGCTCCATGGCTGCTTCCTGTATGTGTCCTGACCAGTGACTGAACCCACAACTTTAGCAGTGGTAATGATCTATTTTAGGTTTTTTTTTTCTCTGGGAAGTTTTTTATCTGTCCTTTGATTCTAAATGATAACTTTTTATGCAGAGTAATCTTGTTTGTAAGTCCTTGCTTTTCATCACTTTAAATATTTTGTGTCAGTCCCTCCTAGCCTGCAAAGTTTCTGTTGAGAAATCAGCTGACAGTCTCATAAGATCTCCCTTGTAGGTAACTGCTTTTTTCTTGCTCCTTTTAAGATTCTCTCTTTGTATTTAACCTTTGGCATTTTAATTACAATGTGCCTTGATATGAGTCTCTTTAGGTTCACCTTTTATGAGACTGTCTGTACTTTCCGGTCTGGTATGTCTATTTCCTTCTCCAAGTAAGTTTTTCATTATTATTCCTTCAAATAAATTTTCAATACCTTGCTCCCTCTCCTGCCAGCACTTCTGTCTTGGAGAAAGGTACCTTTCCAGGCCACATCCTGAAGCCAGACAATTTGATTCTTCCCCATACATCCCTGGTGTCTTTTGAGTTGCTGCTTCAGCACTGGATCTCAGAGTAAGTGAGTCCATTAGCAAGTGAGTCTGTCAGGGAGCAAATCCATGTGTGTGTGCCCTTTAAGGGGAACTACTGGGACTCAAGCAGCTCTTCATCTCACTCAGTCATGGTCTCAACTGGTTTTTACAGACAGAAGTTATGGGTACTTCCATTTTTGGCATTGGTACCCTAGACTGGGGAGTCTGGTGTAGGTCTGGGACTCCTTGGTCCTCACAGGGGCCTCTGCATCTGAGATACTCCTACAGATTTTTACCTACCACATGTAGGTTGAAACCAGCTCATTCTGCATCTCAGTCCCTACCAGTCTCAACTTGGCTTCTTCTGTATGTCCTTGGTTATAGGACTTCTGCTTAGCTAGGCTTCAGACAGTTCTCAATGATAGTTGTTTGGTAGTTTAGTTATAATTTTGATATAATAGTAGGTGGAAGCTAGTACAGCATTTATGTATTCTGCCATGTTGACTGAAAGTTCTTTAATCAAGACTCAGTTAGGAAATGATACTTTGAAATGTTAACTTTTTTATCCCTCCTAGTGTAGAGTTACAATGTTGCTCAAAAATAATAATGATGTTTACTCTGACTTTTGGGTAACTCCATCACATCAGACTTAGATTGTGTAGAACAAGTCTTTAAGAGGTTCGCTCATATTTTAAGAGGATTTTGGGCTTTTAGCACAATGACATTACAGAACTTTAGGGAAGATATATTATTGTTTATACTATAATTACTACATTTTTTATTTACTAAATTTTGACCATTTTAAAATTAACATAAAGAAGTAGATGTGCCACACCCCCAAAAACTACAGTAATAGTAATATGCTTCTTAATTCTGATATTCAATAAATCAGTTGTAGAGTAAAAAACGTAGGAATTAATATTCCCATGTAAACTGCATTCAGAGAGGGCATTTTAAAAATTATTTTCACTAAAAATCTAGTGATTTTTCTTTGGAACATAATTAAAAAAGACTAAGCCCAGAAATAAACCCAAGACTCTGTGGCTGATTAATATTCAAACAAGAGGTCAGGAGAATAAAATGTAGTAAAAATAGCCTCTTCAACAATGGTGTTGGGAATCCTGGACAGCTACATGCAAAAATTGAAACTCAGCCACCAACTTACACAATACACAAAAATAAATTCAATGTGGATAAAAGACTTAAATATAAGTCATGGCATCATAAAAGTCTTAGAGGAGAACATAGGCAGGAAAATCTCAGATATTCCATACAGCAATATTTTCATGGATATGCCCCCTAGAGCAAGGGATATAAGGGAAAGAATAAACAAATGGGATCTGACAAAAATAAAGATAATGGCCATGGATAAAGAAAAGAGAACCAACTCTATGGGAAAGCATATTTGCCGATGATACCTCAGGCAAGGGTTTTATCTCCAACATATATAAAGAACACACATGACTCCATTCCAGGAAGACAAAAAATCTGATTAAAATATGAACAAAATACCAGAAGAGACACTTCCCAAGGAGGACATACAGAGGGCAGAGAAATATATAAAAGGATGGTCAGCATCAGTAGGCATCAGAGAGATGCAAATTAAAACCACAATGAGATATCACTTCACACCAGTCAGAATGTCCATCATAAACAAATCAACAAACTTCAAATGCTGGCTAGATTGTGGAGAAAAGGGAACTCTAGTACACTGTTGGTGGGAATAAAGACTGGTGCATCCACTGTGGAAAACAGTATGGGATTTCCTCAAAAAACTAAATATGGAACTGCCTTTTGACCTGACAGTCCCACTGCTGGGATTATACCCTAAGAATCCTGAAACACCAATTCAAAAGAACCTATGCACCCCAATGTAAATAGCAGCACAATTTATAATAGCTAAGTGCTAGAAACAACCTGAGTGCCCATCAGTAAATGAGTGGATCAAAAAACTGTCATACAATTAGACAATGGAATTCTACACAACAGAAAGAAAGAAGGAGCTCCTACCCTTTGCAACAGCATGGATGGAACTGGAGAGCATTATGCTGAGTGAAATAAGCCAGGCAGTAAAAGACAAATACCATATGGTCTCACCTATAAGTGGAACCTAATCAACAAAACAATAAGCAAACAAAATATAACTGGAGACATTGAAATAAAGAACAAACTGACAGTAACCAGAGTGGATGGGAAAAGGTTAACAATGGGGGAAAGAAGGGGAAGGGTCATCAAGGGATATGTATAAAGGACCCATGGACAAAACAAAAAGATATAGGATTGAGGGCAGGAAGGGGGTCGCTGGGGCAGAGGAAGGTGGTGGGAATAAAATGTAGAAAACTGTACTTGAACAACAATTGAAAAAAGACTAAACGAATATGCTATTACGAGTTGCAAATTTTACTCTTAAAAGTAGCTTGGGTATTAAAGATACATGAGAATGGGGAGGTGGGTTTGGATGGGGTGGGGGGAGGGGTGGGGAAAAATGCAGACAACTGTAGTTGAACAACAATAAAATAATTTAAAAATAAGATACATGAGAATGGAATTAACATTAAAAATATAGATAATTCCATAAAAGGAGTAACATTGGAATTGGGTACTTACATAGCATAGAACTAATAATCAGTTTGGTTTCTACCAAATTACATTAATAATGGTAATTTATAGTAGCATTATAGTAATACATTTATTACACACTCCACATACTGAGAACTATGCTAAATAAATGCCCTTTATAAGGAACAGGAAATAGTTTGGAGAAAAAAATGAGACATGTAAAGGTTAAGTACCTTGTCTGTGGTCACATGGATAGTAAGGGGCTTAGTAAATGGCAAATAACAGGAAAGATTGAGATGTGCATCATTATAGATTAACCCTCTACTGAAAAAATACACTGACATGATAATCAAGGAACTTGAATCAAATTCTAACATGAGTACTAGTTAGCTTCTGCCATATTAACTAGGCTTTAGTTTCTTTCTCTATAATACGATGGGATGGGCCTATCCAACTATGAGTTCCCTTACAGATCTGAGATTTTATGAATTGGAGGAATTTGACATAAAAAGTAAAATAAACTTTTTGTAAGTTACATAAGACTCAAAGGTAAAGCCTCTAAGACTCAATTTTGGGGTGATTAACAGGTGACTCAGAAACAAAAATTATTGTTCTCTTATTAATTTACTTGATAGTTTACAAATACATTTCAATACCGACCTCATAAATGTTTCATTATTTCTTTCTGTAAGGTACCTAGAGTGGTCTATTCTTCAATGTGTTTCTTCTTTCCTGGATATATATGTGATACATAAACAATTTTCTTTTGTGCATAGAACTGCAGCTATTCTTCCACAGTTGGATGTGACAAGCTAGAACATCTGAGACACAAAGAGGCACTTCCTGCATCACTTCCCAGAGTCTTAGAGTATCTGCTTGTTGCCCTTTTGTATGTGAAATTAAGCCCACTTGTTCCAAAACACTAGTGCCCTTATATATACCTAGGTTTCTATTTTTAAAAAAAAGTACTGACTCCCCACTCTAGAGGTGCTATTTCAGTAGATTTGTTCTTGGGCTTCTGAAGCATTGTTTGTAACAGGTACCAGGTGATTTTCACAGAGGAGGTCTGTGAACATTTTAAGAGGTGCTGTTAGTATTTAAGTGGGTCTTTTGAGCCAATTAACTATCGATTGGTTCCCTGGCTTTTATACTTTCATTACTGAATTACTTGATATATTAAAAATAATAATTTTTCACTGATAAGGTATTTGCACATAATGCCTTAAGCTTAGAATTGCTTCTCCCTTCTTTTCTAATATGACTTTTTATTGAGGTTTTAACTTAGTGTCCGTGTCTTCCTGGAAGTCTTACCTGCCTCACCTTGCACCTCACTGAGCACACATTTATTACATTATGCAGTCACAGTAATCTTGGCTTTTCTGAAAGTGATAGTCCCAAGACCTCAGTAGATGCCTGAAAGCACAGATAGTACCAAACCCTGTTGTATATGTTTTCTGTTCATGTCTTCCACCCACAAATTTAATGACTTTTCCATCTTAACTAAGAACTTATCTTCACTATAAGTGTAACTTTTGCAATGTGAGATGCAAAGAAAACCTAGACTGACTTCCTATTTTCATCTTCACAATTTCAGAAGATTCGTTCTTACCATTTTGGTAACTTCAGCATATGGGTTTTTTCATTCATCGTTAAGTCAAAAACTTTATCTCTTAAAGGAAGCACGTTCTGACTTCTTTTTGGCATATCTGAATGGCCAGCATCACTAATCTTACACTTTGGGGCCTTTGTTAAGTAAAATAAGGGTTACTTGAACACAGACACTGTGATAGTGTGACAGTCTGTCTATCTGATACCCCAGAGGGCTATGAAGTGACTAATGGGAAGGGAACATTATAGATATGCAAACAAAGTGATTCACATCCCAGGTGGGATGAGTCAGGGTGGCTCAAGATTTCATCATGATACTCAGAACTGTGTGCTATTTGAAATTTGTGAAATGTTTATTTCAGGAATTTTTCATTTAATATTGGTTTCATTTATATTTCATTTAATATTTAATATTGGTCAGACCATGGTTGACTACGGGTAACTAAAATACTGGAAAGCAAAACTTCCGATGAAGGAGGATGACTGCATTGCTTTATGTAACTGCCCACCTTCCACATATTCTTGTGAGCCCTCTGATAGCAGGGCACTCCATCTTATTTATTGTGATCTAGTACAATACTTGGAAATTTGTGGGCACTCAATATATATTTGTTAAATGATGAGTGATTAATGATTTAATGCATATGGATTTCTATTTATTCAAATAACTATTACATTTTCATCAGGACCACTATTAGGTGAAAACATTCACTTCTTCATATTTCAATACACATTTGTTTAATATCTAGTTAAGGTCATCATGTAAATTTCAATTTTATGTCCCATTTATTTCAAGTGGGGAAATTTTTTCTTGAAATTGTAAAGATGGTGCCAGCCATTCTGCAATGATATCATGAGAGATAAAAGGAAAACAATAAAAACTGGGCATCTTTATTCAACAAGCACCAATTTTCATTTCCCACTTGATCAAAAGCCCATATCCCCAAGACCTTCTAAATATAATGCCTTTCCTTCAATAAAAGTCACCCTTTTCCCTTCACCCTTGTTTACCCTACTGAATTCTCCACCTTAGGTTTTGCTAGTTGCATCTTTAAATTCTCAAAGTAGAAGCCTCTGCCTCATCCTTTATTTTTCTCTATTCATACAAATTGTATAGATTATAGTAAAGTATGCTGTACTCATATAAAACTAATACAATGTAGAACTAGGTTTTGGGCACAGCGATCCAACTAAAGAGGAGGAATGACCTCCCAACTCTCTAGGGAAGGGAAAATCTAAACAGCTAAGTCCAATGGACTTACTGTTCTGAGATACATTGTTTGCAATACTGGTCTCACATTAAAACTATCTTAGGAGATTCCCAGTACCATCATTCTCCATTTCCTCTCCCCACCTTCATGTGCATGTCTTTTAATTTAGAATTCACAGAGATAGGACCTGGTATTTCTGATATGAAAGGTAACTTGGCAAATTACTGTTATATTTAAAGCTATTGTATTCACGGGAGAAGGGAGGCCAAGGCAGTAGGACCCCTGAACAACTGAGATGTTTATAGTTCCTTTATGAGCTTAATTTCTAGTTTCCTAGAAATTCCTCTCAGTAGAATGCCTAAGCCTAGCAAAGCAGATCGGTTACCATTTCCAGGTTGATTAAGAACTACTTAGAATAGTATGGACCCAGGTAAACAGAATATGACTGAACTGGCATTTTATTTTTCCCCAGTGAAGGGCTAGAATAAAAGCCAGGGTCCTAGGCATAACTTGCTGGTCCACCATTCAGGAACATGTTCCAGAATATTAAGAAAGAATATTAAGAAAGAGGCCCTTTTCATGGGCCTCTGAGAAGCAAATCACACAGCCTATAAGAAAGACATCAGAAACCAGACTTTAGATTAATTTAAGACATTCTTCATTTATAGTGCAGGAACCCCAGTTAACCACCTGACTTAATTCTTCCTTGATAAGATTTTAGAAGTGAAAATACTAGATTTCTTTTTTAAAGGTTTTATTTATTTATTTACTCATATTGTTGTTCAAGTATAGTTGTCTCCATTCCGCCTCCCCCAACTCCCCTCACCCAGCCATCCCAACCTCCCACCCCTGATCCTAACCCCCTCTTGGCTTTGTCCATCTGACCTTTATACATATTCTTTGAAGACTCTTCCCCCTTTTCCACCCATTATCCCCTCCCACCTCCCTTTTGGTTATTGTCAGTTTGTTCTTAATTTCAATGTCTTTGGTTATATTTTGCTTTCTTGTTTGTTTTGTTGATTAGGTTACATTTATAGGTGAAATCATATGGTATCTGTCTCTCATGGCCTGGCTTATTTCACTTAACATAATGCTCTCCAGCTCCATCCATAATGTCTCAAAGGGTAAAAGCTCCTTTTTTCTTTCTGCTGAATAGTAATCCATTGTCTAATTGTATGAGAGTTTTTTGATCCACTCATTTACTGATGGGCACTCAGGTTGTTCAGGTTACTTAGATGTTGTAAATTGTGCTGCTATTAACATTGGGATGCATAGGTCCTTTGGAATTGGTGTTTCAGGATTCTTAGGGTATAATCCCAGCAGTGAAATTGCCGGGTCAAAAGGCAGCTCTATTTTTAGTTTTTTGAGGAAATTCTGTACTGTTTTCCACAGTGGCTACACCTGTCTGCATTCCCACCAACAGTGTACTTGGGTTCCCTTTTCTCCACAACCATGACAGCACTTGTTTGTTGATTTATTTATGATGGTCATTCTGACTGGTGTGAAGTGATATCTCATTGTGGTTTTAATTTGCATCTCTCTGATGGCTTGTAATAATGAGAATCCTCTCATATGTCTCTGGGCCCTCTGTATGTCCTAAAGGTCATGAATGCAACCAAGTTCAGGCAGAGGGAGGCATTTTAAAAATCTGTTTATAAGAAATTAATCAACAAATAATATTGATGCTACATCAATAGTTGTAACTCAAATTTTATTTCTCTTCTCTTTTATCATTGCTGTTACCTTTAATCCTCATCATTTTGTTCCTGAAATATCGCTGGAACCTTTTAACTAGTCTCCCTGCTATATTGTGGCTCATTTCATCCAGGCTCTCTAAATGTATCTCAGAGATTGACCCCTAAGTGTAAATCTAACCATGTCTCTCTCTCATTTAGCTTCCTCCTACCACCACATCCCCACACTGATTAAATAGTGCATGGAAATTCAGCCTCACTTTGTGTGGCATGCTAAGACTTTTAAACCTGGCTGAATCAGACCCTAGTTCTGTTCATTTGAATTTTTTCCCCAATATGCAGTCTAAACACTGAATATTTTATTGACTCCAGATATGTATCTTTCTTTGGAGCTTTCTTACCCTTAACTCTTTGTCCACTTGTTATTCCCTCTGAATGGAATTATCTTACCATTTAATTCTTATTGGGGAACTTCTACTTTCCCTAAAATTTAACTCAGAATATTGGTCCCTTTGTGAAAAATTCTATGATTTCCCCCAACAGAGTGCTTGCCTCAATTCTGTCCTCTCTTGCATCCCAAAAGAATATCTATCAAATAACATTATTTATTATAATATTTATCATTTATTATAACAATTGATATTGATGTGTTTTTTCATCATTAACATTATACCTTTCCTGAGGTAAGAAGCTATAGATTATTCATGTGTGATTCCCAGTACTTATAATAATTTATGGCACATAGGAGGTATTCAAAATATCTATTAGAAGAATAAATTACCCCTCTTATGATTAAATAATACCACATTATATGATTTAAGGTTCACTATAAATTATCTGTTTCTCCACAAAATATATACTTTTTGACTTTTTAATTTTAAAATTTATATTAGGTTTTTAAATTTTTGTTTAATTATTTGAGCCCATAATTAAAAATATTGTCCTGAACTTTGAAAGGAGTAATACTTGAAGCTTTATGAGATGTACAAAATGTGTGTAATTTAATTTATTGGACAGAACCTTTTCTGAAATTAAATTTTAATGAGGAAGGGAGAAAAGAACAATATTAGACAATGTGACAAGAGGTAGAGAGAAGGGAAGTATAGAAAGGATGCTGTGCATTTACTCAAGAGCATTTATTATGCCATAATTATGTGTCAGTCCATGTGTTAGCCACTGGGAATACAGATAAATAAGAAATTCAAAAAGAACTCAGGAAACATAAAGGGGAGACTAGAAACATTTAAGAGTACATTTCATTTATATCACAATTGTATGTAGATCCAGGCCTTATCATCATCAAACATCAAATTTACCTTTTGCCTCAAGTTTTCTAAATTTGTTTAATTATACCCTTTAGATGTAATTGGTTATATGATGGCTATTTTGAATTTCGGAGAGGGATTTTATTTATAGATATCCCCCAGTCTTGGACAGAGAGCAACCCATTTGTTTTAGTTAATTATCTGAAACTAGAATTTAATTAATCAGATATTATAAATAATGTAATGAGCACCTACAAAACTACCACTCAAAAACAGTAATTGACTCTAACCATTGCTCTTCCTCATTTCTATTCCCTCACTTGTGCCCCCTGATGAAAGCCATATCCTAAAAATCAAGCTTTCTTGTTTATGTAACTTTTTATTATGTCTATGTGTTCCTTGACATATATATTTAAATTATTTTAGTTATTCATATTTAATTAAAAAGACCATCATCTGATGTAATATTTTAGAACTGTTCATTTAATATTATTTTGGTAAAATTTATTCATATTGTTGTAGGCCTCTATGGTTTACATAATTTTTTTGTGATATGAGATGGTTTTGCATCTAATCATGATGGGCATTTGGTTTGGTTCAAGTTTATGTACTCAATAGCAATTTTGATCGATTACCAGTAAGTGGTATAGGGGTTCTTTATGGTCTTGATTTGTATTTCTCTGTTGTTTAATAATGGTGACCATCTCTTTATGTACTTACTAGTAAAGTGTATTTTGTCTTCTGTGAAATGTCTCACACACTCCCCTGATTCTATTGAAATCTCTGTGCTTTTTTATTAGTTTCTTAGAGTTCTTTATATATTTTAATATTTATTTGTGATGATTTTGTGTAATGCAAGCATGCTCTTCCAGTTTGTAATTTATATTATTTTCATTATAAAGATGTCTTTTAATGAGCAAGTTTTAAATATTGATAAAGTTACACTGACCATCTTTTTTTACAGTTCCTGTTTTTTTTCTTATTTAAGAAAAACATTTCTTATTCTGAGGACTGACTGATATTAATATATACTTTCTACTAATGATTTCATTTTTTTTTTACATTTAAGGTCATAATCAATCTGGAGTTCATTTGTGAATATATGTTGTGCTAATTTCATCTTTTCTCATAAGAGTTGCCATTTTTCTATCTCTATTTACTGAAAAGTTCCTTATATCCCTGCTGTTTGACATGCTATGTTTGTCATATACCAAAGTTCAATATTTCTAGATGTGTTAGTAAGTTTCTCAATTGTTTTCTGTCTCTGTGCCAAAGTAACTGTCTTAATTAAATCTTTTTTTAATTTAATTTTTATTGTTATTCAATTACAGTTGTGTGCCTTTTCTCCCCATCCCTCCACCCCACCCCATTCAAACCCCCCTCCCTCCCCCACCTCCACTCTCCCCCTTGATTTTGTCCATGTGTCCTTTATAGTAGTTCCTGTAATCCACTCTCCTCACTGTCCCCTCCCCACTCCCCCCTGCCCATTGTTAGATTGTTCTTAAGAACTCTTAAAGTCAGGTACAGCAGGTTCCTCTTTCCTGCTATTTCTCAAAAATATTCCCAATGTCTTTAGCTTTTTATACATTTTTTTATAATCATATTACCAAATATTGTGAAAAAGTGAATTTGAATTTTGATTAAACTCTAGTAGATCTATTTGGGAGAGAATATCTTCATAATATCTTCTTTATATCTATGAACATGGTATATTTCTCAATTTTTCTGGGTTTTGATACAATTTTATTCTTTTTGAGTCTTACTACAAATCTTCTATTAATTTTATAGACATGATATATTTAAATGTCATCTATTTCAGCATCTCTTATTTATGTTTATCGTTGAATCCAATATTTTCCTCTACATTTCTGTATTTACATGTTTTTACGACACAAATATAATAATACATTGCTCGATAACTAATTATTTGTCTTCCAAATGAGTTAAAAGCAAGTTTCTTTTCTTTTGAAACAATCTTTTCTTTATAATTATTTTATTGTTCAAGTACAGTTATGTGCCTTTTACCCCCACATCTCCCCCCTACCACAGCCATCCCCACCTTCCTCCCCTGATTCCACTCCCCCCCTTGGTTTTATCCATGTGTCCTTTATAGTTGTTCCTGAAAACCCTTTCCCCCTGTCCCCTCATTATCCCCTCCCACCTCCCTTCTGGCTACTGTCAAATTGTTCTTAATTTCAGTGTCTCTGTTTATATTTTGCTTGCTTGTTTGTTTTGTTGATTAGGTTCCACTTAAGGGTGAAAACACATGGTATTCATCTTTCACCGCCTGACTTATTTCACTTAGCATAATGCTCTGCAGTTCCCTCCATGCTGCTGTGGAGGGTAGGAGCTCCTTTCTCCTTTCTGCTGCATAGTATTCCACTGTGGCACAATCTTTTTTAAATTGAGGTATTTTAGAAAATTGAATTTAAAAAACCTTTTAATATCATTTTGGTTAGGTGAAAACAAAAGGTTTTACATGGCTATTTTCCCTCTACAAATGAATTTTTCTGCTTTGTTTTGGGAATGAAGAGGAAGCTGTAACAATTAAGTGATGTTTAGTGCTTTATATATTTTTTAAACCCATAAATATTGCATACATGGAGAAGAAAAAATGTGACAGCTTGCAATATATTTCACAAAAAGTGGAACTTTACATAGTTATTATTCTCATTAAACAATATAGATTTATAGATTAGGTCATTATCAATTATACAAGTACTATATTTTTTCTAATGAACTTTTATTTATGTAGAAACATTATTTTCATTCGTAGACCCACTGAAATGTACTAAATATTTTGGGTTAACTTAAAATTAAGCATCATGAATATAATCAATACTAAATTACCTTAGTCAGTATGAAATAATTTGCAATTATCTCAGGATTTGTTGAAATAAGATTAGGCTTCCTGGGGTTTGGATCACATTGTCCACTGAAAAATAAACTCTATTACAGAAATTTATCAGCCACTGCCAACTCCCTAGATTTCTTTTATTGCATATTCAGCTGAAACAGAACAAGAAAATCTAATGGATTGGCTTATATCATAACTAGACACAAAGTGGGCTTCTTCACTAACATTTTTGGTTTTTGCTGAGTGTCACAGGCAAATCTAAATATAATGATTCAACAAATACACCTACAAACAGATTACATTTGAAAGTAAAAGGTATTTATTTTTTTCAATCAATATGCAGGATGCAATTGAAAAGGGAGGTAACTTGAAAATATATGGATTCCTATGAGCAATTTGAAGTCTTGGTTTTAAAACTGACTTGTGGCAATGCACACATAAAGTCTTTTAACTGAATATAAATTTAGCCTCCTTTCAGTTTTTAGCAAGTTTTAGTCCCTTCTTTTCTGGAGAGATAGAGCTAATATTATATCAGTCCAACTGAATTTTAACTAAGATAGAACACAAAACTTAATATTTGGGATGTTAGAAAAAAATTTCCATGACCACAAATGAACTGTCAGTTCATAAAACTTTATCATTTAAACTAAGACAAAAATGTTCTCACTTCCAAATATTATATTCACAAATGATGAAATAATTCCCCATATATAAAGATAATTAGAAGATATAATCCCAGAAAAATGTATAACATTTTGTTTTTAATTTAACAGTAAAGAAGAATCATCAGTAACTACATATGAGAATAACTTTGAGAATTCAAAGATTACAGGTAATCTTACTTAAATTTTAAACAAAATCTGTGGCTTTTGTTAAACTCTACAATTATAACAATATTACATAGATACAATTATATTAACTTTTCAGATACCTATATCCCAGCAATTGTTTGTTCTCATGAGGAGATGGAGGACTTGGAAATCGGTAATCAAAATGTAAAAGATGTAAACAAGGAACATGATGAACTTAATGAAAAAGAATTAAAGCTGATGGTAAGTGTTCTGTTTGCCACAGTATTAGAGAAGGTGAATCCTTTTATGCCTCAAAGATGCCACAATGCTGGCCTTTCAATAGCTTCAACTAATGTAATTTGCAAATGTGAAAGTACAGCTATTCTGTTCTAGCTTGATCAACAAGCCATTTGATTTCAGTATGTTGCTTCTGTTTTCTGCAGTGATAAATTAACATTCATTCTTTATCTTTTTACCAGCAGCTCTGAATAATAGTTTGTACGAGTTACAGAAGAGGTAGCACTATTCTAATGTACATTCCTAATCTTTGTGACAAGTGTACACTTAGTGTAAACTTATCTGTAACAGTAGAGGGCTGGGTTAGATGATTGCTAAGGGTCTGTCCAGCACTACAAACATTGCATTTGGCAACATTGTGTTTTACTTTCATCTTTGTGAGAATCTTAAAGTTCTGTATCACTGGAAAGTATTAAATTACAAAATGAGAAAATATCCTGTGCTATATTTTGAAAACAGGAACCAACCACAGTACTATACAATTTAATATTAAATTTGTTATAAATTTCACACTTGGTAAACATTCAATCTATTTGGAATTTGGAAGGAGTGGTTTATATATTTTTTATTACAAAGGAAAAAATAATAAGTGAATCACATAATTTATCCTTTTCTGTGCATTTGGTTAGAGTGCTTGTCATTAGAATACATATATTCATAATTATCTAAGATTAAAATGACACTTGCCTCTTCAAATGTCAGACCTGAAACAGAAAAGAAATATAGCTCATCTTTTTTAACACACCTTCTCCCTTTTCTATAGTGATAGAGGAGCTGCATCACTAAAGTAGGCAATATACTTTGTTCTAACTTTAAGAAACTGCAAAGTTGTCACCATTATGAGAATTCTTACCAGCAGAAAGTTAACATAACCATTTTTTCAAACCACACAATATAATAAAAGAGAACTGAAAATTACATACATCACCAATATACCTCATTAAAATGCAGACTCAAATGTAAGTTTGTTTAGAAGTTACTGAGAGTGTATGTCCAATAAATTAAGAGGGAGCTTAATTTAGAAGCTAATTTGCTCCATGCTGACATTAATGTATAAAACAATGAAGCTCTATAATAAATGGAAATACAACCAAATTTGTAGAACCCACAGGCATAGGCTTACAAGACAGCTGTGCAGTTGACAAGTAACATGAGCCTTATGTGAGAAGAAGGGGAAAACGCAAGATTTGCATATACTTATTGAGATCATGCAAATGTCAGTTATGAGGAGAAAAAAATACACAGGCATCTCACTGTTAAATCCTGACAGTTGGCATCACTGAAGAGCTCAAATACATTTGAGTACCCGTTGGCAGAGGGTCATTAAAACAGAATTTGCAGAGACATTAACTCCCTCACTTTTCTTTGAGTGACGTTTTGCTATTAATAGTTTGCAGAGGCTTTGCAGAAAACATATTAATAAAAGAAGCTGTAATAAGGGCATCTACAGCAAGTGTGAATGCAGAAAGCTACTCTTTAATTGATTAGCCTGGTGCAATCAATGTTTATATTCTAAGTGGTGAGAAAGTGCAATGACAAGCAAGACGAGTTGAATAATATAATGTGTTATTTGTAAGCTGGGAAGGAAAATGATTAATTTTGGTCTCTTTTCTTATTACTCTCATTCCCAAGTCATAGCCTGTAAGTATCCCCCCAAAACATCTAGCTTCCACAATTTGTACTAAGTCCACAACTGAAATGAGTCAAGGAAATCTACCAAATAATTAGTAGTCAAGTTAATGAAACCTATCTAATTCATTTTGTATATTTAAAATCATTTGGTCATTATTTCTTGGTTTTTTTTTTTTTTATTTCTTAAGGTAAATCAACACTTAATCAGAAACCCTGATTCTAAAGATGAAAAGAATACATTTTCAACATATACAGTCAATTTTCCAAATAAAGCTGAGGGGTTAAGGAAGAAGCATATTTATGATGAAGTATACACTGACTTGTTTAAAAAGACTTTGTCATCAAATTCATCACCAGAAAGCAACTTAAAGAGAGATTTTTACCACGATGGAAATTATTGTAGTCATCAACCTTCAGAGGACATTACTTCAGATATGAGAAAAATTAAACCACCATTGAAAAATATTGGCAGTGACGAATTAGTGAAATCACATGTAAGTATCAAAGAAGTATTGGGTGATAATGCTAATCCAGATCAAAGAGGAGGCAGAGTGCAAATATCTTGTCCCTCCTCAGATCAACTAATGGCAGACAACCTTAATAAGAAACATGAAGGAGAAGCTATGAAAATTAAAATAAAAGATTGGGAATGTTTAAGAAGAGACTTACATTCAGATTTTCATTTGGAAGAATCCATAGAAAAAGCATCTTCCAAGAAAGGTTATGGGACTTGTATAAATGAGAAGGAGAAGCATTTAGGTGTTAATGAAAAACAAAGCAAAAACCTTCAATCAATATTACACAACCAAGAGAAGAAGATGAGCCACTCTGAAATGAATGTAAAAGGGATTGGAGGTAGTAGCAAAGAACTAACTGTTCTACTGGGTAAAGATACTACAACTCCTGACCAGGCAATCAGAACAGATTTGTTTCAATTACCAGCAGGAAATCTAAGTTGGGAAGAAGCTGTGTTAACAACCCCAGAGTGTGATCCCTTGCCTAGTAAAGGCACTACTTTAGGAGAGATGCCTGGTCAAGTTTGTTCAAGAAATACAAGTGTTTTGAGGAATTATCATCTTTTCCAAGTTGAAGAAGAAACTTCATATTGGGATAATCCTGAAGATCAGAATAAGCATAAACAACTATGGGATGTTTTGGAAGGTGAGGAAAAAGCAAGAGAGAGTAAGACAAATACAACAGAGCAGATCAAAGAACAAGCAGATTGTAAAGACATGTGGGAAAAAAGAGATAATACAAAGAGTTTGAATGCTACTCCTACAGAATTGTTTACCTGCCAAGAAACAGTGAGCTGTGTACTGTCTTCTCTAGCTGATCATGATATTAATGAGAAAGTGGGAGCAGATACATCTTGTATAATTAAGACAACATCAGAAAGTGCTCTAGAAAGCATGCCCGCTACAGAAAAAACAATAATTGCTAAGCTACCTCAAGAGATGGCACGAAATTACAGGCCCATTGAGGTAAAGGAAACAATGTTTGATCCACAGGAAGGGAAAAAAGATAATTCACATTATACCTTTTGTCAAGGAGATAAAGGAGGTGTAATCTATGACAATGATTTTGAAAACAAAACATATTTAGATATTTATAATGTACATGTAGATAAAGTGGAGAGTGAAGAAATGCTACCTATGCACAATTCTCCAAAGAAATGTGTCATTGGAAATATAACATCTGTAGAAGAATCCTTACAGGTCACTAGTGGCAATCAAAGAGCAGATTCAAAACTGAATTTTCATTTGGGAATGTTACCAACAGACCAAAAAATATTTCCAAAAAATAGAGATCATGGACAGGTCCAAGAATTATCAAAGGAAGTGGATGTAGCTGCCATTATTAATCCTGCTTTAAACTCAGGCCCTAACAGATTGTTTGAGAATGGCTCTCACATTTCCAATAACCACGCTAAAACTTCGGTTTCATCTTATGAACAGGCAGCTACTATAGAAAGTACAGTTACTACCATGACTCTCCAATCTATTCCTTCTAAATCAGAATGTAATTATAATTCATCAGGTACAATCCAAGGTATTGAAAAACACCTGCATCCTTGGGATATACCTGAAGAAGTTTCCAAAAGTTCAGATATAATGACAGTTAGTAGAAATGAAAAATCTATAGGTCAGATTTTCCAACAAAGAGAATGTAATGTGAAAAAATATTTAAGGCCAATGGTCACTGAAGATATTGAAAACATAGAAGAGGCAAGGCATAAAAATGAAGGATTGTTAAATTCTGGACAATCTCTGTGTTTTTCAAGTGACAAGGAATCAAAGAGCTCTGCTTCTGCTAACTTCCATGCCCAAGAATGTCAAGCTCAAAGTAGTGGATCTCTGCTTTTGAAATACATCAATTCAAACATATCTTATTTTCTTTTGTTTCTGATATTTCTTGTAACCATCTACCAGTATGACTTAATGATCAGCTTGGCATTCTACCTTTTTTTATTGTATTGCCTATCTTGGGAAGGGGGGAGACAAAAAAAGTCTGTCAGGAAAAAGTAACCCCAGGACTACCATTATTTGTCTTCAAAGAAAAGCTATTTAGGCCCAAATACTTGGATTGGTGAAAAAGACTATTCATTGTTCAAAGAACCAGTGCAGATTTTTCTCTTAAATGATGATTTAAAAAGGAATGCATATGAAATTTGCTCATTCAATAAGTAATTATTCTATATAGGACCATTATGTTTGGATCATTAAATATCTATATGAATATGAGATCTCAAGCACATCAAGTTGAAATTAGGTACAACTGTTGCTCCTTAGCAGGCTATGAAGTTGCAATGCTTCACGTCTCTTCACTAAAGTGCCATTTCTTGCATTCATTTCTTTTACAGTAGAGCTTCATTTTTCCCTGCATATTTTTTTCTCTATGGTTTTTAAAAATAGCTAAAACATTCAATACTGACCATGAAATTTGCATTTACTACTGTATGATTTATCAGCACTTTTTGATAGATTAAATCTTTAACTTCAACTTAATTATTTTAAGAACAACATACATGTATATTAAAATATGTAAACTTAAATTGAAGAAACATGTTACTTGCTTGAGTTGAATAATACTTTATATACACACATAACTTTCACTCCTTTATGCCTACAAAGTCAGGGCATTCATAAGTTAAATATGACAAAGACTGAAACAATTGGTAAATGATCTTTCAAATCTACAAAAGTTTGTTGATGGTCTGTCTTTAAGCAATATTTCTCTGTTATAAAGGGAGGCTGTGTAACACAGTTGAACAATTTCAATGTCAACCATTATTCAGAGTTGAAAATTTTAAAGATCTACAAACATTGATTTATCTTTAAATAATAATAATTTAAAAATACTTCCAAATGAACTATTCTACTTGGTAGTATTTTTGTACTCACAGAAATTTTTCATCTTTTCTCACTATAAGACAACAAATTATTCCTCAAGGTGTATTTAGATAACAACTAATCATTAGTGATATTTATTATATAACTATCAAGTTGCTAGATGATAACTCAAATTTTAAATTAGGCAGATAAGTAGATATGAAAATCTACTGAAGGAGAAATGAATATCAAATGTAGCACTGATTTTGCCTGTTGTTATTATCCATAGCTAAGTCTGTGAAATAATGGAACTAGTCATTTTAATCACATGAGGATAATGCAAAGATTCTTATACAATTGATTTTACTGAATGACTACTATAATTTCAAGTCCCACAGAAATTAAATGCTTGACTTTAACCATTTAGTTAAACAAATAGAAACATCTTAAAGTAGAACTTAGGGAAAATACTTGATTGAGAAAGCATATGTTTATTAAGTATAAGTGGAATACTGTAGGCCATACCTAGAATGTTATCTCTAAAATTGCTGTTCTGCTAACTTTGTTGACAGATATAAATTACAGTGATGTTAAGGTTAGGATTTTTTCAGTTCTTAATAGCTTGGGTTTTTCTTTCTACCTTTAAGATTTTCACTTAAAATACTGTATCTTATTAATGCAAAGAATA
Source organism: Desmodus rotundus (assembly GCF_022682495.2). Lineage (NCBI taxonomy): Eukaryota > Metazoa > Chordata > Mammalia > Chiroptera > Phyllostomidae > Desmodus > Desmodus rotundus. The sequence goes on along the minus strand of NC_071392.1, from coordinate 60,003,851 downwards.
CTACATTACTTCAAGAACAGGTGGGTGGACTGTAATTATTCCCTTATTCACAAAAGAATGTAACTTCTTTTATCTTTTTTATTTGACTTTTGGTAACATTAACCTACTAAACATTCTCATGCATGTTTGTAATGTAGACAACCCAAGGATTTAAATACTCACTGTGTATCTCTCTCCCTGCAATGAAAACAATGTGATTTAATTGACTTTCTAAACATTACTAATGAAGCATTTGAAATAGTCATAAACTTATAAAACTATTGCTGGGTGGAGAAGTAAATTTTTGAAACATGACTTAGTCACATCACCACATAGAACAAGAAAAGTAGATCTCAGGAAGACCTGGCAAAGCCTAGTTAATAAAAATTTGATTGTGAATCATCATGGCAAGAATAATCTCTGCAAGCATAACTGCCTTCACTGTGACTTCCAAGCATTAGTTAAGAGCCAAAAAAGGGTATGTCAGGAGAATAAGCTAAAATGCATTGCACATGTTTCTTATAGTGGGTAAAAGATGTGATATACTAACAATCATTTTTTATCTTGTTGGGCTTCTGACTATTAGAGACAGAATTACAAAAACTAATTTGCAAGTCTAGCAAGTATAGGTAGTAAAATCATCTTAAAAATTCACATTTGTATAAGCCAAATATGTTTTTCACTGTAAGAAGAAAAGAATCACTGAAATGACATTCATCCCTCAACATTTAATAACATTGGATTAATGCAGTTCTGTTTCCCTGATGAACTGCAATATTTTAATAGTAAATTACTTCATAATATATATGTGTGTATATATATATGTATATATACATATATATTCTGTTACGATTTTGTGAGAGGAACAGGAGTATGTTTTGTTTTTCAATTTAAATCAGTCTGCTGGTTAAATATGCACACCCAATTGGGGAAATGTATACACCAATTTTGGGGAAAAAAATAAATACTTAATTTTTTCCAAATAGCATTTATGTTATGTTCTTAATAATTTATTTTAGTAATGAATATTATTTTATATCACCAGGCTTGTTGTCTTCTTTATTAGGCTCATATTTTGCATATAAATAAATCAAAACTGAAAACAAAGCAAAACAAAAACTAGCAGGAGAACTAATACAGATGCAGATAGGAGGGCTGTGTCATCTCTAGGACAATTTCATCTATGTATTTCTCTTATCAAGATCTTTGACTTTCCTTTTAATTTTCATTGAGTGAATACAGAAATTGAACTACTCAATCAGGCTAATTTTTGATTATTAGTCCTGTCTTAGCTAGTTCTTAAGGAATTGAAGAATAGAATCCACTTTAATTTTGAAGCAAGATACAAAAGAAATATGACAGGCCATGCTCTTCCAGCATCACTAGAGTTACATACGTATACGAAGAGAACAGCTAAAAAAGCTCCTTTCATTGATTCAATTACATTATTTCTTTTCTGTTCTCATAAATAATTTATAATTATTTATAGCAGCATTAATTTTCATTTTTAATAAGAAATTCTGTCCTTAATCAAATATGTTTCCATAACTTTACCAAAACCTCTTTAAAACAGCAAATTTAATTTTCACTAGATTTTCAGCCTAGCTTTGAATGATCATGTTTTATGAGAAATGTCATTATTGTAGTGTGTTCAAACCTTATTAAATAACTATTCAAAAAGTTGAGAATTTTTATTTTGTGTCATTTCTATCTTTGTTAAATACATATATAACCTTCATTTTTCAAGTATAAAACTATATACTATGTGGAAATTCCCTAACTCTTTTCCTAATATACCCAAATTTTTTTTAATATTTTATTTATTTGTTTTTAGAGAGAGGAGAAGGGAGAGAGAAACAGAGAGAGAAACATTAATGTATGTTTGCCACTCATGTGCCTCTCCTGGGGACCTGGTCTACAACCCAGGCATGTGCCCTGACTGGGATTTAAGACAATGACCCTTTGGTTCATAGGCCGACACTCAATCCACTGAGCCACACCGGCCAGGGCTAATATATCCAATTTTTAAATATTCATGATATATTAAAGAAGGGCATGGTCAAATCAATAATGGATTACAGAGGAATTATTTTTATTTGCCTTAGATGATTCCAAGATCTGATTTTTCAATGTATTTCAATGCCTAATTAAGTTACTGATTTTGGTTGGAATTAGTGAATCTGCTTTGCACTTCACATCATCCTGCCTGCACCACACAGCCTTGTTTCTACTTTTCTCTGCGTCAAGTACTCTGTCAGTCAAACCAATCACTTTGTCCCTAGGACATGCTCATCTGGTTTATCTGTGACCGGTCATGTCATCCTCCTAGAGGTCACTTTCATTTGTCTATACACCTTTCTCCCCATTCAACTCTGCACATTTTCTGTGTACAGCTCAAGTCTGCACCATTTTGAGGTCTCCAACTATTTCAGATGGTAGATCACTCTGTTTTCACATCTCTAAGGACACATTTTATTTTCTTTTTTGCATGCACTGGGCATTTGACTAATTATCATAACTGGACTACCTGCTTGTTCAGGAAAGGGACAAAGTTTTATTGTTCTTTCATGTACTTCACAAGGCCTAGTTTATTTTGTAAGAATCCTCAGTCAATACTTGTGGCTAGAATTGAATTGCAGTGCTGTCTCCTTCCTATCCTATTCCTGATGCATGAACAGGATACTCTGAGGTCTGATTGTAAAATGAGTAGGCTTAATCAAAACAAAGCTAGGATGTTTTAGTAAAATACCAATGACAAGATACAGTAAAAGAGAATGTGGAGATGAAACATAATAGTATGGTGGATTTGTGTTGTAGAAAGAGACAATACTTTCTCTCCATTCCTTTTAATAATTAAATTGATTTCTATATTTATTAGTTCTTCCTACCACAGAACATTTTCTGTTCATTTGATTTCATAGGAAATATACACATATTACACACTGAAAGAATAATAACTCATATCTTTGATCACTGGTTCATGTGATAATTAATAGAACAAAACATGTTTTCAGATAAAGTAGCTCAGCACCTTAAAAATCAACAAACATCACAAGGTACAAAGTGTAAGAAACTCAATCTTCCCAACTGCTGCCATGCCCTTTGAAAACAGCTGACCTCTCAATTTCACACCTGCTCTGCAGGTCAACTTTTAAGGTAAGCAAATAGAACTTGCAAAGATAGTATTTTTTTAAGAAAATGTGTGCTTTATTAACATAAGATTATATATATACAAAAACATGTACATAACTCATACAGACATAAATATATATGTACAAACACAGTATTCCAACATCTGACAACAGTAATGACAGTAGTCTATTAACACAATGTGTAGTGATGTATTTAACATATAAGAGGTTTATCTCTTCCTTGAAGAAACTCATATTATCCTATTTAGATATAAAATTAAAGTGACAATGCAAAAACATGGATATTTTTAAGTCACAGCCTAAAGGAAATCCGTATTTGGACTGGAAAGGTAGTAGCATGTCATATAACAGCTTATGACCACCAGTAATTATTCCCTGAAGACTTAAATCAAAGCCAGATACATGTCTACTATATTGTAGAATTCATCGGTATTTTGTATCAGTTGACTTATGTCTGAGTGGAAAGATTTAGAATTTTCTAAAAACATACTTTATTAAACATAATATTAAACAGCAGAAGGATAATGCTTAAAAACCATTATAAGCAGTTAGAAATTCTCTTTGTAAGCACTTAAGTAACCCATAATCCACTTTTAATAATTTTATGTAGGAAACTTTCAAAGTAGAGTTTATAAAATATTTTTAACATAAGGCATTTATAAAAATATTACACATTTAAATCATTTTAGTGCATACACTCTAGAATGATATGGATATTTTCTTTCTAAACATTAAGTGACCTTCCCCATTAATTCATAAATCCTCAGAAAGTGCTATTGCCATGTTTATTATTCAAATAAACTTTCCCCATGTTTAAGTAAAACTGTCCTGCATTAAATGAAACATAATCTACTTCTATATTCAAAAACATACACAAGGACAAAATCAAGGGGGAGGGTAGAGGCGGGAGAGGGAGGTGGGACTGGCTGGGGTGGGGTGGAGGGATGGGGAGAAAATGCAGACAATTGTAACTGAATAAAAAAAAAAAAACAACCATAAGCGGAGAGGGGGTAGAAGATGGCAGCAAGGTAGATGGGAGCTGAACCCACTTGTTCATGCCCTCAACTGGGACACCTAGCCAATCTTCGGAAGAACAGAGTGAACAGCCAACAGATTCCCTAAGAGCCCTGAAAAGCCAATTCGAAAGATCCTATGCACCCTGATGTTCACAGCAGCACAATTCACAATAGCCAAGTGCTGGAAGCAACCTAAGTGCCCACCAGTAAATGAGGGGATCAAAAAACTATGGTACATTTATACAATGGAATACTACAGAGCAGGAAGAAAGAAGGAGCTCCTACCCTTTGCCACAGCATGGATGGAACTGGGAGCATTATGCTAAGTGCAATAAGCCAGGCAGTGAAAGACAAATACCATATGATCACATCTATAAATGGGACCTAATCAACAAAACAAACAAGCAAGCAAAATATAACCAGATAAATTGAAATGAAGAACAAACTGACAGTAACCAGAGAGGAAGGATGAGAGAGATGATGGGGGAAAATAGAGAAAGGGCCATCAGGGAACATATATAAAGAACACATGTAGCCCTGGCTGGTGTGGCTCAGTGGATTGAGTGTTGGTCTACAAACCAAATGGTCACTGGTTCGATTCCTAGTCAGGGCACATGCCTGAATTGCCGTCCGGGTCCCCAGGGGGGACATGCAAGAGGCAACTACATATTGATGTTTCTCTCCTTTCAGTCCCTTTCCCTCTGTCTAAAAATAAATAAATAAATAATCTTAAAAAATAAAATAAAATAAAAGGACACATGGACAAAGCCCAAATGGGTAGATTCGAGGGTGGGAAGTAGTGATGGGTGGGGGAGGGGGACATGGTGAGGTGAGAATGGAGGCAACTGTACTTAAACAATAAAAAGAAAATTTAAAAATTATCTCTTTACCAAAAAAATAAATCAGTGGAAATATTTTAAATACATTTCTACTCTGAAAGTTGGATAGGAAAAGAAGAGATTATAAATGCCCTCCATATTTATTTCACAGTATTTAATATTTGGAGTCAGGCCTATAGATTTATTTTTTTACTTTTATTTTTCCTTTTTATTAATTTATTGGGATGACACTGGTTAACAAAATTATACAAGTTTCAGGTAGACAATTACACAGCACATCATCTGTACACAGTTTTATGTGTTTATTACCCCAAGTCAAGTCTCTGTTTATCACCACTTATTTCCCCATACCCTGTTCCTCCTCCCACTTCTCCCTCTCCCCCTGGCAATAACCACTTGGTTGTTTGCATCCATGAGTTTTATTTTCCTTTTTTTTTCCCTCAACCCCCTAGCCAATCTCCCATGCACAACACCTGTCAACCTCTCCCTATGTATGATTCGGTCTCTATTTCAGTTGTTAATTCATTTTGTTCCATGTATGAGTGAAGTTATATGGTACTTTTTCTGACTCTCATTTCAGTTATCATAATGCTCTTGAGATCCAACATGCTACCACGGCGGGTAAGATTTCCTTCTTTCTATGGCCAAGTAGTATTTCATTGTGTAAATAAACCACAGCTGTTTTTCCCACTCACCACTGATAAACACTTGGGATGTTTCCAAATCTTGGCTATTGTAAATAATGCCACAATGAACATAGGGGTGCATATATTGTTTTGAATTAGTGTTTCAAGTTTCTTCAGATATATTCCCAGAAATGGAATCACTGGGTCATAAGGCATATTAGGTTTTTTTTTTTTTTTTTGAGGAAACTCCACACTGTTTTACACAGTAGCTGCACCAGCCCGCATTTTCACCAACAGTGAACAAGGGTTCTCTTTTCTTTACATCCTGGTCAACCATTGTTTGTTGATTTATTGATAATAGTCATTCTGACAGGTGTGAGGTGATATCTGACTGTAGTTTTAATTTGTAATTCTCTGCTGATTAGTGACATTGAGCATCTTTCCATATGTCTATTGTCCATCTTATGTCCTCTTTGGAGAATTGTCTCTTCAGGTCCTTTAACCTTTTTTATTATTTGGATTGTTGGGTTTTTGGTGTTTAGTTGGATAAATTATTTATAAATTTTGGATATTAATCCCTTACCAGATGAATAATTGGTACCTATGTTCTCACATTCAATGGATTGTCTTTTCATTTTGTTAATGATTTCCTTTTCTGTGCATATCCTTTTCAGTATGATGTAGTCCCATTTGTTTATTTTTTTTGTTTCTCTTACCCAAGAAGATATAACAAAAAATATTGATATAAGAAATGTCCAAGACTTTACTTCCTATGCTTTCTTCTAGGATTTGTATAGGTTTTAGTCTAACATTTAAGTCTTTAATCCATTTTGAATTTATTCTCTTGTATGGTATAAGAAAGTTTTACTTTTTGCATTCATCTGTCCAATGTTTCCAACACCATTCATTGAATAGAATGTCTTTACCCTGTTGAGTGCTTTTGCCTCTTTTGTCTTATATTAATTGACTATAAAATTGTAGGTTTATTCCTGGTCTTATAATCTTCTGAATACAGGCTTTTTACATTCTTTGTTAAATTTATTCCTAGGTATTTTATTATTTTAAAGCAATTAAGAATGGGATTCTTGTCTTACTTTCCCTTTCTGATACGTCATTATAGAATTCAATTTAAGTCAATTGTCTTTTCCCATGTGAATTCTTTGACTTACCTGGACTTATTCCAATCCTTAAATTAGTATTTAATTTGGATGAAACATGTTTTTTTAATTAAATGAATAAGCAAGGAACCCAATTGTAGTCTTGATCTTTAAGTACATCTACATCTGTATTTTTATTGATCTGTGTATGTGAGCTTCAATCTTTAACAATAATAGTAATTAGAATTGTTATAATTATCATTATAACAACACCATAGCTGACTTTGTGTTTTTTTAATAATCAGATGCTATTTTCAGCTCTTTAGTGAAACAACCCATTTATGTTTTATAACTCCATGAGAGAAGTACTATTACTTTCCCATTTTACAGGTAGGAACAAGTGCACAGAAGGGTAGCTTTTCCGAAGATCACACAGTCACTAAGTGGCTAAGTCTAGATTCATACTACAGAAGTCTTTCTCCAGAGTTGATCCTCTTAACCATTGTGGCATGTTGCTCATCCAGATATATCAGGTTATCTTATGAATTATGCAGTAATATATTAGCATGCTTCAGGGACCTATATTAATATATAAGTACATTATATGTAATACACTATATCTTTTGTACACATAATCCTATCTTTACTTTTATTATTTTTTAACCCTCACTGGAGGATAATTTTTTTTCATTGTTTTTAGAGAGAGAAGAAGGGAGAAAGGGTTTAGAAACAGAGAAGGGAGGGAGAAAAAGAGGGAGAGAAATATCAATGAGAGAGAGAAACATCCATTGGTTGGCTTTTGTATGGGCCCTGAATGTAGAACAAACTCACAACCTAGGTATATGCCCTGAATTGAACCAAACCCACAACCTTTTAATTTGCAAGATGATGCCCAACCAACTGAGACAAACTGGCCAGGGGTAATCCTATCTTTATTTATATACCTAAAAATGAAAGTTCATAAAATATTCTGTTATTTTTCTATTTATTCATGTAACCTCAATTCAAAAAGTACACATTGAATCCCTTCCAGGTCACAAGCAAGGTGCTAGTCCCAGGAGATGAAGACATAAATCAATAATTGAAATACTTTGTGACAATATCAATAATAGAGGTAAGATTTAGGAACAGAAATGGAACCAATGAAAGACTGTTTGGTCCTGTAAGCTATTTACCTTTCAGAGATTTGCCATATCTTAACACTATGATCTTGGGTATGAAGGAAATCACAACAAAGGCCAAATATATCCTTACTATTCTTTTATAAATATAATAACTACAGTGAAGGAACATCTTGATATAATTGTTATAGTGCTTATTTATGCCTGCTGTCCCAATGTGATTATTAATAACACTTCTTTTACTTTCAAAATTAACATGATTTGGATGAAAAATTATAAGGTCAACAAAAAACAGTTAAATATCCTCACCAGTAGGTGTAAGTCACTCTGTGTTACATGAATAAAAGAGGCAGTTTTTTAAAAACATCCTCACCCAATATTTTTATTGATTTGAGAAACAGAGAGAGAGACTGATGTGAGAAACATTGATTGATTGCCTCCTGTATGCTCTCTAGAGGATTGAACTCACAACCTGGGTATGTATCTTGACAGGATCAAAACCACAACCTTTCAGTGAACAGGACAATGCTCCAACCAACTGAACTACTATCCAGAACAAAGAGGCAGCTTTCAATGTTAATATTATCTATAACTTACAGACAGAATTCTTATCCTTAGGGTCATAGAACATAATTCAGATATGCCAGCCCCTGGTCATGCCAGCCTAGGTAGAGTAAAGCAACATTTTCTGCAGATTCAATATGCAGAGGGCAATGATAACAATAATAAAATAAAACAACAACAATCAGTAAGGACATTTTGTAAAGAATACACTGGCCAAAATCCATTAAAAGAAGTAATTTATATTACTGATACCATATAATCATATCATTGTGGAACCACATACTATAGCTTATACCCTATTCAAAGAGCTCAGGACATGATAATCCCATCATTCAAGGTGGTCAAAATGAAAAAAGATAGAAGAAATTTTGCAAAAGTTGTAGAAGCTACTGTATGTCACTCATAATTATAGTGGTATATATTGCTGGAAGCCATATTATGAGTATACATTAAGCTAATCATCTGTAAGAAGAAAAAAATGGAAAGAAACTAGATTATATTAGTGGCATTTATTAATCATAAAGTAAGTCAATAGCATTGCAATAGCAAAAAAATTAAAACAAAAAATGGCCCAGGATATTCAGTAAAACAATAAATTTTAAGGTAGTACTGGTGTTATTCCATCTAGTTTTGGCCTTTGCAATACCTTCACATTTGGCCTCACTTCATATAGGTGTGTGGTGCTGAGACTTCATTTTCTTTACTTCTATATAAGGAATATGTGCATTGGAAACTTACCCCAAAGAACTACATAATTTAACACTGTAGAAAATTGTCATGCTAAATGAATGGCAAAAGGCTACCCTAGTGGCCCTGAAAGCCTTTATAGATGTGCCTCTGCTAACTTCAACCCAAACTTAACCACACAAGATATAGAGAAAGAGTTTCTAAATATCTATGTTTCTTCTTTGTGAATTTAAATAATATATTGGTGGGGTCAATTTTATATTTTTATAAACTGCTCAGTCATTGAAAGTGTAGAGGTTGTGATAGTTCATAAAGTGGGTATTGCCATTTTTAATTGCCAAGGTCAAAGGAAATTTAATAATAGTCAATCCATATTACTCAAAGCTCTTTGGCTGGAAATGACCAAACCTGCTCAAACTAGTTTAAGCAAGGAAATTCAACAACAACAACATATCATAAGAAAATATGGCACTCTAGGGCTGGAAGTGGAAATAGGCATTCTAGGGACAGAAGCCAGGGCATGAAGAGCCATCAGAATCTCCTGGCTTTTATGTTTTCCCTTTTTGTTTTCCCCATTTTTCTGCATTCACTTCATTTTTCTCTTTTTGTCAGTGAGCTATCTATACTTCAAGTTGTATGGTTCCTATAAGAGAATTCTCTGATTGTAGTGTTACATACTGTTTATATATATATATATATATATATATATATATATATATATATATATATATATATATATATATATAAAAGTTAACTGGTTAACTTTTGGTCTGGGTATCAGGTTTAAACTCCCAGAAGAGAGAAATTCACTGGTTCAGTATGAATCAGATGTTAATTCTAGATGCCATACATTATATTCCACTAACTGAAGGCAGACAGTTTGCCATTTTCTCATAAGGGATGTGATAGAGGACTCACTGTAAAAGAAATATTTCCAGGTTCTCAAAGAGTAGATATGAATAGAGGACTTATAATGTGTATTTATAATGTGCCAGTTCTCAAACTTTTATACCCATGTGTTTCAGCCTATTTTTTTTTGTAGATCTACATGACTTTCATTTTATAGATTTATAGAAGATCTTGATATCATGTGGAGCAAGTTCCTCTACCTTGTTCTTTTTTTATTCTTTTTTTAATTAATTAATTTATTTTTATTCAGTTACAATTGTCTGCATTTTCTCCCCTTCTCTCCACCCCACCCCGGCCAGTCCCACCTCCCTCCCCCACCTCGTCCTTCCCCCTTGATTTTGTCCTTGTGTCCTTTATAGTAGCTCCTATACACCCCTCTCACCACTATCCCCTCCCCACTCCCCTACGGCCATTGTTACGATGTTCTTAATTTCAATGGCTGTGGTTATATTTTGTTTGCTTTTTTCTTTTGTTGATTATGTTCCAGTTAAAGGTGAGATCATATGGTATTTGTCCCTCACCGCCTCGCTTATTTCACTTAGCATAATGCTCTCCAGTTCCATCCATGCCATTGCAAAGGGTATAAGCTCCTTCTTTCTCTCTGCTGAGTAGAATTCCATTGTGTAAATGTACCACAGTTTTTTGATCCACTCATTCGCTGATGGGCACTCCGGTTGCTTCCAGTACTTGGCTATTGTAAATTGTGCTGCTATGAACATTGGGGTGCATACGTTCTTTTGCATTGGTGTTTCAGGGTTCTTAGGGTATAATCCCATCAGCGGAATTGCGGGGTCAAAGGACAGTTCCATTTTTAGTTTTCTGAGGAAATTCCATACTGTTTGACACAGTGGCCTCACCAGTGTGCATTCCCACCAACAGTGCACTAGGGTTCCCTTTTCTTCACATCCTCTCCAACACTTCTTTTTTGTTGATTTGTTTATGAGGGCCATTCTGACTGGTGTGAGATGATACCTCATTGTGGTTTCAATATGCATCTCTCTGATGGCTAGTAATACTGCGCATCTTTTCATATGTCTCTGGGTCCTCTGTATGTCTTCCTTGGAGAAGTGTCTGTTCAAGTCCTTTGCCCATTTTTTAATTGGGTTGTTTGTCTTCCTGGAGTGGAGTTGTGTGAGTTCTTTACATATTTTGGAGATCGGGCCCTTGTCTGAGGTATCATAGGCAAATATGGTTTCCCATACTGCTGGTTCTCTTTGTAATTTGGTGCTGTTTCCTTTAGCCATGCAGAAGATTTTTTATTTTGATGAGATCCCATTTGTTTATTCTTTCCTTTATGTCCCTTGCTTTAGAGGACGTGTCTGAGAGGATGTTGCTGCGTGAAATTTCTCAGATCTTCCTGCCAATGTTTTCCCCTAGGACTTTTATGGCGTTATGACTTATATTTAAGTGTTTTATCCATCTTGAATTTATTTTTGTGTATGGTGTAAGTTGGTGATCGAGTTTCATTTTTTTTGCATGTAGCTGTCCAGATCTCCCAACACCATTTGTTGAAGAGACTATTTTAGCTCCATTTTATGATCCTGCCTCCTTTGTCAAATATTAATTGATCATGAAGACTGGGGTTTATTTCTGGGCTCTCTGTTCTGTTCCATTGGTCTATGTGCCTGGTTTTATGCCAGTACCAGGCTGTTTTGATTACAGTGGCCTTGTAGTACAGTTTGATATCAGGTATTGTGATCCCTCCTGCTTTGTTCTTCTTTCTCAAAATTGCTGCAGCTATTCAGGGTCGTTTATGGTTCCATATAAATTTCTGAAATGTTTGGTCTATATCTGTGAAATATGTCATAGGTACTTTAATAGGGATTGCATGGAATCTATAAATTGCTTTGGGTAGTCTGGCCATTTTGATGATGTTAATTCTTCCAATCCATGAGCATGGTACATGCTTCCATTTGTTTGTGTCTTCCTTAATTTCTTTCTTCATGTTGTGTAGTTTTCTGAGTACAGGTTTTTACCTCCTTGGTTAGGTTTATTCCAAGGTACTTTATTTTTCTTGTTGCTATATCAAAGAGGATTTTTTTAATTTAAATATATTTATTGATTATGCTATTACAGTTGTCCCATTTCCCCCCCCACTCCACTCCATCCTGCCCACCCCCTCCCTCCCACATTCCCCCCACCATAGTTCATGTCCATGGGTCATACTTATAAGTTCTTTGGCTTCTACATTTCCCACACTATTTTTACCCTCCCCCTGTCTATTTTCCACCTATCATCTATGCTACTTATTCTCTGTACCTTTACCCCCCTCTCCCCCTCCCACTCCCTTATTGACAACCCTCATGTTCTAGTTGTTTGCCTAGTTTGCTCTCGTTTTTGTTTTATGTGTGGCCGTTAATAACTGTGAGTTTGCTGTCATTTTTACTGTTCCTATTTTTGATCTTCTTTTTCTTAGGTAACTCCCTTTAACATTTCATATAATAAGGGCTTGGTGATGATGAACTTCTTTAACTTGACCTTATCTGAGAAGCACTTTATCTTCCCTTCCATTCTAAATGATAGCTTTGCTGGATCCAGTAATCTTGGATGTAGGTCCTTGAGTTTAATCTTGGGTAATGTAATTATGATGTGCCTTGTTGTGTTCCTCCTTGGGTCCAGCTTCTTTGGGACTCTCTGAGCTTCCTGGACTTCCCGGAAGTCTATTTCCTTTGCCAGATCGGGGAAGTTCTCCATTATTTGTTCAAATAAGTTTTCAATTTTTTGTCCTTCCTCTTCTCCTTCTGGCACCCCTGTAATTCAGATGTTGGAACGTTTCAAGGTGTCCTGGAGGTTCCTAAGCCCCTCCTCATTTTTCCAAGTTCTTGTTTCTTCATTCTTTTCTGGTTGGATGTTTGTTTCTTCCTTCTGGTCCATACCATTGATTTGAGTCCCAGTTTCCTTCTCATCACTATTGGTTCCCTGTACATTTTCCTTTGTTTCTCTTGGCATAGGCTTCATTTTTTCATCTGTTTTTCGAACAGATTCAACCAAGTCTGTGAGCATATTGATAACCAGTGTTTTGAACTGTGCATCCGATAGGCTGGCTATCTCTTCATCACTTAGTTGTATTTTTTCTGGAGCTTTGAAGTGTTCTGTCATTTGGGCCATTTTTTTTTCTTTTTTTGTCTTGGCGAGTCTGTTAGTTTAAGGGGCGGAGCCTTAGGTGTTCACCGGGGGCGGGGAAATGCTGGTGGCTGTGCTGTGACCCTGTACTTGGGGGAGGGGCCGAGTGTGAGCAATGGCGCCCGCCTCACTATCCTCCGGATTTCAATCTTTCACTCCCATGCCCACAATCAAACTGGGCCACTCTGGTGCTGGTTCCCGAGTAAGTGGGCCTGTGCACGCTCTAGGCCTCTGTGGGTCTCTCCAACAACCTTTCCTGTGAGGCTGGGAGTCTCTGCTGCTGCCGCCCCAACCCCCACGGGCGCTTTCAATCGGAGGTTTGAGGCTTTATTTCCCCGAGCTGGAGCCCTGGGTTGCAGGGTCTGCTTCGCTGCCCACCGTTCGTCCGGTTTATCTGTGGGTGAATGTGGTGCCACGGGGTGCTATCCACCACTCTGCCTGCCCCACTCTCCGCCACTCTGAGTCCGGCCCTCTGGGTTTATCTGTGCAAATGTGGGGCCGCAGGGTCTGCTAGTGCTCGGACTGCCTGCGCCATTTGTCCCACACTCCACCAGTCTCAGTCCTGCCACAGCCACGCGAGTCCTCTCCACCCTGGTGCCCATCTCCACCCCTACTACCAGTCTGGATGTGTTTATTTTCTATTTCCTTGGTGTCGGTCCCCGTTGCTGTTCGATTCTCTGTCAGTTCTAGTTGGGCGAGGAGGCGCAGTGTGTCTACCTATGCCGCCATCTTGGTTCCCTCAAATAGGATTTTTTTTTTCCTGATTTCTGTTTCTGCAGTTTCATTGTTGGTATACAGGAATGCCTTTGATTTCTGAGTATTGACTTTGTATCCAGCTGTTTTGCCAAATTCATTTATTAGGTCAAGTAGTTTTTTGGTGGAGTCTATAGGATTTTCCATGTACCCTATCATGTCATCTGCAAACAGTGACAGTTACATTTCCTCCTTTCCAATTTGGATGCCTTTTATTTCTTTTTCTTGTCTGATTGCTGTGGCTAGGATTTCCAGTACTATGTTGAATAGGAGTGGTGAGAGAGGGCATCCTTGTCTTGTTCCTGATCTTAGTAGGAAAGCTCTAAGTTTTTGTCCATTGAGTGTGATGTTGGCTGTAGGTCTCTCATATATGGCCTTTATTATGTTGAGGAATGCTCCCTGTATTCCCACTTTGTTGAGGGTTTTTATCATAAATGGGAGCAGTACCTTATCAAATGGTTTTTCCGCATCTATTGATATGATCATGTGGTTTTTGTCTTCGCTTTTGTTTATGTGGTGTATTATGTTTATTGATTTGCGAATATTGTACCATCCTTCCATCCCTGGAATGAATTCCACTTGATCATGGTGTTTGATCTTTTTAAAGTATTGCTGGATGCGGTTTGCCAATATTTTTTTGAGGATTTTAGCATCTATGTTCATCAGTGATATTGGCCTGAAGTTTTCTTTGTTTGTTATGTCTTTATATGGTTTTGGGATTAGGATGATGTTGGCTTCGTAAAACGAGTTTGGGAGTCTTCCATCTTCTAGAATTTTTTGAAATAATCTGTGGAGGATGGGGGTTAGCTCCCCTTTAAATGCTCTGTAGAATTGTCCTGTGAAACCGTCTGGTACAGGGCTTTTGTGTGTTGGAAGCTTTTTGATTACTGTTTCAATTTAATCAGGCGTTACTGGTCCATTCAGGCTTTCTGCTTCTTCTTCATTGAGTGTTGCAAGGTTATAATTTTCTAGAAATTTGCCCATTTCATCTAGGTTTTCACATTTTTTGGCATATTGTTCTTTGTAGTAATTTCTCACAATCCTTTGTATTTCTGTGGTGTCAGTTGTAGTCTCTCCTCTTTCATTTCTGATTGTGTTTATTTGGGTCCTCTCTCTTGTTTTCTTGATGAGCCTGCTTAAGGGCTTGTCGATTTTGTTTATCTTTTCAAAGAACCAGCTCCTGGATTCATTGATCCTTACAATTGTGCTTTTAGTCTCTATGTCATTTAATTCTGCTCTGATCTTTGTTATTTCCTTCCTTCTACTTGCTCTGGGCTGTCTTTGTTGTTCTGCCTCGAGTTCTTGTAGGTGTATGGTTAGGTTGTTTATTTGAGCTGTTTCTATTCTTTTTAGGTAGGCCTGTATCGCTATAAACTTCCCTCTCAGGACTGCCTTTGCTGTGTTCCATAGGTTTTGGATTGTTGTGAGTTCATTTTCGTTTGTTTCCAGGAACTTTTTGATTTCTTCTCTGATCTCATTTTTCACCCATTGATTGTTTAATAGCATGCTATTCAATCTCCATGTTTTTGAGGTTTTTGGGTTTTTTTGTTGAGGTTTGTTTCTAGTTGCAGTCCCTTATCGTCTGAATAGGGACTGAGAGAAAATGCTTGATACGATTTCAATTTTCTTGAACTTGTTGAGGCTTGTTTTGTGTCCTATCATGTGGTCTATCTTTGAAAATGTGCCATGTGCATTTGAAAAGAATGTATTTTGCTTCTTTGGGATGAAAGGCTCTATATATATAGTTAAGTCCATTTCATCCAAGGCCTTGTTCAATGCCACAATATCTTTGTTGATATTTTGTTTAGAAGATCTGTCCATCTTTGACAGTGGGGTATTAAAATCCCCTACTATAATTGTGTTGCTGTCAATATCTTTCTTGATTCCTCCAAGATTTTCTTTATGTATTTGGGTGCTCCTATGTTGGGTGCATATATATTTACAATGTTTATGTCTTCTTGGTGGATTCTTCCTTTGAGTATTATGAAGTGACCTTCTGGGTCTCTCTTTATGGCCCTTCTTTGGAAGTCTATTTTGTGTGATATGAGTATTGCTACCCCTGCTTTTTTTTCCTGTCCATTTGCTTGGAATATTTGTTTCCAGCCCTTCACTTTCAGTCTGTGTAGGTCTTCTGTCCTGAGGTGGGTCTCTTGTAGGCAGCATATGTGTGGGTCATGCTTTCTTATCCATTCAGCTATTCTATGCCTTTTGATTGGAGCATTTAATCCATTTACGTTTAAGGTTATTATTGATAGGTATTTGTTCATTACCGATTCTTTGAACCTGTGTTTTTCCCTCTTTCTCTCTTTTCCTTCCTTTCCTTACAGCAGCCCCTTTAGCATGTCTTTCAGAGCTGGTTTGGTGGAAGTATATTCTTTTAGACTTCTTTTGTCTGGGAAACTCCTTATTTGGCCTTCTATCTTGATTGAGAGCCTTGCTGGGTAAAGTAGTCTTGGTTGCAGTCCTCTGGTTCTCATCACTTGGAATATTTTTTCCCATTCTCCCTTGGATTGGAGTGTTTCGGTTGAGAGAATGGCTGCTATTCTTATCGGAGACCTTTGCTATGTTACTTCTTTTTTTCTCCCGTGCTGATTTTAAGATTCTTTCTTTGTCTTTGAAACATGGCATTTTAATTATCATGTGCCTTGGAGTAGGTCTCTTTGGATTCTTCTCTGTTGGGGCCTTATGTGCTTCCTGAATTTGTGTGGTTTTTTCCCTCTCCAGGTTCAGAATGTTTTCTGTCATTATTTTTTCAAACAGGGTTTCTATTCCTTGTTTCTTTTCTTCTCCTTCTGGTATTCCTATGTTTCAAATGTTCTTGCATTTTATGTTATCTTGGAGTTTCCTCATGCTATCTTCATATTTATTGAGTCCTTTTTTTTGTGCAGCTATTCTACCTGGGTGTTTCTTTCTATGTTGTCTGCAGCTCACTTATTCAGTCCTATGCTTCCTCCAGCCTGCTTCTAATTCCTTCTAGTGTCTTTCTTATTGCAGAAATTTTATTTTTCATTTCCTCTAGGTTTTTGTTTATAGTTACTCTTTTCTTTTCATACTGTTGTAGTTCTCACTCAGTGCCTTGTAGTTGTCTGTCAGTTCCCTGAGAATCCTTATAACCATTATTTTGAATTCTATATCTGTTAGTTTGCTTAGCTCCATTTCATTTAACTCTTTTAGTGTAGAGTCTTCCATTCCTTTTGACTTCATGTTCTCCTTTTCTCTCCCCATTTTAGGTGACTCTTTTTGTTTGTTTCTACGCTTCCTGTTTCACTTTGCTAGCTGTCTTTGTAGGGTGAACTTCTATGGTAGGAGTTGTATGGGATTCAGTGATGTGGTCTCTTTGATCTCCTTGTCTGGATGCTCTAGGGTTGCCCTTTCTTCTGTATTCTCTCTTGTTGTACTTGGGTTTTAACCATGGTGTTTCCTTTTTTGGTGGGTTCTCTCCTCCAGCAGGTATACTGGTGCTCACAACTCCCACCTACTCTTGTATGTGATCAGTGGCAGGGGAAGGCAAAATGGGTTAAAAAATTGGGAGCATATTCTATGGGATTTAAAGTACCAACTGGTAGAGAACAAATAGGAGAACCTTTGTGGAAGTACAGCATTAACCATGACATTTCACCCAACTAGCCACTTTTTATAAAATTTGAAAAAGAGATAAGACTCTTATTAGAGGGGAGAAGGAATGTAAACTGAATCCAGAAAATAGAGCATTTGTGGAAGGTTAGTTGGTGAAATATAGTGAAAGTAAAGGATAGAAAGTAGGCGTAGTATGCCAGGAAATAGAGTTAACCACACAGTAATAAAGCTCAGGAATATAGTGAAATGGGCTATGATCAGGGAGGGGTACTGTGTAATATTTATAATAATAGTGGAACAACAATAAAATAACAAGAAACATATGAGCTGAATAAGAAGAATAGGAAGTACATAACCAAGAGTAGTGTGATATTAGAACATGAGTAAAGCGAAAGAAGTAAATTAAAGTACAATATGAAGCAAGAACAAGGAAAACCAGTCAAACAATGCAATTAAACAAATAAAATGAAGAAAACTAAACAGAAAGAAGAGAAATAAAAAATATGAATAAAATAAAAGTAAAAATAATAATACAAATACACAATAACATGCAAGTTCTCTGGAATAGCAAAGTGAAATTTGTCTCAGTTTTTCAGTTGTTGGTGGTTAGCCTTGTGTTCCCTCTTTGGGTCTGTCTCTAGACCTTTCACAGCTCCAGGTCTTATTATCTTACTTGGTTGGGGAGAAAAAGAAAAGAAGCCTCCTGCAGACTTTAAACCCACCAAGCTAGTTCTTCTGGTCTTCCTGGATGCAGCAAGCTGGTGGGCGGTTGGGCTTCACTTTTCTCCCTCCCTGTGGTTTTGTGAGGAGGGTTCCAGTTCTGGGCTGAAATATTCACAGTTGCCCAGCCTCCAACCCTGGTTCTCAATGTGCTGCCAGTCCATCTGTCCATCTGTCTGGGCCAAAGCCTTTAATCCATTAGTTGTGCCATCTGTGAGATGCGCTAATTAGGGGCAACTCACACACCACCTTCTGCCTCTTTGCTGGCCTAAGTGCTGGGCACCCTCAAAGTCTCTTCAGAGTATTTCAGCTCCCCCACTAAGTTAAATATTTCTGGGTACTGCTAACTCCCTGAGCCTTGCTGCCTTCTTCTGAACAGTCTGTGTGGGGAGCCTCCTCTTTCCTCTTCACAGCCAGCAGCGAGAGGCACAACCACATCGAGAATTCCTCAAACAGTGACTGAGAGGGTTTTTGTTTTGTTTTGTTTTTGTTTTTTTAAATAAAATCCTCTAGTTTAAGCCCACTGTTCATAACAGGTGTCTGGCTTTTCACTCAGCCCAACTTTCTAACCAGACTGGACACTATCTGGGACAGGGTCCAACATGACCCAACACTTCTCCCTCCTCCAAGTGTCCCCTGGCTCCCCAATTTCTCTTTTAATGACCTAGCCAGCATCCACAGTCCCAGTGGGTGAACACTGCTTCTACATGTCTCCCATTTCATCTTTATTTCCCCAGCAATTTCAAGCAACCATATCCATCCTGGTGCTGCTCTGTCCTCCCCACTTTGGTAGGGGAGGGAGCTTTTGATTTGGCTCTCCTCCCAGGATCCTGTAGCTGGTGCTGGGACAGGGTCTGCAGCAGCCTTGGTTCCCATGCTGGTCCCAGGAAACTTACCATCCCAATGCAATCTCCCTACTGTCTGTTTTGCAATGTGTTCTACAATTTTGGCCTCCAAACCTCATACAAGCTGGGATTCTGTTGGCTGTTCACTCTGTTCCTCAGAAGATCAGCTAGGTATTCTATCTGTGCTCAGGGGGAAGTGGGCTGCTCTCCCACCTACCTCGCCACCATCTTCCTCCCTTTGTAAATAACATATATTTTTAGAATATTTTATTTATTTTTTTATTTTAAGTATTTTATTGATTATGCTATCACATTTTCCCCAATTTCCTCCCTTTCCCCCCCTCAACCCTGCTTCCCCCAACCCTTCAGCATCCCCCACCCCTTAGTCCATGTCCACGGGTTGTGTATATAAGTTCTTTGAGTCCTCTGTTTCCTACACCATATTTTATCTCTCTCCTCCTATTTTATGCCTACTAATTATGCTTCTTCCCTGTACCTTCCCCCCCCAATCCTCCTGTCCCCCTCCCCACTGAAATCCCTCCAAGTGATGTCCATTTCTCTGATTCTGTTCCTGCTCTGGTTGTTTGCTTACATTTCGTTTTCATTGTTTTTCTTTTGTTTTAGGTTCAGTTGTTGATAGTTGTGAGTTTGTTGTCATTTTACTGTTCATATTTTTTATCTTCTTTTTCTTAGATAAGTCCCTTTAACGTTTCATATAATAATGGCTTGGTGATGACAAACTCTTTTAACTTGACCTTATCTGGGAAGTATTTTATCTGCCCTTCCATTTTAAATGAAAGCTTTGCTGGATAGAGTAGTCTTGGATGGAGGTCCTTGCCTTTCATGACTTCAAATACTTCTTTGCAGCCTCTTGACTGCAAGGCTTGTTTTAAGAAATCAGCTGATATCCTAATGGGCACCCTTTTGTAGGTAACTCTCTCCTTTCCCCTTGCTTCTTTTAGGATTTCCTCTTTGTCTTTAATCTTGGGTAACTTAATGATATTGTGCCTTGGTGTGTTCCTCTTTGGGTCCAACTTCTTTGGGACTCTCAAGGCTTCCTGGACTTCCTGGAAGACTATTTCCTTTGCCAGATTGGGAAAGTTTTCCGTCATTATTTGTTCAAATAAGTTTTCAATTTCTTAGTGTTGATCTTCTCCTTCTGGCACCCCTATAATTCGGAATGTTTCAGGTTGTCCCAGAGATTCCTCAGCCTCTCTTCATTTTTTTGGATTCTTGTGTCTTCATTCTGATCTGGTTGGATGTTTATTTCTTACTTTTGTTCCAAATCATTGCTTTGAGTCCTGGTTTCCTTCCTGTCACTGTTGGTTCCCTGAATATTTTGCTTTATTTCATTTTGGGTATCTTTAGTTTGTTCTTTCATTTTTTGACCAAGCTCAATCAGATCTTTGAGCATTTTGATTACCAGGGCTTTAAATTCTCCATCAGAGAGGTTGGCAATCTCTTCCTTGCTTAGCTCTCTTTCTGGAGCTTTGTTCTGTTCTTTCATTTGGGCCATATTTCTTTGTCTTGGCACAGCTGATAAGATGTAAGGGGGCAGGGCCTTAGGTATTCACCCAGGCAGGGCAACCCTGTTTGCTGCACTGAGGTGCTGCCTGGGGGGCGAGGGGCCAGAGAGGGAATAGTGTGGTTAACCTGATCATCTCTAGCACACTTTTCAACGATCTCTGGTATGCGACTGGGAGAAAATCCCACCACAGCAACCCCAGGGGTAGCCCACAGTCAGCTCTGAGTCTCAGTTTTTCCCTTAAGTCAGCCCCTCCTGTGCAGCCTGCCAAGCTGGGCAGCCAGCCCAGCCCCCAGGGTCTGCTGCATCACCATGGTTTTTCTGAGTCCACCCATGGGGACCATCACCTTAACAGTCTAGTTGTTCTGGTTGATTTTTTCTTTAATTCCTTGGTTGTCAGAGTTACATGCAGTTTGATTTTTCTGGAGCTTTTGGTTGTTTACTGATTTTAGATTGGTTGTTATCCTCCATTTGGTTGCACGAGGAACAGAAGGGTTTCTACCTATGCCTCCATCTATGCTGGAACTCTGAATAAATCATTTTTGTATTATATTTTCTTTGGGGAAATTGATATATTGCAATATTTGAATTTTACATCACTTTTTTGAACTTTCTCATTATTTCTACTAGGTATTAGTTAGGTAATTATGCCAATAGTGTATAAAAATAGTTTATTTTCATATGTTCTGTTATGCAGGTGGATAAACTCTCTCATTAATATAACTACATAGTTTATAGTATTTTCTTGTTAATTTTTTTCTTCATATCGATTATAGAGAAAGGGAAAAGAAGCAAGGAAGAGAGGGAAAGAAACTTGCAATGTGAGAGAGAAACATTGATCCGTTGCCTATTGCATGCTCCCTGACCAAGGACCAAACCCACAACACAGACACATACCCTGACCAGAAATAGAACCTGTGACCTTTCAGTTTGCTGAATGAGGCCCAACCAACTGAATCACACAGTCTGGAGCATTTATAGTATATTTACTTCAATTACTTCTACTTTTTTTTTTCTTTTTCTTTTTCTTTCTTTTTTTTTTGTTGGCTTCTTGGAGTAAATGTGTTCAGCTCATTGACTTTTAATCCCTCTCCTAAAGAAAAAAAATTCATATAATACTATAAAATAAACCTAATACTTTTAACTCTATTCAATTGATTTTGAATAATTCTCTGTACCTCAAAACATATGCAATATTTTTTAATTTTATTAACTTCGAATAGTTTTCTATTTACCATTGAAAAAGTGTAATTTAATACATGAGTTATTTAAAGAAACATTTAATTGTTTTAATGATCTTTTATTATTAGTGTCATATTACATTAGTGTTTTGTGAAATATGGCTCATTGCTAATTATTTGAAATATAACATTTTGTGATCAACTACATTGTCAATTTATTATTTCACGTACACATATTATTCAGGGGGTACAGTGTTCTGTATATGTTTATTAGGTTAAGCTTTTTAAGTTTGTTGTTCAAAATCATATTGTAACTAATATTTAGTCAGCTTCAACTATCATTACCCTAAATCTCCTACTGATATTTTGGTGGTATTTATTTCTTCTTGAAATTGTTCCTCACATCTGCCTTTCTTGACTCAGTAAGATCATGTACCGGCAAAAAGATTACAACTCACTGATGGTTATCTTTTTAATTAAAGTGTGTACTTTTTTTTTTTTTTTAGAAATAATGCTATTGCACACAATAGACTACAGTATAGTGTAAACATAACTTGTATATGCACTGGGGAATCAAAAAATTAATTGACTTGCTTTATTGTGATATTTGCTTTATTTTTAAATGAATCCATGATTATCTTACAAGTATAGCAGTATTTGGCATTTGATTTCTTCATGTGTTTTAGGATTTTTGTGTACAAGTTTATTCTCTTTCTTTTTCTCTGAATTTATTTCTTCCTGTTTCAACCTTGTTTTGTGGTTGTTTTCTCCTGGCTTCTTAATTCTCATATGCACATGATCATATCAGCAGATATGGGGCTTGTCATCTCCTAGGAAATGACAGGGTTAGGAGTTAGGGGAGAAAAATTCAGTCCAGCATATTAGCTAAAAATGGTGTTAAAAGGAATAAAAAATATTATGTGTACTGGCTATCTCTTTTAATATTGTGTATTTAGCTCAGTTTACTCCAAAAAAAAAGGCTTTGTTTAGAAGGTTTAATTAATCACTGCTAATTTTAACAATAGCAAGATATATTGTTTGTGTATGTTGTCTCTTCATTCTCTTTGAGGTGTGCTAAGAGTATCTTAAAATTAAAAAGAGTTTAGAACTTAGATCAAACAGACATACTGTGTGAAATTAATTTTCTCAAATATTTATGAAGTAATAATAAATTACACTATCCCATACTCTTTTACAGAATTCAACAAAAGTAGAGCTTATGTTTGAAAATCATTATGTTGAAAGAGAAGGCAATGAGACATTTGATAAAATGCTTATTTCATTGTAATTCAAGGATTCCCTAAGTCTTGAATGATTGATGTTTAAATTACTTGTAATCAATTCTCCTTTGTCATGAAATCCAGAAACTTGCATTGGAAGAAGTATTATTTTTCTCATATTCCTCACACTTGTAGCAGGGAAACTGAAAGTGATTTGTGCAAGAGACTTCCATTGAGAAACATGAAAAAATATAGCTTTTAGGTTTCTAGGCTTTTCTTTTCCACTTTCATTTTATATACCACTCTCTCCTTTTCTTCCTAATCTTTGCCACTATGAGTATCTTACTATTACCTCAAGACTGCATCAGCCATTATAAAATTATATATATATGTATAATCTCAGAAGGTTTTAGGACTAAGTCAAGGCAGATTAGTGTTTTATGGTTCCATTAAAATATGAAAAAATACCTAATATTATGCAGCTTTTTCCCATTAAATAACTAAGGAAAAGTGATGAAAATTATTGAGTAAATGTTTCATCTTTGGTATTTTAACACTACTTAGGGACCTTGAGAGATTTTTTCTTTCAATTTATAAATTAGAATTCTACTGTAGTTGTTACAAAGTATAGTTTATACCCTCACACAGGTCTTTCAAAATATCCTGTCTACTACAAGAAAAGTTTTTACATGTTTAGCAAATCAATGGAATGCTTAGATTCAAAGCACAAAAGTTTAGACAATCATTTTTTGTTATAAAAAGGAAAATTGGTCATGTATTATAGTTATTTACCACATTATTGCTAACTATAGTTGACCATAACTATTTCCAAAAGTTAATAGATGTTGTAGTTAACAACTGTGTAAGGTTAGTAGTATACAATACTGAAAAAATAATTCTGGTGGTGTTGGGAATGAATTCCCAAATTAGTTGTTTCATGCTCAAGTCCTTAAACTAACATAAGATTTTGACAGGAGGTGAGAAAATAAGAAAAGTTTTAGCCAAAAGGGTTTGTCATTTAAATCAACAAATACTTAGAATAAACTGTAATAGAGTAATGCCTAATCAACACTGCTATGTGCTAGGCACTACTCTAAATATTTAACATGAATATGTTATGTTAGATATAACATAATCTATTTAAAAACCTGTAAGTTAGACACTACTAATACTTTTTATTTTATAAGTGAAGCCTTGAGGCACAAAGAGATCACTAAGCTATCATGAAGTAGAATCAGAGCAGTTGACTCCCAGACCACCCTGATAAAAACATGGGTCCTGGAGTCTATAGCCTGGCTTCAAGTCCTGACTTTCCATAAGCACTTACATTAGATCATATCACCTAATAAGTAACCAATGATGTTAACTATTTTAATTATGTTTATTATTGTTATTACTAGTAAACTGCTATGACATTGCTGATTCTCTGTGGCTATATGTAAGTTATTCAAAATGCTGCAGATGATAAATATGGTAAGTAAGTCTCAGTCCTTAATGGACTATTAGATTTTTAGGAACAATAGATCTATACCTCAGAGGTATAATAGACTAAGTATGAGAGAGATTAATTTTAACTGAAAGAGATTTAAGAAAGAGTTCATAGATAGTTTTTGAGTAGAACAATGAATGGATAATCTTGCATTTGAAGAGATAAGAGGGAAGCCATTATGGGATAAAAAGGCAGTGTGCACAAAGGCATGGTGTTTTAAAAACATTCAAAACATGTTTGGAGAATAGCTTCACTTGCATTTATTTTGCATGAGGAGAAGGAAGGTAAGTGAGAGAAAAGTCAGGGAAGAAGCCTTAAGTTCAGATCTCAAGAGGTCTTTAAACAAGTCAGTGACAGATCAAAGACATTTTTGAAGATCATTTTGGCAACAGGGCATAGAATGGAGGAAGAGATATTACTATAGATATGAAAATAAATTCAGACATGCTGGCATAGTTTCGTTTTTGCACGGCAAAAGGGGGTTCTACAGAAAGTAAACTCACAGTGTGATCTGATCATAAATTCCTTCCTACACAGTGAGTATATAAATTCTTTACTTGACGTGGACACTGGCCTGCAGTGTCCACGGTGTTGCGTCTGAGATGAGACAAATTCACGGGGACTACCAAGTCCTGTGGAGGAAAATGGACTTTACAGCCACTCTCTCAAGAGGAGAGTGACCCAACCCTTGCCTTGACAGGCTTTTTTTGCTTTTCTGGGCACATTACATTGAGGACGGTCCTCATTTACTATGCGCAGGTTCACTTTAGGTGGTTACTTTTTGCAGAAAACAAAGGAGAGGATGTTGCTAATTACATCAGAAAGGAAGGATATTTGCAAACATAAAGGGAAAAGTAGTTGAACTAGTTACACTTGTCCTTGGAAGGTGTAGCATAGATTTTAGGAAGTTACTTTAAAGATATTCAGTAAACATTTACTGTCTCAATTCAGGGTGAGGGAATTTTAGCAAAAAGCAAGTCTCAAAGTGACCTAGGTACAATGCAAGCCTGATTCCCCATGGGAGAACCTCTCCATGGGTGTGGGTCCTGTGTGCCAGACCTCACTTTCCACTGGCCTTTCCAAGTGGGAGCTGGGCCCAGGACACACAGAACAGTTCCCTGTATTTCCCCCGTTGTTTTTAGTTAGGACTGCTATGGATCCCACAAAGCTTGCTACTTGCTGGTCTCTCACATGACCCTGGGAAAATAATTCGAAAATGCGTCAAAGTACACAAAGCATTACTATAATCAGTAAGCAACCAGCAGCTCCAAAGACCCACATTCTCAGATTAAGCCCAACAATCATTGTCAAGCAGTGATGATCAAACAATAGATAACATTCAAAGAACTATGAGGGCTTATTTAGAGTCAAGGTCAGATAGCTAAAGGGCCATAAAACTTTGGGGAAACAAGCTTATTTCAAGCTTGGACCCTTATCATTTAAATTGAGGGTATCAGCAAAGTAGGTTTCATAGGATTTTATGCATTCTTTCTTAGGCCTGGTCTCCCCGGGGAACCCACCCTTTCTAGCACAGGGCTGCACCCACCTCCAGCATTGTTTCAGGCTTAGGTCGAGCAGGGGAAGTAAGGCAGCCAAGAAATTAGGAGACTTTTGGCATACAGAATGAAGACTCAGGCCATGTCAAAGCCGAGGGGCAAGGGTCCATCAACCCCTTTCTCCATAGCCCCCCAAGTCCTTCCCTGAGGGCCCCCTCATGACCGTGCCTGTCTTAGGTCATCCCTCCCTTGAGGAATCTTACCCATCATTGGCTAACTGGTCATGCACTGGGGGCCAGGCAGAGTGAAATAAAGTGGGCAGACGCGGTGCTCCTGCCGGGGAGATAAGCTTCATCTCCTCAGCGGCTTAGAGTCCCAAGGTCTCTCTCTCTCAGCCTTAGCCATGAAGGAGTTACAGTTTCTGAAACCAGAAAAGGAGGTTCCCAACATTTGCTAAAAGACTTATCATTGCTCTAAGAAATCCCTGCCCATTGTTCCTGTGCGTCTAGGTTAATGCAGTCTCCTCTTTCTAATACCTGACTACTCTTTCAGATCCCTCAAGTGAGCACATAATCTTAACTACGTTGTAATCCAATCACCACATGACTACCCTCAGAAAGCACATAATTTTAACTATCCTATTGTAACAAAGAGGTTTGTTCTGATTGCTTGGTAGAGGGGAGGGAAGCCTGAGAGGGATTAGGAAGTGCCAAAAGTAGCAGATTTAAATCTCAAATGAAAGTACATGACACAACTTGCACAGAGCATGCATGCGCTGCCCAGCCTCAGGAAGAGAGGCTGTGCCCTAGCACTGGCTAGAAATCCTCCTACCCTCTTCTGGCAAGTGGAGGGATAGAGATGCTGTGCAGGCTGTCACACATGGTGGATGTCAGCCTAGATTGACTGGGAATTTGAACACTTCTGCCAAGTGTAGGCTTTGGGGGTGAAACATTTAAACAGAGAGTGGAGAGACTCACCCCTTTTTTGTGTGTTCTCTTTGCCTGCCCAACTGGGGCAGAGATAACCAAAGCATTCACAGGACCTGGCAAGGCTGTGCCTCATTTGCAGATCTTGTCTTGCCCTTGGTCATCCAGTCAAGCAAGCTTGAACCTTGCCAGCAGCAGTCTGCAGGATACTGCAGGCCTGCCACTGAGAAACAGCTCCCATTCTCTTGCTCTGAGAACAGTGCACAGACATGAAGTCCAGGAATGTTCACTGGCCCCAAGGGTGCAAGAAGCCTTGGGCCCCAGGGCCCCATGGAAAGAGTATCTTTCATTACCAACTGCAGTGATTTGGCAGGGTGGGCAGGCCCCAGGAAGGAGGAGGCTGCAACAAGGTAATGAACATACTGACTCCATAACAGCACACTCCAAAAAAAGAGGAAACCAGAAATACATTCTGTGCAGAAGCCTTGGGACCCAGGAGGTCAGATAAAAACAGAGCCAGGTGTCTGGACAGTGACTCTGGTCATGGGGATGGCTATATTCTTTCTGTGTCTTGGAGAAAAGAATGACTTGGAGCCAGGGGCCCCCAGATACTCCAAACTGGGCAACATTTTAATAAAAACCCTTTTCCTTCCCACTGATTATTTTTATGCTTTGAACAGTAGCAGGAGTCCAAATCCCACTTTGTTCAGTAACACTATAATTCAAGCCACCTTCCAATATTTTCTTCTACCTTCACGTAATCTTCCTTACATTCTCTCCTTAATATCAAATACATACAAGAAACTGAGAACTATTATTTTCTGACACACTTAACTTAGTCTATTGAGATCTCTCTTGAAAGTATAAACTCTGGCGCACATGAATTATCAAAATTCTTTACAGATATGGACCTTCTCACAGAAACAAATTCTACCTTCATAATCCTAACATCACACTCTATCAATATATTTTGTGTGTGTCACTTGACAAGCCACTTACTAGTTTCATCTTCTGTTTCCTCATTTACCTAAGAAGGGAGTTAAATTTCATAATTATGTGATCATCAGCTTCTAAAAGACATGAACTCCCTATACTTGACTTTGTGCTTAAATAGTTTCACAAATAATTTTTGTTCATGATAGTGGTTCACAGATATAAATATCTTTTTTTCTAGAAAATTATTTTTTATTTAATATTTACATTCATTTGTCTCATTATACTAAATGATCATTATTTTTACTTCTCAATTAACTATAAACTAACTAAAAGAAAAATCAATTTTGTATTTATATCTGAACAGAAATTAGCATATCACATGGGCTCAAAATAATATTTACTTATTAAATTTATTAAAGTCAATATTAAGTTCCATGCTTCGATTATGGTTGAAAAATTTAGCAGCTTTTAGAACAAATTAGATATATAATTTTTTTTAATGATTCTATTACTGCTTTTGCAAAATAAAAATATGCATTAATTTTATTCTGTGTGTTTTTATATTTTACCTCCACAAGAAAGTTAAAAAGAATGCTTTCGCTCAAAATACATGTACAAATCCAGAGTAAGAGACAATTATACAGAGATTATTTTTAAGATTATGAAGAGTCTAAATATGTTTTACATTCCAAGTAAGGAGAGCTGATCTCATGTTAAATGGCTTCTATTTGAGAACCTTTTTTTGTGACTTTTGCATTCTATTTTCACATTGCTTTTGGGATTGCAGCAAAACATATATACCTTGATATTTGAAGGCTGAATGTCCCCTCGATACTTTGAGTTGCTACAGCAAACAAAGTCCTGCTGGTCTGAGAATCCACTCAAAGTAAATCTTAAAATTGATTTGCTTCTTCTGCTGAGAGTTTCTTTAAGAGCCACTTTCCAATTTCTGTTAAACATTTCCAGTTATAGTACAATTACATTTTTTGAGAATTAATTCACTTGTCTTTCAACTTCAAGACAGTGTTTTCCTTTCACTGTGATATAGAAGAAGGTTATGGGGAAATTTTCAAAGAATTAAAACATTAAATCTTAAAATTCTATTTTACTTTTGCAAAAGTATAATGGGCCCAGTCCTAACAATCACAGAGATAGACAATTATTGTATAGATTTAAGATGCTCTCATTGCCAATTTGGGCTTTGGAGAAAAAAAATATCAGGTTCTTAAAAATAAAGTATTCAAATTGTTGTATTGCCAATCTAAACTTAGTAAAAAATCACCTAACATCCTTTATCCTTTGATAATATTTATAGATTTTTCATCTGCAAAAAAATAAACAGCAACAATGAATTCCATGTATTGATCTCTGACCAACACAACCAGGATGTAATTGGCTGTAGATGATACATTCTGCTCAGGCAGGATTTGCATCAAGACTTTTCAACATTTAAAGTTTCCCCTTAACTCATCATTTTTCATCTAGACAAGAAAATGGATTTGTTTTAGCCCAACTTGTCTCTAACTTCCATATTTTAATATTTGTTCAAAGAAAAGAATCATAGTCAATAATAAGTCTAATCAGACCATTTTCACCAATTAGAAATTAGTTACTTAAAAATCAACATTTCATACTTTGCTAAATAGCATATACACAATAATTAGTTATATGAATACAAAAATTGGATTTGCATTCGATTGTAAAATGCTAAGTTTTATTATCACCATTTTATTTTTTATTTTCATTAATTTAATTTTTTTGTTGTTCAATTTACAGTTGCCCCACATTTTCCCCCATTGCTCTCCCCTGCCTCTCCCATACATCCCCCACTCGCACAGTCAATCCCCAACCTGTTTTTCATGCTCATGGGTCCTCTCTGCATATTCATTGAATTGTTCCTTCTCCTTCTTTTCCCCATTATCCTCCTTTCTCCTCCCTTCTGGTTATTGTCAGTTTGTTCTTTATTTCCATGTCTCTGCTTCTATTTTTAACTAAATAATTCATGGAAAGCACCTTTTATAGCCTCTATTATATTAACAACCTGAAAATGGAATGAAGGTTACTATTTAGAATTTACTAACATATCTAATAAAATAGTCCCATTAACTAAGTTTGTGTAATGAATTTTTCTTATGACAACCATACCTCTTGTGACATTCAAGGATATATCAGTTTAATAAATTTTAAATGAGTGGGTCACTTTTTTATTTGTTTATTGTCATTTGACTGGACTCCAGTTATATCCAATAAGAAGTATATTAAAAATGAAGTTTCTGTCAACTATTTTTCACTAGCAAACATAATGACTCACCTTCCAAATAAAAGCATATCAACATGAAATTTTCCCAAGGGTATATTCTAGGTCATAATCTTTATGTTAATGAATTCCTTACTGAATAGTAAATTATAAGAACATATTACTTTATTCTTGTGATATATTACCTGTCAGCAGGTAATTACCCATCAAAACCTAAATAGAGGGAAATATTGCCCTGTGACACCAATGACCTCTACAGTAAAAATTAAAAGAAGGTACACTGCAATTGGACAAAGATAAGTAGTATTTCCACATGTTATAGAAAAAAATAGTTAAGTGGCAGTAAGTGGCAAAGCTGGGAAACAGGCCCCAAAGCCTCTGCTTCTAAGCATTATACTTAGGAAACAAATAATGTTTAGGAAAGGTCACAAAAACAACCCATATACTTCAATTCTTAATTTAATGGCATATATTTAATGACCATTCACTTATTTAACATATATGGAGTGCTTACTCAATATATCATTATGGGTTGAGCCTTGAAGGAATATGAAAAATAGCAAACAACTAACATGGAGAACTTTTTAAAAAGACATATATCACATGAATGATTTAAACCAAAGTAGTTTGGGTACTATGATGGTAATAAAGACAGTAGCCACTAATTTAACTGTTTCATATATTTAAATCAATGTTGTCACTTAAGAAGAAAGTAAAAATAAGAACAAAACATTCAATATCTTGGTATTTTTTATGTCATACAGTACTAAGCAGATCATTAAAAAATAATAATATAGCAGCATTATATACAATGGCCAAGTGCTGGAAACAGCATAAGTGCCCATCAGTAAATGAGTGGATCAAAAAACTGTGTACCACAATGGAATACTATACAGCAGAAAGAAAGAAGGAACTCCTACCCTTTGCGACAGCATGGATGGAACTGGAGAGCATTATGCTAAATGAAATAAGGCAAGTGGTGAAAGACAAATACCATGTGGTCTCACCTACAAGTGGAACCTAATCAACAAAACAAACAAATGAGAAAAACAGAACCAGAAACTTGGCAGTGAAGAACAAACTTAGAGTGACCAGAGGGGAAGAGGAAGAGGGATAAAGGGGGAAAGAAGGGAAAGGAGCAAGCCAAGGAACATGAACAGAGGACTCATGGGCATGAGCAATGTGGGAGGATTGACTGTTTGAGTGGTGGGGGATGGGGCAGGGGAGAGCAATGGGGGAAAAGGTGGGACAACTATTACTGCACAAAAATAAAAAAACAAAAAAATATTTAAAATGTACCTGAAGTTAACAAAGAAGCCAAATATTAATTAAATGCCTATTTATTTCTTCCATAAGTAGTTAATAAAGACTTAATAGGTGCCAAGCAATGAGATAGAAATTGGGTGTATTGCAGTCAACAAAACAGATGTACTCTCTGCATTCACAGAGCTTATAGTCTATAGGGGTTACTGGTAACAACAGGTAAACAACAAAGGCTGTTAAATGCTCTTAAGGAAATGAACAGTGCAGGAAGTTGGAGAATAATATGGGAGGAACCTATTCAAATAGAATAAATAAGAAAGACGTCCATAAGAAGAGTTCCAAATATAAGCTAAAACCTGTAAATAGAATGAACAGCCCTGAAAGTACACAGTTAACAGACTGAGTTGAGAAGCCAGGAAGGGAAAGAACATCTCTTATTGAGAAATTAGCTGAGAAGAGGCCAGTGTGGTGGTGTGGAGTGTGGTTGACAGCAGGACAAAGACACTGAGTTTAGGCCAGGGACCATTCTATGAACCATATTGGGAAATTTGAATCTCATTTAATGTGTATTGGGTTTCAGACAGTATCTAATAGGGCCTGCTTCTACTGCTATAGAGTGATAAGTCACAGATGTAGATAATTAGAATGAGGAGATAGGAAAGGAGAATATTATAGTAGAAAAAGCTAAGTTTTACCATTAGAACAAAGTTAATCATTTCCTCAGTTTTCTGTAAATGGACTAGGTCTAGAGACAGTGTCTTTAAAATATAAAGCAATCATATTAATGCTAAAATGAGAGGTTTTTATAGATTGAATTGAATTCAATACTAGTTATACCAGGTAGGTAAATACATTGTCATATTTTAATAAACTCAAGTTCTGGCTGTGCTTTATAATTAAGTAAAATAAAATTATATTCCTTTTCACTTAAAAAAGACAGAAAATTATGTTTATGTCTTCAAAATAACTGATAAAGAAACAAATCTTCCAAAAGGTAAAATAAGGGTGATTTTATTTCCTCACAGCCAAGTATAAAACATTAAGTTAGTCTGTACATAATATCAAAACAACAGTTCAAGTCAATGAGGAAAAATTTACCAAGCCAATGATTTTATATACGGGGGAATTTAAAAGAATAGGTATTTTGCACTTAACAATGTATAAGAAGTAGTTGGCCTCATGTAACTACAATTATTTTCTTTACTTATATGTAAAATTGGTAGAAAATAATGCCAATGTAATAAGATTTTAAGGAGATATGTATGCAAAGCTTCTTGCTCAGAGCCTTGCACAAGGTAGGCATTTCATTTATAACCATAGTTGCAGGTCCATCTAAGGAGAATCTGAATCACAGCTAGAATTAGGACGTTAAGGAAGTTATGCTAATTCATTAGCAGTTATTTGGTAAACAGAATAATTAATTTATGATTATTCTTAAAAGTCCATCAAGCAAATTATAAACTAGGAAACTGTTCTTCAGACATGGTTTCTGCAGCTTTCTACTTATACCAAAGTGAGAAGAATGTTGTAATTAGATTGAGAACATAAGACAATCAGTGAAATTCAAACATAACTTTAAGTATGGGCTTACAATTTTGTTCCTTGCTAAGATGGGCTTCTTACATGTAAATATACCATCCAAAACATATTAGGCTTAAGAAAAAAGTAATTGAGGGTTTCAGGAACAACTATGAAAGATGCATGGACAAAACCAAGGTAGAGTGGAATCAGGGGAGGGAGGTAGGGTTGGCTGGGATAGGGGGAAAATGGTCGGGGGAAAATGCAGACAACTGTACTTGAACAACAATAAAATTTAAAAAAAGAAAAAGTAATTGAGAATTACATGGAATTAATTTTACCCTTCAAAACAATATGTTAAAGTCTTAACCCTTAGTGCCTCAGATTGTGAACGTATTTGGAAATACAGTCTTTTCAGATGCAATTACTTAAGATGAGCTCCTCCTGGAGTAGAATAAACCCTTAATGCAATATAACTGGTGTTCCTTTAAGAAGAGGAGGGTGAAATGACAAGGAGACTCAGGGAAAACAACAGAGGCAGAAACTATAATGATGTATTTACAAGCCAAGGAATGCCAAGGACCTCTGGCAAACAACAGCCGCTAAACGAGACAAGGAAGTGTTCTTTTCTATAAATTTCAGTGGAATTAAAGCCCTCCTGACATCTTGATTTCAGATATGTTGCCTCTAGAACTGTCAAACAGTAAATTTCTCTTGTTTTAAGCTAGTCAGTTTGTGGTATTATTAAGACAGCCCTAGGAAACTAATACAAGAGTTTAGATGCATAGAAAGCTAGTCTACAATCTACAGTTTGTTATTGTTGTTGTTGTCATTGTTTTTTTACCTCAACAAAATAGGAGAAGCTAAAGACTAAATGGAATGAGAAAATACCAATATAGCATTTCATCATTAACCTTAATTTTGGTAACAACATGCATTAGCAAAACAAAAGAAAACCAAACAAAAAAGGAAACAGGCAAATATCCCCAACATTAACCATATCATCTCTTCTGACTATTTTTTGTTTCATTTAATTGACAAAGATATGTTTATCACTGCCAAATCTCCAGCTGTAGAGAAATAAGGTCTATTCATTGACTTCAAGCATCTTTAACAAAAGTGCCATTGAACACCAGAATCTATTTTATTGGTGATGATATGTGAGACTAAAAGCACACAATCTGATTTTTTTTTTCAGACTCAGGTACATAAAATTGAGCTTACCATGCTGCAACTTAGAAAAACCTTGTTTTTAAGGCTGTAAACTGCATATAACTTCATGAATGCATTCATATGCATGATATTAGAATAGCTTATATGCACCTAAATCCTATATTATAAAAATAGCATCTGGCTAAAACTGGATATCCGAGTCGATATTCTCTCTTTCTGTGACCATTATAGTTTTCTGTGTCTTGTCTTTCCTGAACAGTTTTACTTGCCATCAGCCTTAACCCATTTTCAAAAGCAAATTAAGGCAGAGAGCCATATGGGGTATGCAACTCTACTCTCTATCTTCACTTCCCTATTCCTCTGTCAGAGTCAATAAGTACACATTCAAAGAATTGGGGCTAAGCAACTCATTAATCCTCCTGCTTCCAAAATATAGACAGTTTGTTAGGTGCTCTCTGACAGCTGCAGTGCAAAGTGTAGTTCATGAGTACCATTAAAGACCCAGGAATACAGGTGTAGGGCATGGGCAGAGAGATTTATCAATGATAATTACACTGCTATATGTGTGTTCTGTAATTACTCCTCTCACAGCATTTTCCAAATAATGTTTTTTCTTCATAAAGGATATAGGTTGTGTTTGTTTTCAGAGACTCTTCCAAGCCTGAAGTCTCCTCATTTAAATCTTTCCTTGAATATAAACAAATATTGTGGGAATTTCCAATTTCATATAACACTTCAAGTCCACATAAAAAGAAAGTGATTGAAACTCAAAGGAGTAAATAATGATTGCTGACTTGTTTAGAGTGAATACTTAAGAGGACATGCTATTTAGAAACTTTCAGCAATGTGAGAAACTTCTCACATTTCATGTGAGAAATGTGGATAGCAACACCACAGAAATTCATATGTAATATTGGGGGGTTAATAGAAACCAAAAAAATAGAGACTTTGAATGGGTCTATATGCTTAGGTTTCTCACTTTCCTTGACCTTAAAGTCTGAAGTGCAGTATCTTGGATTTACACTTCTAATTGTTTTGTTGCCTCCACTTTAGGTGGTTTTGTTGTTATTCTTCATAGGTTTTCCTTTTTTTAATAATTTTTATTCTTGTTCAAGTACAGTTGTGTGCATTTTCACCCCATCACACACCCCCCTGCTGCACACATCAGCCTAACCCACCCTCAAATCTACCTCCTATGGCATTGTCCATGTGTCCTTTAAACATATCCCTTGACAGTGCTTCCCTTAATTCCCCCCATTCTTCCCCTCTCTGCTCCCCTCTGGTTACTGTCAGTTTGTTCTTTATTTCAATGCTCTGCTTATATTTGGCTTGCTTGTTTGTTTTGATGATTAGGTTCCACTTACAGGTGAGATCATATGGTATTTGTCTTTCATGGCCTGGCTTATTTCACTTAGCGTAATGCTCTGCAGTTCCATCCATACTGTCACGAAGGGTAGGAGCTCCTTCTTTCTTTATGCTGTGTATAGTACTCCATTGTGTAAATGTACCACAGTTTTTTGATCCACTCATTTACTGGTGGGCACTTAGGTTGCTTCCAGCGCGTGGCTATTGTGAATTGTGCTGCTATAAACATTAGGGTGCATAGATTCTTTTGAATTGATGTTTCAGGATTCTTAGAATATACTCCCAGCAATGGATTGCCAGGTCAATTCCACAGGGAATTGACTGGGCATCAAACCTATGAACCTTTGGTTCACAGACCCATGCTCAATCCACTGAGCTCTACCAACCAGGGCTCTTTGTCCATTTTTTAGTTGGATTGTTTGTCTTCCTGGAGGGGAGTCATGAGTGTTCTTTATGTATTTTGGATATCAAGCCATTGTCTGAAGTATCACTGACAAATATATTTTCCCATACAGTTGTGACCCCTTTTCATGTTGCTATTTTCTTTAGCTGTGCAGAAGCTTTTTATTTTGATGAGATCTGACTTATTTATTCTTTCCTTTATGCCCCTTACTCTAGGGTATACATAGGTAAAAATATTGCTGTATGGAATATGTGAGATTTTCCTGCCTATATTCTCTAGGACGTTCATGGTGTAATGACTTATATTATAGTATTTTACCCACCTTGAACTTATTTTTGTATATGAAGTAAGTTGGTGGTTGAGTTTGATTTTCTTACATGTTGCTCTCCAGATATCCCAATACCATTTGTTGAAGAGGCTGTTTTTACTCCATCTTCAGCTTTTGACACCTTTGTCGAATATTAATTACGTGGGTTTATTTCTTTGTTCACAGAGACATGGGTATATTTCTGGGCCTTTATTCTGTTCCATTGCTCTATGTGTCTGTTCTTATGCCACTACCAGACTGTTTTGATTACAGTGGCCTTGCAATATACTTTGATATCAGGTATTGTGATCCTTCCTACTTTATTCTTCTTTCTGAAAATTGTCGCAGCTATTCAGGGTCATTTATAGTTCCATATAAATTTTTTAAATGTTTGTTCTACATCTGTGATATATGTCATTGGTATTTTAATAAGGATTGCACTGAATCTGTAAATTGCTTTGGGTTGTATGGACATTTTGAAGATGTTAATTCTTTCATCCATGAACATGGTATATACTTCCATTTATTTATGTTTTCCTTAATTTCTTCAGTGTTGTGTAGTTTTCTGAGTAAAGGTCTTTTACCTCCTTGGCTAGCTTTATTCCTGCATACTTTATTTTTCTTGTTTCTATAGCAAATAGGATTTTTTTCTTGGTATCTGATTCTGATATTTTATTATTGTATAAAAATGCCTTCAACTTCTGAATATTTACTTTGTATCCCACTGTTTTGCCAAATTCACTTATTAGGTTGAGTAGTTGTTTGGTGGAATCTATTTGGTTTTCTATGTACACTATCATGTCATCTACAAACAGTGATAGTTTTAATTCTCCCTTTCTAATTTGGATGCCTTTTATTTCTTTTTCTTATCTTATCACTCTGCCTAGAACTTCCAATAATATGTTGAAAAAAAGTAGTGAAAAGACACCCTTTCCACGTTCCTGATCTTAGGGGGAAAGCTTTTAATGTTTACTCATTGAGGATGATGTTGGCTGTAGGCTTCTCATATATGGCCTTTACTATATGAGGTATTGTCCATATACACCCACTTTGCTGAGTGTTTTTATCATAATTGAGTGCTGTGCCTCATCAAATGCTTTTCCATATCTATCGAAATGATCATGTGATTTTTGCCTTTTGTTTATGTGGTGTATTACATTTATTTATTTGTGAATATTGTACAATCCTTGAATCTCTGGGATGAATCCCACTTAATCATGGTATATGACCTTTTTAATGTATTGCTGGATGTGGTTTGACAATATTTTGCTGAGGATTTTAGTGTTTATGTTCAACAGTGATATTGGCCTGTAGTTTTCTTTCTCTATGTTATGTCCTTATCTGATTTTAGGATTAGGATGATACTGACGTCATAAAAGGAGTTTGGTATTCTTCCATCTTCTTGCATTTTTTGAAATAGTCTGGAAATGGGTTGGGTCTTCCTGAAATGTTTTGTAAAATTCTCTTTTGAAACCATCTGGTCCATGGCTTTTGTGTGCTGGGAGTTTTTCGATTACTGCTTCTATTTCACCAGCTGTTATCATTTTGTTCAGGCTTTCTGCTTCATCCTCAGTTTTAGAAAATTATATTTTTCTAGAAATGTGTCCATTTCACCTAGGTTTTCAAATTTCTTGTCATATAGTTCTTTGTAGTAATTTCTTACAATCCTTTGTATCTCGGTGGTATCAGTTGTAATCTCTCCTCTTTCATTTCTGACATTATTTACTTGGGTCCTCTCTCTTTTTTTCTTGATGAATTTGCTTAAAGGCTTGTTGGTTTTGTTTATCTTTCAAAGAACCAGCTTCTGAATTTATTGATCCTTTGAATTGTGCTTCTAGTCGTTATGTCATTTCATTCTGTTCTGATCTTGTTTATTTCCTTCTTCCTACTTTCTCTGGGTTTTGTTTGTTGTTGTTCCTCCAGTTCTTGTAGATGTAGAGTCAGATAATTTATTTGAAATGTTTCCATTTTTTTAGGTAGGCCTATATCTCTGTGAACTTCCCTCTCAAAACTGCCTTTCCTGTGTCTGATAATTTTTGGACTGTTGTGTGTTCACTTTCATTTGTTTACAGAAACTTTTGATTTTTTCCTTAACGTCATTTTAACCCATTCATTGTTTAACAGCATGCTATTCAATCTCTATGAATTTGAATTTTTTGAGTTTTTTTCCTTGAGAATGGATTCTAGTTTCAGGTCCTCATGGTCTGAGAAAATGCTTGATATAATTTAAATTTTCTTCAATTTGTTGAGTCTTGTTCTGTGTACAATCATTTGGGTTACCTTTGAAAATGGTCTTTGTGCATGTGAAAATAATGTGTATTTTGCTTATTTGGGATGAAAGGTTCTATATATATATATCAGTTAAGTCCAATTGATCTAAAGCATTGTTCAATGCCACAATAACCTTGTACATATTTTGGGGGGAAGATCTATCCATTTTTGACAGTGGGTTGTTAAAATCCCCTAGTATAAGTGTGTTACTGTCTATATCTTTCTTGAAGTCCTCCAAGATTTTCCTTATATATTTGGGTGCTCCTATGTTGGGTGCATATATGTTTACAATTTTTATGGCTTCTTGATGGATTCTTCTTTTGAGTACTATGACATGTCTTTCAGTCTCTCTTTTTATGTTCTTTGTTTTGAAGTCTATTTTGTCCAATATATGTATGGCTACCCCACCTTTTTTCTCCAGTCCATTTGCTTGGGGTACTTTTTTCCAACCCTTCACTTTCAGACTGTAGGGTTTGTTTTCTGAGTTGGGTCTCTTTTAGGCAGCATAGGTGCAGGTAATGTTTTCTTATTCATTCAGCTACCCTATGACTTTTGATTGGAGTATTTAATCCTGTAACATATAAGGTTATTATTGATAGGTACTTATTTTTTTCCCCTTAGTACCAATGTTCCTCTCTGTCTCATTCTTTTCCTTTGTCTTTTGATAGTAGTCCCTTTAGTATATCTTGTAGTGCTGGCTTGGTGGAGGTGTATTCTTTCAGCCTTCTTTTGTCTGGGAAATTACTTTTTCACCTCCCATTTTAATTGAGAGCTTCACTGGGTAGGTCCTCTTGGTTGCAGGCCTTTGGTTTTCATCACTTGGAGTATTTCTGCCATTCCCTTCTGGTTTGTAGTGTTTCTGTTGAGAAATCAGCTGCTACCCTTAGTGGGGCTCCCTTGTATTATACTTTTTGTTTCTCCCTTGCTGCTTTTCAGATTCTCTCTTGGTCTTTAAAACTTGTCATTTTAATTATGATGTGCCCTGGAATAAGCCTCTTTGGGTTCATCTTCGTTGGGACCCTTTGTGCTTCCTGAACTTCTGTGGTTTTTCCCCTCTACTGGTTCAGAAAATTTTCTGTCATTAACTTTTCAAGCAGGATTTGTATCCCTTGATCCTTTTCTTTTCCTGGTATTCCTATGATTTCAATGCTGATGTGTTTCATGTTGTCTTCAGCTATCCCTTCAGCACTTCCCTTCAGCTACAGTCATATGTTTAGAGTCTCTTTTTGTGCAGCTGCACTACTTGGGTTGTTCTTTCTACCTGTCTTCCAGCTCCCTAATTTGGTCTTCTGCTTCATCCAGCCTACTTGTTATTCCAACCAGTGTGCTTATATTTCAGAAATTGCATTCTTCATTTCTTCCTGGTTTTTGTTTATAGTTTCTCTTTCCTTCTTCATACTGTTGTAGTTCTCACCCAGTTCCTTGTAGTTGTCTCTGTGTTCCTTGAGCATCCTTATCACTATTCTTTTGAATTCCATATCTGACAGTTTACTTGCCTCCATTTCTTTTAGTTCTTTTACTGGATAGTCTTCCATTCCTTTTTATTGTAGGTTCATTCTTTCTCTCCATGTTAGATGACTCTTTTTTGCTTGTTTCTTTGATTCTCGATGCTGCTCTGCTTTGCTGGCTCTCTTTGTAGAGTGAACTTCTGTGGTAGGAATTCTTTGGATTCCATGGTGTGATCTCTTTGTTCTCCTTGTTTGGTTGCTCTAGAGCTGCCATTTCTTCCATTTGTGTGGGCTCTCTTGTTGTTCTTGGGCTATACCTGTTGGTGGCTCCTTTGTTGGTGGGTTCTCTCCTCCAGCTGTTTTACTGGTATTCACAACTCTCACCTTATATAGTATGTGATCAGGGGCAAGGTGAAGGAGAAATGAATTAAGACAGCTGGAGAGTATTGTATGGGATATAAAGTTCCCATGAGTAGAGAACAGATAGGAGATCCTTTGCAGAAGTACAACAATAACCATGATATTTCCAACTAGCAACCTACTTTATAAAAAAGAGGTAAGACTCTTATTAGAGGGAGAAAAGAATGTGAGCTGACTACAGAAAGTAGAGTGCTTATGCAAGGTTAGATGGTGAGATATAGTGAGAGTAAGGACTAGAAACTTGGTATAGTGTAAGAGTGAATAAAGTTAACCACAATAGTAATAAAGCTCAGGATTATAACAAAATTGACCAAGACCAGGAAAGGGTGCTGTGTGGGATTTGGAAAAACAATAATATGACAAGAAATATATGAGCTGAATTAAAAGTGTAAAACATAGAAGACCAAGAGTAGTGTGTTATTGGTATATAAGTGAAGTGAAAGAAGAAAAATTAAAATGCAATATGAAATGGAGAACAAAGAAAACCAGTAAAACAGTGAAATAAAACAAACAATAGGAAGAAGATAAATAAAAATAAAGTGAAATAAAAATGTAATAAGTAAAAATAACAAAAATAATAATAAATAAAAAATAAAATATAAGTTCTGTAGGATAGCAAAGTGAAATTTGTCTCAGTTATTGCTATTAGCCTTTGGATCTCTCTCTGTATCTGTCTTTGGTCCTTTCACAGTTCCATGTCTTATTGTCTTACACTTGGAAAAAAAAAAAGACTCCTGCAGATTTTAAACCTGCCCATGGGTTTTGTTGTTCTTCCTGGATGCAGCAGGTGGGGTGGGATCTTTCCCCCTGCATTTCCTGTGTTTCTGCAAGGATGGGGGTTCAGTCTGGGCTACAATATTCGTAGGTGCCCAGGCTGCAGCCCAAGCCCTCAGAGTGCTGCACAGCCCTTGCTGTCTTTATGTGCCAGGCTGGCACCTTTAATCCACCTCCTTGTGCAACTCTTTGATTAGTCGGTGAGGTGCATGGAGTGGGAGCAACTTGCATCCCTCCTTCTCCCTCTTTGCTGGCCTGGGCACTGTGTACACAAAAAGTCCCTTCAAGGCAGTTTAGTTCCCCTATTCAATTAAGTGTTTCTGAGGACTGCTACCTCTCTAAGCCTCTCCTGTCCACATTTGATCAGTGTGTGAGATGCCCTGATTTTGAAGCAAATCACATCCCTCTTCCTCCTTCTTCACTGGCCTGGAGGCAGCACAAGAGACTTCCTTGCACAGCAGCTGAGAGCCTTTTGTTTTAGTGAATTACCCTTGGTTTCAAGCAGCCATTCCTAACAAGCAGCTGACCTTTCACACCACCCAACTCTCTGACCAGTCCCAAGACTATCTGAGTCATGGTGGCCCAATTCTTCTCCCATCTCCAGGTGTCATCCAGCTACCCAATTTGTCTATACTGCCCCAACCAGCGGCTACAGTCCCAGCCAGGGAATGCCACTTGCTGTGTGTCTCCCACTGTGTCCTTATCCCCCCAGTGACTTCAAGCATCCAGGTCTATCCCTGCTCTGGGTCTGGCTTCCCTGATTTGGGAGGGGAGGGAGCTGCAGAGTTACAATAGCTGATCTGGCTGTCCTCCAAAGCTCCTGTGGTAGCCGCAGTTTGTAGCACAGGGCTGAGGCACCTTCCTGTGGGCCTATAAAATCTCTTTACTGTCTGTTTTCAAACGTCTTCTGCAATCTTGGCTTCCAAAATTCATATAACCTGGGATTTCATTGGCTGTTCACTCTGTTCTTCAGGGGATCAGCTAGTTGTCCCACTTGGGTGCATGAGCAAGTGGGTTCAGCTCCCACCTACCAACATCTTCAAAGTCTCTTCATGGTTTCTTTAACTCAAGAGATGTGATGTGAAAAATAACATTGGCCTGAACTCAGTAACCTATACTTTATTTAATTTTATTTTTTTCATTTGGCTAAAAGCCAAACTTTGGCTACTAAATAGCTACTGTTTATTATTTCAAAATACCATTAATACTTACTTTGTGATTCACTTCCATGTAAATGTTTCTTTTAGAGACCTTTAATTTATAGTAATGTATGCACTAGGGAAAAATATCATATTATTATTTATTCAAAGAATAAGGAAAAGGAAGGTTAAAGAAGGCCTACCCTATGAGATTTAAGTCTCTGACAGATTAGCAATGGGAAACTTTTTGTCTGGAAAGTTAGAAAATTATCCTAAGAACTAAGCACAATATACTTTTCATGTTGTCCAAACCAACAAAAGTGCTTAATATGTGCAAAATGTCCAAATCACTATGCTTCCACACAACTAATTAACCTGGAAGTTCATCTGACTTGGAAAATAAACAAATTGAAAATAAAACCTGTAATCATATATGTGACATTTTTGTAGATAAACAATAAAACTATAGGAGTTTTAAGAAGTAGGATTTTTCTGTGCCTAGTGTATTAACTTATTTGATGAAGTATAGCAAAGTGATAGCTCATCAATTAGATAGTATAGAGTATTATTACATGATAATGAAAAAATACCTGTCACTTTCTAAGCACTTACAATAGTCCAAAAATAATGATAAACCCTTCATTTAATTTTTTCCCGCTAATCCTCACAATAAACCTATCGACTTAGTAGTATCATTCCATTTAATAGATGATATATCTGAAAATCATAGAGGTTAACTAACTTACCCAAGATCACATAACTAAAGTGGCAGAGTTGGTATCATAGCAGGTTTGTATATTCTAAAGTACATGTTTCATCTACTGTGCGTAAGCAGCTGTGCTGACCACATGTTACAGATGATGTTTTCCCTCATTCACTCGCCTGCAGAATTATACAGCTGTTTATAGTTAAGTCAATGAACAATATTTACTTTGTTAAGCCCGCAAATGTGTACTCTCTGGAACCAAGTTTTTCAGTTTGATTTCTTTGCATTTATTGTTTTATCTTTTGGTCTTGATAGTGTTTCTTCTTGCATTTCTTTTTTCTTACACTATTTGCCTTTGTCATATATACTTCTTTTTCAAAACTTTATATTACATCAAAAATTCTATCAAATGACTTTTTCACCAAAAATTTATTTCCAGTTCTCCTGTTTCCATTGGAACTAGTTGTTTTCCAGGTCTGTTGCTCAGCAGTTATCCTACAAGTTACTTTCACAGTTCTCCTGGGCTAGGTCCACTTCTTCTGAATCCTCTTTCTTTTTTGATTTACACTTAATTTTTGGTGTCATTGTAGCAACTTCTTAATGTTAAATGTAAGAGAAGTATACTTTCTGAGATCTTACATTTATGAACATTTCTAAATAAAAATCCTTACATAAAATAATAAGAAATGTATAGGCCACCACATTGAAATATATGTATAATAGTTGCTTTCCACAGCTTTTTTCCTTTAACCAGTTCAACTAAATTATTGGTAAAATGCTAAAGAAATTATTGTAACTATGTTTCAAGGCCATAAAAAAAGACTTAGAATATTTTTTATAACAATCTTAGTATTCAAATTTTAATTAATATCAAAACTTTTTTAAATTAAAATTCATTATCTCTAAAAATGTTTATATACATACTAAAAATATGTACTTGTATGTATACAACCACAAACCAGATTCTTAATTTAAAACTAATTTTTACATGAAAATAGTTGCTTCTGACTCATCTTCTCACCATTGGTTTCCTCCTCCTGAGTACGACTACCTTGAGAATAAGAGTAGAAAAAGATTTTGAGCCTATTGAGAATGGTTTGCAAGACATCGATGTAACCTGGCAGCCAAAGAGAGTGGACTGGAATATGCATGTGTGAACAATGATGACTTCACTGTACTAGTCAATGGGAGCAGAAGATGCTGTTGAGTGAGCATGCGTACTGTGTGGCCATCACATTCAAAATGACTGGGGGAGTAGAGCAATGAATCTGCATCAAATTTTCTGTTAAGCTTGAACATTCCTTTGCAGAAATTATTTCAATGATTCAAAAGGCCGCAGCTATAGGCAACTGGTGATTGGCAGCTTCATCACAACAATGCACCCACTCATGGATCACATCTCATGTGGAATTTTTTGGTGACATCAAATCATCCAG
This sequence comes from Desmodus rotundus, assembly GCF_022682495.2. Classification (NCBI taxonomy): domain Eukaryota; kingdom Metazoa; phylum Chordata; class Mammalia; order Chiroptera; family Phyllostomidae; genus Desmodus; species Desmodus rotundus. The sequence continues at coordinate 59,959,591 of NC_071392.1, read as the reverse complement.
GTGAGACTTCTGGCTTTTCCCAAAACTAAAATCACTTTTGAAAGGGAAGAGGTTTCAGACCATTGGTGAGATTCAGGAAAATACAACAGGGCAACTGATGGTGATTGGGAAAACTATGTAATGTCCCAAGGTGACTACACTGACGAGGACTGAAGCATCATTGCCCTATGTACAGTGTTTCTTGTATCTTGTATCTTCTTCAATAAATGTCTCCATTTTTCATTAAAAAAATAAGATGAAGATTTTGAGCTTATAAAAAACTGTTCAGAAGGTAAGAAAGAAGGAACTTTAAAAAGCAGAATTTAGAAGATCTAACCCTGGTGATACCTGTATACATGGTGTTTCCAAGTCACCTTATTATAATTCAGGTCACTTTATTAAAGTTATGAGGCCTCAGAATGACAACTGAACTATAGAACAACCATAATTCAGAACCATCAGAAACCAAGCTGAATGGAAGTCCTGCAACTACAGAATTAAGGAAGAAACCAGCCAAGGACATAAAGAATAAACCACATAGAGACTGTTAGGAGAAGCAGAGATGTGGAATGGGCTGGCCCCACACCCACGTGTGGAAGATAAAAATCAGGAGAGATATATCAGGAATGAGGGGTCCCAGCCTTACACTCGGCTCCCCAGCCCAGGATTTCAGTGTCAGAAAGCCAGGAAGATAAATCTCCATAACTTTTGGGAATTGAGACTGAAGAAGACAGAAACTACTGGAGTCTCAGACAGTTCTTCTTAAAGGGCCCATGCACAGACTTACTTGGATTCACTCCCTCTGAGCTCCAGCATGAAGGTAACAGATTCAAAGACATCGGAGACACATGGGGAAGGTAACTGATATCCAACATCAGGATGAGAGCTGGGGAAAGCTTTCTTCCAGACAGAGGTGCAGGCAGAGACCATTATTCCTTTGTTGAGCCCTCCTCCCACAGAGCCACAGAGCTGTCTGTGTCGCTGGAATCTATAGGATAACTATTACATTAGGCCATGCTACCAAACCTGAGAGACATCGCAGCTCTACCTAATACATAGAAACAAATACAGAGAAGCTACCAAAATGAGGAGACAAAGAAACATGGCTCAAGTGAAAGAGCAGAACAAAACTCCAAAAAAAAGAGAACTGAACAAAATGGAGACAAACGAACTACTAGATGCAAAGTTCAAAACACTGGTTAAAAGAATGCTCAAGGAATTGAGTGAGGACCTCAACAGCATTAAAAAATCTAGTCAGCAATGAAGGATACACTAATTTAAATAAAGAACAATTTACATGGAATCAATAGTAGAATAGATGACGCCAAGAGTCAAATTAGTGATTTGGAATATAAAGAAGCAAAAAACAAACAATTAGAATTGCAAGAATAAAAAAATTCAAAAATGGGAATAGTGTAAGGAGTCTTTGAGACAACTTCAAATGTACCAACATCAGCATCATGGGGGTCCCAGAAGGAGAAGAGGAAGCTATTTGAAAAATAATAAAAGCTATTATTCCCAAAGCTATTTGGAAACCTATTTGAAAAATAATGACAGATAACTTCCCTGACTTGATGAAGGAAATATACATACAAGTACAGGAAGTGCAGAAAATCTCAAACAAGGTGATCACAAGGAGGCCCAACCAAGACACATCATAATGAAAATGCCAAAAGGTTAAACACAATGAGAGAATCTTAAAAGCAGAAAAAGTAGTTAATTATCTCTCAATACAAAAAGGCTCCCGCAACACTGTCACCTGATTTCTCAAAAGAAAATTTGCAGGCTAGAAGAGACTGACAGTAAATATTTAAAGTGATGAAAGGCAAGGACATATAAGCAAGATTACTCTACCCAGCAAAGGTACTATTTATAATTGAAGGAAAGATAAAGAGTTTCCCAGACAAAAAAAATAGCTGAAGGAGTTCATCACCACTAAACCACTATTATAGGAAATGTTAAAGGGTCTTCTTTAAAAATAAGGAAAGGAAGATAAAAAATATAAACTATAAAATGGTAATAAATACATATTTATCAACAATTGATTATAAAAACAAATGAAACAGAAACAAAATCATAGATACAGAGGACATTTTGATGGTTTCCAGGTGAGTGAAGGTCAAGGGGATGGGTGAAAAAGGTCAATGGATTAAGATGTCCAATAGTTACAGAATAGTCATAGGGATGTAAAGTACAAAATAAGGAATAGAGTAATCAAAGAACATATACTCATGATCCATGTACATGGACAACAGTGTTGGGTGACTGAGGGAGTAGGAGAGCTGGGTAGAGGGTCTCAAAGGTGGAAAAACTGGGACAAGTATAATAGCATAAACAATAAAATATAATGAAAAAATAAAGTTTTGATACTCTCCAGATTACAAATTCATTTCAGTTAGTATAAAGTACCCTTTTAATATGCCAGTTTTTATTACACAGTTTAATAAGTGGTATCAGTTTGCCATAGTTTAAATTGAATTATCCCCCACCTTTACCTCCTTGATGTTTTTTTTCTAACACCTAGCTGGGATTATTGGCATTGGGGGAAAAAAAGGTAAAGATAATTTTAGTGAATGTTACAAGTATGTGCAGGTAGTGCCAAGATAGCCAAAATGTGTGTCAAGCTAATGTGTTTCCAGCATTGTTATCAGGAGGTGATATATGTCAGGTAAACCCAAAGGAAACAATGGAGATTATAAAAGGGTGATTGAGAGTTGTGGCAACTGCTCCATCACAATAGGATTACCAACAGTAGCCAGAGGTAAACCTGAGGTAAAGTGGCTGTGATAAGAAGCAGAACTACAATTCTTGCTCAGGCTGGGATGTTTCCACATACTCCAGTGGCCTCCCACTGCACTTAAAATAGAACCAATCTCTTCACCAGGATCTATATGGCTCTACAGAATCAAGCATTTGTTTATTTCTTCAAACTTGTCTCCTACTACTGCTTTTTTCTCAGATTACTAAATTTCAGCCACTCTTTCATTCCAGCTATTCCTTAAACCTACTAAACTTGTCCCTGTCTTAAGCCTTTTCACTCTGTGTTCCTTCTTATAGGAATGCCCAGCCCGAGATCAATTGGTGTCTTTTTCATATTATTCATGGTCTAGGCCTTTCAATTTTAAATAGACACTCTCCATTTCCACCAGCTGTCCTTCCTACATTTTCTTTCTCTTTGCTTGGTTGATCTTACCAACATTTATCATTTTCTAAAATTATCTTGTTTATTTATGTTGCCTGACTTTGCCTTGAGTCTATAAATGTTTGAAAGCAGAGACTCTGTCTTGTTAACCTTGTGTTCTCAGTTGCTAAAAATATGTCTTGCCTTAAATAGGTATTCAATAAATTTATTTTGAATGAATAACTAAATTAATGAGTTGCAGAGATGATGACATGGGAATTAAGACAGAATCCCAGCCTGCTGGTCTGAGAGGATGAAAAAAGTGGTAGACAGTAAAAGCTATGATGTACTAAACAGTATGATCATGATGGAATAAACCCTCAAACTTACTATTCTGTGACATGGTAAAGACAGTTACTTATTCTTGCTCTATGTCAGTTTTGTCAGTTTTAAAATGAAGATGATTATTTTGTATGTCCAATTAAAAAAAATTAGTTAGGTGAGAGGAAGATGGTGGCAAGGTAGGTGGGAGCGGAGCCCAGTTCTCCCTGTGCCCAGCTGGAACACCTAGCCAATCTTCTGAGTAACAGAGTGAACAGCCAATGGAATCCCAGCTTATATGAAGTTTGGAGGCCAAAAATTGTAGAGGATATTCAAAAACAGTTGGTAAGGAGATCGCGTTGGGACCCTAAGTTCCCTGTGATCTGTGCAGGGACCAAGGCAGCTGTGGCCCCTGGGCCAGCTCCTGCCACAGGATACTTGGAGTAGAGTTAGATCACCAGCTCCCTCCCCTACCAAAGAAGGGAGGGCAGCGAGGCACCAGGAAGGTACTGGATGCTTGAATTCACTGGAGGAAATAAAGATGAAGTGGGACACACATAGAGGCTGTGTTCACCCACTGGGACTGTGGATGCTGGCTAGGTCATTACCAGATAAATTGGGGAGCTCGGAGACACCTGGAAAAAGGAGGAGTGGGGCCCTGTGGGACCCTGACCTGGATAGTCTCCAGTCAGGTTAGAAAGATGGGCTGTGTGAAAAGCAGGCTTAAACAAGAGGATTTTACTCAAAAAAAAAAAAAGAAAAGAAAAGAAAAAATTCTCTCAGCCATTTTTAAGGAACTCTCTAGTAGTGGCTTGCACTACTCACCCAGCAGCTGATTCAAGCCACTGGCCTGAGGCTGATAATGACCAGCTTGCACCAAACTGATTTGAGCTACTAGCCCAGCAGCTGATTCACATCACTTGCCAGATGGCAGATTCCGAACAATCTGACAGTAACCTAGGGGAGGTGTGAGGGCATAATGGGGCAAAGGGAAGAAGGGTTTTGAGGAATAACTCTAAAGGACATATGGACAAAACTAAGGGTGGTTGGAGGCTGGAGAGGGAGGTGGGGATGACTGTGGGTGGGGGATTGGTAAGGGATAAATGCAGATAACTGTACTTGAAAAATAATAAAATAATTAAAATAAATAAATAAATCTTTGAGAAAATTTTAAAAAGTGAAAAAATTAAAAAAAATTGAATAAGGTATTCTTAAGCTTTCTGTTCTCAATGTCAATATATTAAGATGCAAAAATTCTTTTGGCCCAATATTGAAGGTAATAATAACTATTTATTGAGCACCTTCTCTTCACCTTATGCTTCATGTATACATTTATATATTCATTATTTCACCTAATTTTTTTCTTTTTTATGAATTTAATTGATGTTCAAGTACATTTGACACAATTTGACTCCCACCATTCTCCCCCACCCCAGTCATCCACACTCCACACCCTTGATCCTAACCCTGCCTTGATATTGTCCAAGTGTCCTTTGTACATGTTTCTGTAAAATCTTCCCATTTTTACCCCAATATCTCCTCCCACCTCTCCTCTGGTTACTGTCAGATTGTTCTTAATTTCAATGTCTCTGGTTATATTTTGCTTGCTTGTTTGTTTTGTAGGTTAGGTTCCACTTAAATGTGAAATCATATGCGATTTGTCCTTCACTGCCTGACTCATTTCAGTTAGATAATGCTCTCCAGTCTCATCCATGCTGTCTCAAAGGGTATGAGCTCCTTCTTTCTCTCTGCTGTGTAGTGTTTCATCGTGTAAATGTACCATAGTTTTTTGATCCATTCATTTACTGATGGGCACATAGGTTGCTTCCAGCACTTGGCTACTGTAAATTGTGCTGCTATGAACACTGGGGTGCATTGGTTCTTCTGGATTGGTATTTCAGGGTTAGGATATAATCCCAGCAGTGGAATTGACCAGTCAAAAGGCACTTCCATTTTTAGTTTTTTGAGGAAATTCCATACTTTTTTCCACAGTGGCTGCACCAGTCTGCATTCTCACCAACAGTGCACTGGTTCTCTTTTCTCCATATCCTCTAGAACACTTGTTGTTTGTTGATTTGTTTATGATGTTATTCTCACATGTGTGAAATGTGTGTCATTGTGGGTTTAATTTGCATCTCTCTGATGGATAGTGATGTTGAGCATCATTTAGTATGTCTCTGGTCCCTTTTTATGTCCCTTTTGGAGAAGTGTCTGTTCAACTCCTTGGCCCATTTTTAAATTGGGTTTCTTTGTCTTCTAGAGTGGGAGTTGTGTCAATTCTTTATATATTTTGGGGATCAAACCCTTGTCTGAAGTATCATTGGCAAATATGTGTTCCCATATGGTTGGTTCTATTTTCATTTTAATGCTGTTTTCTTTTGCTGTGCAGAAGCTTTTTACTTTGATGAGATCCCATTTGTTGATTTTTTCTTTTATGTCCCTTGCTGTAGGAGACATATCAGTGAAAATATTGCTTCATGGAATATCTGAGATTTTCCCACCTGTATTCCCCTCTGGGACATTTATGGTGTCATGATTTATATTTAAGTCTTTTTCCCACCTTGGCATTATTTTTGTGTATGGTAAAATTTATAAATCAAGTTTCATTTTTTTGCATTTAGCTGTTGAGATCTCCCAACACCCTTTGTTGAAGAGGCTTTTTTCACTCCATTGTATGCTACAACATGTTTGTCAAATATTAATTGACCATAGAGACTTAGGCTTATTCTGGGCCCTCTATTCTGTTCCACTGGTCCATGTGTCTGTTCATATGCCAGAACTAGGCTGTTGTGATTATAGTGGACTTGTAATACCAGTTAATATCTGGTATTGTGAGCCCTCCTACTTTGTCCTTCTTTCTCAAAATTGCTGAAGTTATTCATGGTCATTTGTGATCCACAGAAATTTTTGAAATGTTTGTTCAATATCTGTGTACTATGACATTGGTACTTTAATTGGGATTTGGTGGAATCTATAAATTGCTTTTAGTAGTATGGAAATTTTGATGATGTTAATCCTTCCAATCCATGAAGAGAGTACCTGCTTCCATTTGTTTGTCTTCCTTCATTTCTTTCTTCAGTGTTGTGTAGCTTTCTGAGTACAGGTCTTTTACCCCCTTGGTTAGGCTTATTCCTGGGTATTTTATTTTTTCTTGCTATATCAAATGAGATTTTTCCTGATTTCTGTTTCTGATATTTCTTTGTTAGTATACAAATCTGCCTTCAATTTCTGAATATAAACTTTGTATCCGCTGTTTTGCCAAATTTATCAAATAGGATGAATAGTTTTTTGGTGGAGACTATAGGATTTTCTATGTACACTATCATGTCATCTGCAAACAATGACAGTTTTGCTTTCTTCTTTCCAATTTGATTACCTTTTCTTTCTTTTTCTTGTCTGATTGCTGTGGGTAGAACTTCCAATTGTATGTTGAATGGAAGTGGTGAAAGTGGACATTCTTTTCTTGTTCCTGATCTTAGTGGGAAAGCTTTTAGTTTTTTTGTCCATTGAGTATGTTGTTGGATGTAGGTCTCTGGTATATGACCTTCATTATGTTGAGGAATGCTCCCTCTATTCCCACTTTGCTGAGTGTTTTAATCATAAATGGGTGCTGTACCTTATTAAATATTTATTCAGCATTTATTGATATGACCATGTGGTTTTTGTCTTTCCTTTTGTTTATGCCATGTATTGCATTTATTGATTTGCAAATACTGTAACATCCTTGCATCTCTGGGATGAATCACACTTGTTCATCATATATGACCTTTTTAATGTAATGGTGCCTTCAGTTTGCCATCAATATTTTGTTGAGGATTTTAGCATTTATGTTCACCATTGATATCGGCTTGTAATTTTCTTTGTTGTGTCTTTATCTGGTTTTGGGATTAGGATGATTCTGGCTTCATAAAAAGTGTTTGGGACTGTTCTGTTGTCTTGGCTTTTTGGAATGGTCTGTGTAGGAAAGGGTTATGTCTTCCTTAAATGCTTTGTAAAATTCTCCTGTGAAACCATCTGGTTCCAGTCTTTTATGTGTTGAGAGATTTTTTTAATCTCATTTAGTCAGCTGTTGTGGCTTTCGGCTTCTTCTTCATTCAGTTTTGGAAGATTATATTTTTCTAGAAATTTGTCCATTTCACCTAGGTTTTCAAATTTCTTGGCATATAGTTCTTGGTAGTAATTTCTTACAATCCTTTGTATTTCTGTGGTATCAGTTGTAATCTCTCCTCTTTCATTTCTGAATGTGTTTATTTGGGTCCTCTCTCTTTTTTTCTTGATGAATCTGCTTAAAGGCTGGTTGATTTTGTTTATCTTTAAAGAGAACCAGCTCCAGGACTTATTGAACCTTAGGATTGTGTTTTTAGCCTCTATGCCATTTAATTCTGCTTTGATCTTGGTTATTTCCTTCCTTCTACTTGCTTTGGGCTGTCTTTGTTGTTGTTCTTGGAGTTCTTGTAGGTGTAGGGTTAAGTTGTTTATTTAAAATGTTTCCATCTTTTTTTTTTAGGTAGGCTTCTATCACTATGAACTTCCGTCTCAGGACTGCCTTCGCTGTGTCCCATAAGTTTTGGATTGTTGTGAGTTCATTTTGATTTGTTTCCAGAAACTTTTTGATTTCTTCCTTGATCTCATTCTTGACCCATTCATTGTTTAATAGCATGCTATTCAAACTCCATCAGTTTGTGTGTTTTTGAATTTTTCCCTTGAGGGTCGTTTCTAGTTTCAGTCCCTTGTGGTCAGAGAAAGCACTTGATTTGATTTCAATTTTTTTTGAATTTCTTGAGGCTTGTTTTGTGTCCTATCATGTGGTCTGTCTTTGAAAGTGTTCCATGTGCATTTGAAAAGAATGTTTGGTTCTTTGGGACGAAAGGCTCTATGTGTATCAGTTAAGTCTGTTTAGTCTAGGACATTGTTCAATGCCACAATATCTTTGTTGATATTTTGTTTGTAAGATCTATCCATTTTTGACACTTGTGTGCTAAAATCCTCTACTATAATATTGTTGTTCTCTATATATTTATTGAAGTCCTCCAAGATTTTCCTTATGTATTTGGGTGCTCCTATGTTGGGTTCATACATGCTTATATTTATGTCTTCTTGATGGGCTCTTCTCTTGACTATTATGAAGTGACCTTCTGGGTCTCTTTTTAGGACCCTTGCTTTGAAGTCTATTTTTTTCTGATATGAGTATTGCTGTTCTGGCTTTTCTTTCCTGTCCCATCACTTGGAATATTTTTTTTCTAACCCTTCACTTTCAGTCTCTGTAGAACTTTTGTTCTGAGGTAGGTCCATTGTGGGCAGCATATGTATGGGTTATGATGTCTTACCCATTCTGCTACTCTATGTGTTTTGATTGGAGCATTTAATCCATTAACATTTAAGGTTATTATTGATACATATTTATTCATTTTCCCTCTCTTTACCTGTGTTCATCTCTCTTTCACTCTTGTCTTTTCTCTTCTTATAGTAGTCCCTTTAATATGTCTTCTAGTGCTGGTTTGTTGGAGATGTATTTTTTGAGCCTTCTTTTGCCTGGGAAACTCCTTATTTCACCTTCCATTTTAACTGAGATCCTCACTAGGTAGAGTAATGTTTGTTGTAGGCCTTTGTTTTTCATTCCTTGGAATATCTCTTGCCATTCTCTCTTGGATTGGAGTGTTTCTGTTGAGAAATCAGCTCCAATCAGCTCCAGCTTATTGGAGCCCCCTTATATGTTACTTCTTGTTTCTCCCTTGCTGCTTTTAAGAGTCTTTCTTTGCCTTTAACACTTGGCATTTTAATTACGATATGCCTTGGAGTTGGCCTCTTATGGTTCATTTTGATTGGGACCCTCTGTGCTTCCAGAACTTGAGTGGTTTTTTCCCTCTACAGGTTCAGAAAGTTTTCTGTCATTAATTTTTCAAACAGGGTTTCTATTCCTTGTTTCTTTTCTTCTCCTTCTGGTATTCTTACGTTTTGAATGTTGTTGTATTTCATTCTATGTTGGAGTTCCCTTAAGTTTTCTTCATACATTTTGAGTCTTTTGTTCATGCAGTTGCTCTACCTCTGTATTTCCTTCCACGTTGTCTTCCAGCTCACTAATTCAGTCCTCTGCTTCCTCCAGCCTGCTTGTAATTCCTTCTAGTGTGCTTTTCATTTCCGAAATTTTATTTTTCTTTTTTTCCTGGTTTTTATTTATAGTTTCTATTTCCTTTTTCATACTGTTGTAGTTCTCAGTCAGTCCATTGTAGTTGTCTGTGAGTTCCTTGAGAATCCTTATAACCATTATTTTGAATTCTATATCTGAGAGTTTGCTTACCTCCATTTCACTTAGCTCTTTTCGTGGGGAGTGTTCTATTCCTTTTGATTGCATGTTCTTTTCTTGTCTCCCCATTTTAGGTGACTCTTTTTTGTTTGTTTGTTTCTGTGCTTCCTGATGTTTTGCTTTGCTAGCTGTCTTTGTAGAGTGAACTTCTATGGTAGGAATTCTGTGGAATTCAGTGGTGTGGTCTCTTTGATCTCCTTGTCTGGATACTCTAGGTTTGCACTTTTTTTCTTTTTGTGTGGGCTCAGTTGTTGTACTTGGGTTTTTACCTTTTTGTGTTTCCTCTGTTGGTTGTTTCTCTCCTCAGCAGGTAAACTGGTGTTCACAGCTCCCACCTATTCTTGAATGCGAGCAGTGGCAGGGCATAGGCACAGTGGATTAAGGCAGTGGGAGAGTGTTCTATGGGATTTATAGTACCAGCAAGTAGTTAAGAGAAAGGAGATTCTTTGGATAAGTATAGTATTAACTGTGATATTTCACCCAACTAGCCACTTTTTATAAAAGGTGAAAGACAGATAAGATTCTTGGTAGAGGGGAGGAGTATTGTGAGCTGAATCCAGAAAACGGAGTGCTTGTACAAGGTTAAATGGTGAGATATAGTGAGAGTAAAGGATAGAAAGTAGGTGTAGTGTGAGAGAGAATAGAGTTAACCACAACGATAATAATGCTCAGGATTAAAGCGTAGTGGGCTAAGATCAGGGAGGATTGCTGTGCTATGTACAATTGTATGGAACAAGGATTATTTACAATAGTACTGGAACGACAATAATATGACAAGAAATATATTATTTGGATAACCAGAATAGAAAGTATGCTATCAAGAGTTTTATGTTATTGGAACATGGGTGAAGTGAACGAAGAAAAATTAAAGTATAATAAAGAGAGAATAAGGAAAACCAATCGAACAATGCAATTTAACAGAGAAATAAAATGAAGAAAACTGAACAAAAAAAGAGAAATTTAAAAAATATTAATAAAATAAAGCTAGTACAAATAATGAAAAATAATAATGATTCATATAATCAGTAAAATGCCAAGCTCTGTGGGATAGCAAAGTGACATATGTCTTAGTTTCTCAGTTTTGGGGGTTAGCCTTCTGCTCTGCCCCTTTGGATCTGTCTCTGCACTTTTCATGACTCCAGGTCTTATTGTCTCACTTGGGGGAAGAAGAAATAAAAAGAAAATAAAAGAGAGGAAAAAAAGAAGTCTCTTGCTGACTTTAAACCCACTGAGTGAATTCAGTTGGTCTTCCTGGATGCCACAGGAAGAGGGGGGCTGGGCTTTGCTTTTCTCCCTTCCTATGTTTTTGCAAGGATGGGGTCCAGATCTGGGCCACAATATTCATAGTTGCCTAGCATGCAGCCCAGTTTCTCTGTGAGCTGCCTGGCCCCAACTGTCCATCTGTGCCAGCCCTACGCCTTTAATGCACCAGTTCTACCAAGGTCTGTGCAGTGTGCCTCCTCCTTGCTCTTTGTAAGCTCACCATGTTCGGAATCTGCCATCTGGCAAGTGATGTGAATCAGCTGCTGGGCTAGTAGCTCAAATCAGTTTGGTGCAAGCTGGTCATTATCAACCTCAGGCCAGTGGCTTGAATCAGCTGCTGGGTGAGTAGTGCAAGCCACTACTAGAGAGTTCCTTAAAAATGGCTGAGAGAATTTTTTCTTTTCTTTTCTTTTTTTTTGAATAAAATCCTCTTGTTTAAGCCTGCTTTTCACACAGCCCATCTTTCTAACCTGACTGGAGACTATCCAGGTCAGGGTCCCACAGGGCCCCACTCCTCCCTTTTCCAGGTGTCTCCGAGCTCCCCAATTTATCTGGTAATGACCTAGCCAGCATCCACAGTCCCAGTGGGTGAACACAGCCTCTATGTGTGTCCCACTTCATCTTTATTTCCTCCAGTGAATTCAAGCATCCAGTACCTTCCTGGTGCCTCGCTGCCCTCCCTTCTTTGGTAGGGGAGGGAGCTGGTGATCTAACTCTACTCCCCATATCCTGTGGCAGGTCCAGGCCGGGTGCCACAGCATGCTAGGTATCTGCACAGATCCCAGGGACCTTACTGTCCCAGTGCAATCTCCTCACCATCTATTTTTCAATGTCCTCTACAATTTTTGGCCTCCAAACTTCATATAAGCTGGGATTCCATTGGCTGTTCACTTTGTTCTTCAGAAGATTGGCTAGGTGTTCCAGCTGGGCTCAAGGAGAACTGGGCTCTACTCCCACCTACCTCAACATTATCTTTTTTTTTCTGATGTTCCTTTCAAGGTTGTTCTGGTTGTTTCTGCTTGTCAATGTCTGCTTGGAAAGGCATAAAATACATATGCCCACCAACTACCATGTGCTCAAAAGTCATTTATGAGTTTTAAAATATTAGATCTGGGTTGATATGAAGATTTCTTATAATATGAAAAACCCCTTTAATGAAATAAATTGACATTTCATAGAATATTTAGAGATAGTTATTAGCACAGATTTAGTAATGATGAAGCTAATTACAAATGAATCCCTTCTCATTAAATTAAGTTTGAAAAACCTTTACTGAAATTCCCTTGTTAAGAAACAGTAGTCTTTATTTTAGCCATTTCATCGATCACCATTGAATTAAATTAGTCTGTATCCATGTGAATTTATACTATAAACTTCAAAATATGGTGTACATGACAGACATGGTAAAAGAAATTCACACCTCAAATTGTTACCAATTTACTGACCTACTTTTAGGGACAATTACCTGTAGTGAGGATGTGAAACTAAATTAAGTTCCAGTTAAATACAGATATTTTTCTTCGCATGCTGAGTCATCTGATTCAGAGTCTTCAGGGTGCAATGTTACTTTGCTTGGTGAACTGCATAATTTTTATAGCTTTTCTCATCATTAAGCCTACCACTTATCTAACTTTACACAGGCAGTTTAATTATTGCATCTTATAGATATACTCTGCTGCATAATACGGTCCCACATGGCAGAGTCAAGTTGCCCCTTTTACTATTCTTTGCTGATGGTTTGAAAATAGGGGGGCAATGACTGCATGCCATATTGATTTTACAATTTCTGATCTAATGTCTCTACAGGGGGCTCTAATTGTGGTGAATAGTGTGTATAAAACAAAGAGATAACAGTTACTTGTTATTGAGAATGGAGGTTCAAGGACCTATTGTGAAGCTTTGTACTTATTGATGGAATTCTAAAACTAGGTTATTTTTAAAAAGCCATTTCTTGATGAAGAATTAATGAAAAATAGAATGCCTCAGGAGGCTAAAGTACTTCACATTTAAAGACATGTCCATTTGAAGCATTTTAAAAATATGAACTAATGGAATGTAAGTTGTATTTCTTATAGGAAACTGTTTATAGTTCTACGATGAAACTAATTTGGTATTCATTGAGAGTAATATTTAAGTTCTTAAAATATCACCTTGTGTGTGTATGTTTTAAAGGATAATTTTTGGCTAACGTGCATAAAAGTCTGAAGAAAAATGTTAGAATGTCAATGTATTCATTTGTAAATAGAACTAGGGAAATCATACAGTACTAACATATTCCATAGTAGCTCCCCTTATCCATGGGGGATACATTTCTAGACCTCCAGTGGATGCTTCAAACCACAGATAGTACCAGGCTTTATATGTACAATGTATTTTTCCCTATACTTACATAGTTATGATAAAGTTCAGTTTATAAATTAGACAAGTGTACAAATAGAAAATTTGTTCTTACCATAGATTTTAGCAACCTCAACACCTGATTTTATTTTCCTCATTTGAAAACTTTCATCATTTTACCTAAGGAAGCACTCTAACTTATCTTTGGCACATTTGAATTGCTGATATCACTACTCTAGCACTTTAGAGCCACTATTAAGTAGAGTAAGAGTTACTTGAATACAAGCACAATGATACCATGAGTCTATCTGATAACCTACTACTACCTGACTAATGTGAGGGGAACTTATACAGCAAGGATATGCTTGACAAAGGGATGATTCACATCTGAGTGGCACAGAGTGTGAAAGCTCAAGATTTTACCATACTACTCCAAACAGTGCACAATTTAAAATTTCTGAATTGTTTATTTCTAGACTTTAAAAATTTTTATTGAATTTATAGGTTTGAGGTATACAATTCTATAATACATTATCTGTATATTATATTGTGTGTTCATCACCCCAAGTTAAACCTCCTTACATCACCATTTATCCCCCCTTTATTCTCTTCTACCTACCCCCAAATACTTCTTTAAAAATATTTTTGACAGCAGGTAACTGAAACCTTGGAAATTGAAACTGCAAATAAGCCAGTGAGGAGTGCAGAGGTGTATATTGTATTCTAGCTTTTTATTCTCCCTATATAATCAAGGCATACAAAGAACTACATCATAATTAGGAAGATACTATTTCATAGTAGAATTTAAACAAAAAAGTTAAATGAATTAAATATAGAGTTGCCTCATTCTAAGGTGGCTTAACACACTCTTCTCACAAAGTAAGGGGTTTGCCAATGGCAGCAGAAATATGTAAATCCATCAGCTGTCATCACCTCTATCCATTTCCATTGGAGGGATAGACTTTCCAAATTGATAGAAAATATCTGGTGGCTGAGGGCTTACAGAGTGTTTCAATGGATACCACTAACAGTTGCCTCTAAGACTTCTTTTTATTTCTATGATAATCTTTCTGACGGGCATTTCCTTTCTGATGGTCATAGTCCTTTTTAGTGTTTGTGTATGTGAGTGTGTGTTTGTGTGCACATAATTGGACTAGAGTTAAAGCCAATTATAAAGCCTATGAGAAATCCTATCTCTTTCAGTGACTATTTATTTCTTCTCTGATACATTACTTGTTGCTTTTACAATTTATGTGTTCATGTACAAGTTAATTTTATTTATTTCCAAGATCCTTGAGGGACACCTCAATGTAGCCTGATACTTATTAAAAAATATTATCATACACTTTCTCTCACCAAAGAAAGGGGTAATGGTCTTAACACAATTCTGACAACTAATAAAACTGTTCTGCCTCTTCAAGTAATGAAGTCTTTTTAGTAGTGACAATTAAATTTCTATTTTATGGTGCAATGATTTAGTACAATGAATAATTTAAATTACCTATGATTGTAACTATCTGTTGTGTGGTTTATAGCATCTGAGTACCACCCATTTAAATCCTATATTAATCGTCATATAAACTGACATATATCAGCAGGAAAAGCAAATTTAAGATGTGTTCCCAAGTTTAGGCTTCATATTATTTCCATCTAGTCCTTGTCTTGGTTTGTTTTGGATATTGTGATATAAACATTATAACATTATTATGAAAGCAAAAAATGTTATGTTCTTATTGCATATAAAAGAAAAATGGTGTTCTAATTAGTGGGAAAGAACTGTCCCATCAAATTTTTTCACAACTGTGCTCCGTGGATTTGTTTGAAAACACCACTGTATGGTTCTGAGAGTAATACTGCATGAGTGAGAGTTTGGATGTAGTACTTTGAATTATCTCATGATTGTTTTTGAAAAGAATAATCCTACTTTCTAAATTCTATTGAAAAATCTATTTGGTTGCTAAAGAGTACTTTAATTTAACAATTTCTCAAGACATTAATCAATTTCTTTGCTAATAATTAATTGCTTATTGGCAAATCAACAGTTTAGAAACTACTTTATTGAAACCACCAAGCTGGCTAGAAACAGTGTTTTCCAGCATTGTCTCTAGTACAGTAGATAGAGTTCCTAACTAGGAGTTAACAAATATAGACTTTAATCCTAACTGTGTAATTTCAAACTATTTAATCTCTGTCTATTGGTCTCTGTTATGGGTTGAATTATATACCCTAAAAATTCATAAGTTGAGTCTTAAGCCCCAATATCTCAGAATATGACCTTACTGCACCTAAGGTCTTTATATAGGTAACCCCATTAGAAATGAAGTCATCAGAGTGGACTCAAATCCAACATGATGGGTGTTCTTCAAAGAAGAGAAAATTTAGCCCTGGCTGGGTGGCATAGTTGATGGAAACATCATCCCATACACCAAAACGTTGCAGGTTTGATTCCTGGTCAGGTCACATACCTAGGCTGTGGGTTTGATTCCCCAGTCTGGGGTACATATGGGAGAGAACTGATTGTTTCTCTCATACATTGATGTTTCTCTCTCTCTCCTCCCACCCCCCTCCTTCCCTCACTCTCTAAAATCAATAAACATATCATTGGGTGAGGATTAAGAAAACAAGAAATTTATAAACACAGACATACTAGGAAAACTATGTATGTGAACATAAAAACAGTCATCTATATGCCATGCGCAAAGGTCTGGGTCAGATCTTTCTCCTACATACCTCAGAGACACTGATCCTGACAACAACTTGATTTGATTTCTAGCCTCCAGGACTTTGAGCTACCAAGTTTCTGTTATCTAATTTATTCAGTTTGTGGTACTCTGTTATACCACCTCTAGCAAAGTAATTTTGCCTCTTATGCCAAAAAAAGGTGATAATGAAATTCTTCTATAAAAACCCTCCAGACCCACATTATTCTTCTTGTACATTATTGAAATTATTTTTTTACTTCTGTGCTATTGCAATTATATTTCTAAAATAAGACCCAACCTAGTCAATATCTTGCTTAAAACCCTTCAATAGAACACTTACTAAGTAAGATTCACATACCCACATATGGCACACAGGACCTTTTACGGTCTGTTCCAAAGCCACCTTTTCAGGTAGCCTTTTGACCCACACACACCAGTGTTTTTCATTTTCTCCCTGGAAAGTCCGTCCCCTTATTTTAGTTTGGGAGATCAAGATAAAGTACAAAGGATTTGTGGGAACAGGACTCTGGACAGTGCTGGAGAAGGTTAAAAGAGAAAGATGTTGGAAATGGGAAGAAGAAATAAAAAGTGGTAAATTCACAGAATTTCTGTGTAAAAATTTGTTGATTAATATTTTAGTTTAAACAAAATCAATTTGAAAATTTATACACTCAGATTTTTTTGTTTTATCTTGTTCAGTTAAAAATTTTCCAAACTTCTAGTGGGATTGATGGCTACTCTGTAAAACATTTTTGAAGTTAAAAGTATTGATTTTTATATATGTATATGGAGGCAGATACCTTAAAAGGAGCCTTGCTATATGGCCAGGAAAGGTTAGTGTTGTTCAGTTTCAACATTGCACACTGTCTAAACCTCTTTTCTGTCATGTATTACATGAGACATATATAGTCTTCTACCTCACAAGACTGTCAGCTATTTGAGGTCAAGGACATCTTAAATATTTCTTTTAATTCACTATACATATCACTGTACCTGACACTTGGTAGAGAACAGAAGAAAACACGAAAGTGTGTTGAATGGCTTTCAGCTTGATTTAGGTCTTGATTTCTTCTCTTGAAATTTGCATTTGTGTTCATCCAGATATTTTGATCAAAATGTAAAACAATATAAAGCTATTGATTTATACCACTATGGAAACAATATAAGTAATTTTTAAAATTAAAGTTAAAATATAGTATTGTCATATACCAGCTGGATACTTTTGGACTTTTAGGACACCCAGTTAATATGTAGTTATACCAAAATTGAAAATATTTTCAGCAGAAAAAAAGTGTATTTAAGAAACAAACCAAGGCGTAGGGCTGAAAAGAGTGGAGGGTATAAACAGAAAAAAGAAAAAGAAAAAATGGCAAGCTGCATAATTCAAACAGGGCCCATATATGTATATATTCTTTGACTATTCGTATGAAAATTGAATTATGGGAAGGGGGTTATATTTAAGCTAAAACACTCCAAACTTTAACAGCTTAATTGGTACCTTTTAAAAAGTTGTAAAAGGTTTAAAATTACAATTTAAAATTCTATGAAATAGAGTTATTTTAGTGCTTGTAGCCCCTATTCCTTTAAGTTTTAACATTTTTTTCTGAACTAAGTACAGAAGATTAAGGTAACATAAATGACCTTGACATTTTTCACCATGTCCAAATGTTTGTGATTACATTTTTTCTTATGTAAGCCACAGGGCCATGTGGTATTTTCATTAAAAAGCTAAGAAAGAAAATATCTTTAAGTTGAAAATATTGCCTAACTTAGGAAACAAGCTCCTGAGACTGGAATTTTTGTTTTTCCTGCATGGCTACCTGGCAGTCTAAGTGATGTATGTAGAGTGTTGATGGATGAGATACAGTTAGAGAACAAGCATCCAGACAAATAAACCAAAAATATGAGGTCTGTCCATGTGGTATCCAGCCATGTAATATGAAAAATAGAGACATTTATTGAAGAAGATACAACATACAAGAAACATTGTACATAGGACAATGATTCCTCAGTCCTCTTAAAAATAGCCACCTTGGGACCTCAAACAGTCTTGCCAGCATCTTTTGCAACTGCGTTATAATGTTCTTTCTGCTCTGGTAGCAGAAGCCATGGGAAAATATTACCGCTGCATGTTTCACGCCAAGATTCTACATCAAAATCTCAGACACAGTAGTTTTTGGAATTCCCAGATCAGACAGTTCTTGCACTGTCAATCACCAATCTTTGTTGTGTGCAGGCCATACATATTGAACATTCTTAGATGTTGTGCTTGCTGCAGGCCTTCCAGAATATTTTAATCACACGTTGTTTTTTCTTTTTTCCATCTCCCTCTATAGCCAGGGGTCCTGTTTTTTCCCTGAAAGTGAAATGCACCTATAAGATGTATCAATGCAGTATCAATCTAACAAAATTGCCTGGAACAGGAGATGATGATCTTATTTTTTAAGAAACAGTCTTTTTTTGAGAACATATTTTAAAAGGTTGATGCTAAGTTGTTCTTCAAGACAGAGGTAGTGTCAACACATTAAATAATAAAATTTCCTATCTATGAAAGTATTCAAGAAATCTAGTATTTTTTTGCTTTGGAGTCGTGTTTTTCTATGGAGGAGGTAGTCATTAAGAACATCAAGAATGTGGCTGAAAAAGTTGTATTTATCTTGGCAATTGTAAATATGCTCTTATATTAGTTATGAACTCTAAGCATCTAATCATTTGCATTTATTTATGAAAAACATTTACTTAAAATGTATTTCTAGGAGTTTGATATGCAGAAATCATTTGTTAATAGAGTCTTGGGGGTTTCAAATGGAAATACATTTCCCAGGTACAGATTGTTCTGTTCCATTGCTCCTGAAGTGATAAGAGTTCTAAGTAATAAGAAGTCCAGCCCAATACAAATATTAAAATATTTATCAAAGTACTTAGTTCAGATAAACATGTTCTCAGGAATATTTTAATTTTTTCCTTAAAGTATTTTGTACGTACCTCAGAAGCAAAATGCTAGAAAATACATAACTGTGGGTACAAAATATATAAATAATATGCAAGAAATGTGGAAAGGGTCAAAATCTTTTGGGAAAAAATGAAGATTTAAAGACAATAACTAAATAAAAATGATAATAATAATAGAGGAAAATAATTTTCAAGAGTAAATATGAGACATAAGGGAATTTCATAGTAATGAAATAACTTTTAAAAAACAATTATCATTCTTGGTGTTCATCACATATTTGTCTTTAACTTACTGAATTTTAACAACAGTTCCTTCTTTAGTACTTTTGCAATATGCTTATGCTCCCACATACTGAACCTAAATGTTTAAGTTAATTTTTTATTGATAGCAAAGTAATTCTTGTAAGCATATATAGGTCTTCTGTGATGGTCTCATTAATAAATGAATAGAAAGGGTGCATTGGTTTTGACATACTCACAATTTTGAAACCACTGGTTCATGATTATGGCTCATTTTTCCATTGAAATGCCCTTTTAAAAGAAAATTTGTGATGAAGTCTCAGTGCCATATCTCTTGATTAACTTTATTCAAGGCATAAATATGAAGTAGTACAAAAAATGAAAGTTTCACTTTGAAAGTGGTTTGCTTTAAGGAGAAATAGTTAAGAATTTGATAGTAACATTAAATAAGTTATAAGATGATTTTCTCAAAATAAAGTAAAATAGGAAATTGGTATTTTTTTGGTAAATTTGATATAAATAGGCATAAATATTTGCTACTATCACTATTTAAAGTGATATATCCAACAACTGGCTTTAGAATGTATTGGAAAGTGTCATGTTTATCTTATTTTACTCACTGGTTAAAGTAGTATTTTAGAGACCATTTCACAAGAAATGTTTTCAGAATATAAGTATTTATAGTACACACACTTGATTATTTTCTTGAGCAATATTCTGCAAGCCCTATAAAGGAAAACCACAGTGATATGTATTATATATATATCATATTAAATTAAACATTCATATATTAAACATTCATTAAAGTAATATATATAAATTAAATTTATGCATAATTAAAATATATAAATTATTTAACATATTAAATTTATACATATTAAATTTCCAAAGGCAGTATATAATTAATAAATCTAAAATACATTTTTAATGCTTATTGTGCTCAATTCTTTATAGTGTTTGCTTTAATTTACCAGCTCTTCCTATGTTAAATGCTGGCCTTGTTGACATTAGAAGCCTTCTGTTTTCTTGTAACTGTTCATTATACCCTCTTTGTGGAACACAGAATAAACATTTCAACTGTTCTTTTTCTCTGACTGCTCTGCTCATTCTGACTCCGTTACCTTGGTAGTCCCTTTTCCTGTTCCTACTCTTATGTGTTTGTATTGTAACCAACAAATCTCTCCTCTTTCCTTGCACACAACACACTTTTCCTTATTAATTTCTTTGCTTATATTAACAATCCTAAACTTGTAACTACCAATACATCTTTTTCTTACAGTAGGGGACAGCACACTTTTTTGAAAAGGAGCTGATAGTGGATAATTTAGGCTTTGCAAGCTTATGGTCTCTGTCACAACTAATCACCTTCACTGTTGTAGCAAAAAAAAAAGTGGGCATAGAAACCATATGAACAAAGTAACATGCCTGTGTTCCAATAAAACACTGGAATTTGAATTTCATATAACTTTTGCATGTGACGATGTATGTTATGAATGGTTTCTCCCCCAAATTCACATGTTAAAACCCTAACTCCTCAGAATGTGACCGTATTTGGAAATAAAATCTTTAGAGAGTAATTAAATGAAAATGAGTTCATTATCATGGGCCCTAATCCATTAAAACTGGATTTATAAGAAGAGAATATTTTGACAGAGAGATATAGAAGGAAAACCAATGTTTCAATAACACAGGAAGAGGACACCTAATAGACCAGCCAAGGAGAGATGTCTCTGAAGACACCAGCCTGCTTATACCATATGGACACCTTGGACTTCTAGCTTCTAGCTTCTGTTGCTTAAGCCACCCAGTCTGTGAAACTTTGTTATAGAAGCTCTTGGAAACCAACACAATATATTCTTCTTCTGATTTTTTCAACAATTTAAAAAAGGCAAAGTTATTATTAATTCACAGTCTGTACAAAAACAGGTGATGGGCCAGATGGAGCCTTCCTACCCTCATTTGTTGACCCCTGATCTAGAGGTCTTTTTCCAGCTTCATCATCTAAGATTATTCCATGTTTTTATTTCCTCAAATCTCTCAAATTCAAACTATTCCTAGAAATTTTATCTTAATTTGGTTTACACCTTCTATCTACTTCTGTGCTTTGTTGAGTAGAACCATCATCTACTTAGTTACTCAAACATTAAACCCAGTATTTATCCTAGATTCCTCTTGGACATCATTTCCTATATGTAATAAGGTAGCAAATGTTACTAATTTTACTTAATGTTTCCTTGTCTATTTGACATTTTTCATTTTATTTATTGTAAGACTGTTCAAATTTGCCCTGATCTTTAAGTCTTACTATCCACATTGTGACCAGAGTGATGGTCTAAAATCTAAATCTAATTGCATTTTCTTGTTCTTAAAATCTTTTAAATTTTTTCTGATATCTAAAACCCAAGCTTCTGAAGATGATGTAATTTGCTTCCATGAATTCTTACTTTATCAAATTCATTCCTGGATAGACTTCTTTTTCAACAAGTGTTTAAATTATATACTTGTCATTTCCAGGGAGAGACATAGGTTTCCTATCTCCCTGCTTTTATTTATTCTAATTTCTTTGTAATACTTACCTTCTTCCTCTTCTCTTCATGCTATTTACTGCTTAATAATGGGAACTATTTTTCATCTTTACTTCTTGCACAAGGCTTAGCAAAACATATATGTTCATAAATAAATAAAATGTAATGAAAAGAGCTGTGTGAAAGTTGATAACATATATATACACACATGTATATGATGTGTACCTACATGTAACATTAATGTTTGTGTATGTGTCCCTACCCAAATTTGTGCATGCAAAATCTTTGTTTTCTAGCCCAGCCAGCAGTGGTATATAACATATCTGACAACTTCTGAGTTGGGGTTGAAGGGCAGGTGGATTCCAAAGAGTTTAAGTCCAAAATTCCAGCATTTCAAGATATATACAGAAGCATTAAGAAATAATTCCTGTCCATTTGCTGCTCGCTACCTCCTCTGTAGCTTCGTTTAGGCTATCTTTCCATATCAGGTTTGCAGTGTCTTCTGTGTCCAATTCCCCAAGCCCTACATGTCCTTTAAGACTCCATTTAGAGCTGGCTTCCTTCAGGGATCCAAAAGTTGCCCCCCCATCGCAAGGTTCTCTTTTGTAACATTTATATCCTATTGTTTACCACTAACTTTTTAAACTTCCTTCTCGTTCTAAGGCCTATCTTCCTTTGCCTTGTAAAGTGTTTGGTTAATGGTCTTCTCAGAACATCACCTAGTCCCAAGCACCATGTAAGCAATTGAATGACCCAGGGGAGTAATAGTCATTTGGAACTCTCTTATGGTTCTGACAGTCTACCTTGTATTGCACACATGAGTTTTAACATTTTGTGGGGAGGGAGTTATTGAACATTTTGAGAATCCAGAAAATAGTACCCCTCTTCTTAGAAAAAAATGAATATATATACACACACATACCCTCTCACACACACCACCTGTATGCACAATTTTGTATGTAATTTTAAGGATTCATCAGCCACAATTTTCCAGACTGTAAGTTCCTTTGCTTACAAAAATTGGGTTGTATTTTTTAATACATGATACCATACCTAACTGCTCAATACACATTGTTGGAAATAAACAGAACCTCACTCAAGTCTTTGCTAGATTACATTTCCTATATTTGTATTCCATGTCATGTTTTGCACGTTGTCTTGACTATAATGGTAGATTAATAAATATTTGTTGAATCAAATTAAATTCTGCTTTCTTTGTATTTCAGAGAAACACCAATTACAGTAATATAGATAGATGGAGCTAAATAAATATTTAGAATAACCCTCTCAAAACTTAATCATGTTGTTTTAACATTCTACAGACTTGTATTCACTTAGTTATTAGTGTGAATAGATACATTTTGTTAATCTTTCCTCATGAAGTGTTTAAATTATAAAGCACTTAGCTACAAAAAAAATTAGAATTCATTCCTCCATTTATAAATGTCACTACATTCTATTTTGAGGACAATGTGAGTAAAGACCAGGTCTGAGAACTCTAAAATAAAACATTTCTACTACTGAAGGGGAAATATAAGGCACCTTTTTCTTCCACAATCAACCCAAATGTCTCACCACTTAAAACAGATCCTCTTCTGCTTGGGTAACAATCCTGTTCTTAGCAGTTTTTGGAATAATGAATAACCCTCTTCATAATGACAGAAGTTGAGCTTTAAAAATAAAATAAATAATTAAAAAGGAGAGGGAGAGCTGGCTGATTGGAATGACACCAAATTTTAATTTTCCATGGCATTTGTAGCTACTAGAAGTGACACACTTTCTGTCAGTCTAGGAACTTGAGGTAACCAAACATATATTGTAGTTGACCAAATTAAAATTAGAAGAATTGTAATTAGTTCATTGAATAAATGATGTGGAGAATTTCCCAACTTAGCAGTGAGATACAAAACAACAAGCCATCTATTCAATAGAAAAGAAGATGAAAAGGGATAAATGAGAATAAAAACCAAACTTTCTCTTCAAAGAAAAAGAAAAGACAATGGAAAGAAACATTTAAAATGGAAGATTCAATCAGCAAGAAACAGGGAAAAATATCCAAGTGGGAGTCTCTAGGAAGGAAAAGGACATGAAAGTTCAGATCATAAACTGTAAATAGCTTTTTATATTATAAATCCTTTATGTTATGCATAGATTACACAGTGAACCTCCTTAATACTTAATATGTACAGTCTCATGGAACATACATTTTAAAGCAATTTGACATAGTAAGCACAAAGAACTAGGTCTGGCAATTTACTTGGAGTTTCTCTCTTTCAAAAACCAAGAAGAAAACTGATGAGGAGAGAATCTGGAAACAGTGGATAAATTGTCAGGAGGGCACAGGAGGAGTAAGTCTCAGTAGATTACAAAATAATTTGAAGAAATAGTATGTCTTGATTCTTCAAACTTACAAGTGAGAGGGACAATTTTAACTATCATCCTATAATGAACATTCCTCTAAATAACACTGGTGATAAATTTACCCGTTATTTTTTACAAACGTGTCAGGGCTTATCTTCTCTTCATCTCTTCTCACCCCTTTTTAAAGTTTTCTTTTATTTCTTTTTTGTTTTATACATGTAACAACAGCATTTATATAGTTTTTGTTTTTATTGTTGTTTAATTACAGTTGTCCCCATTTTCCCATTACTCTTCCCTGCCCTACCCACTCCCACCTTCCACATTCACTAACCCCCACCCCGTGTTGTCTTTGTCCTTGGGTCTTTTATACATGTTCCTTGACTTGGCCCTTCCCCTTTTTTCCCTTCTTATCCCCCTCCCCCATCCCATCACCTCTGTTTACTGTTGGTTTGTTCTTTATTTCCAAGCATCTGGTTCTATTTTGCTCTCGTTTGTTTTGTTGATTGAGTTCCACTTTTAGGTGAGCTCATACTATATTTGTCTTTCACTGCCTAGCTTATTTCACTTAGCATAATACTCTCCAGTTCTATCCATGCTGTTGTGAAGGGTAAAATCTGTTCTAATTTTCAATTCTGTAAGATGCTAGTGGTAATGGAAAGAGGCTGGGACTGGAAAGCAGAGAGTACAAGCAGGCAGAAATTTCATAATTAATTCTTTAGTAAGTTTTGTTGTATTTTTAAGGACTCATAATATTTCATAATATTTCAAAAACACTTATACTGGAGAAGAAGTCTTTGAAATCCTATACCAAATATAATACTCTATTCCAGTTTTTTTCAGCATGGCAAATAGTTGGCAAAAGTAACCATCATGACAGTTGGCACTTCTTCAGATTATTCTTTATTACTAGGCATTATGCCTTTTTCTTTCAAAAAACCCCCCTTATTTTTAAGAAGAATTATAATAGATCCTGAGACCCCTGAGATAAGGATGCATTGTACAAATCTGCATTCTCAGTCATTTCTTTCCATCTGGCCAGGAGAACCTGTATGGCTGATGAAAATAAAACACTCATATACAGTTTGATGAGCATAGTCAATGTGTGCCAGGAAAGTTAGACTAGAGAACAAAGGTCTTAAGCTCTACTCCTCTTCTTTTCTGTCTTTGCTGGAGCATTGCAGACATGACCTTCACTGTATACCTGTTCTTCCACTTCCTTCTCCCAAATTTCATGTAATTGAGATCAACAAAACCTGTTTCAACTATATTCAGCAGCTATAATGACCAAAAATTGACGAGGAGGGCCATTATAATATCTTTATAATAAATATGCATTATAGTTTCGAGACCTCCTTTTCCTACCCTCATAATCATCATGACAGTTCTGGGAAGACCCAAAGGAGAAATCACTATGTGGAGAGGATGGGCAAGGGAAAGACAAATTGGCATTCACCCCATCAGTGTTGAAAGCTGAGGACTACTCTATCCACCCCCTTGCCTGAGTTTAATAAAAACTTTCCACCTACACCTCATCAAATGTCTTATTTACTGAGGTTGCCTGCTTTTACTTCTCAAGTGCATATTATTCATTTAGTAAAATTACTGTGCCTGCTAACTCTTTCTGTAATACTTTGGAATCTTTTCTTGGGCCATGACAAAAACATGAAACTTACTTTTGGGTTGAGGCCTCCTTTGGCCTACTGTTGGGAATCACCCTGCCTGGTTTCAGGAGCTGTAACCTCCTCCGACAGGTGAAAAGGCCCCACGGCTAGGGGACCTTGAGACCATAAGCCACTAAGAAGACAAAACTTAGCTTCCCATCAGGGGCGCAACCTCTGCCCTTTAACTTTACCGTGCTTGGCCCCTGGAGGACGACTTGATAGTCAATGATGGGTAAGATTCCTCAAGGAAGGAACAACTTAAGACAGGCACAGTCATGAAGGGGCCATCAGGGAAGGAATTAGGGGATTGTGGAGGAGTGACAAAAGACCCTCATCCCTCAGCTTTGTCATAGCCTGAGTCCTCATTCTATCTGTAAAAAATCTGCTAATCTCTTGGCTGCCTTGCTTCCCCTGCCTGATTCAGGCCTGGAATAAGGCCAAAGAGGGCTGCAGCCCTGTGTTGGAACTGGCAGTTCCTGGCAGGGGGCCATCAGGCCTAAGAAAGAATGCATAAAGTCCTGTGAAACCTGCTTTGCTAAGAATGTCCTCGATTTAAATGTTAAGGGTCCAAGCACAAAATAAGTTTGTTTCCCAAGGTTTTACAGCCAATTGCCATCACCCTGTCTACCAGACCCTGACTAAAAAGGACCCCCATGATCCCAGAAATGTTATTTGTAAACCATGACTCCTTCCTTTGATATGCATCCCTATGCAAGCTAAATTCAATAAAAGCCCTTTGAGAGAGAGTCTTGACACCTTTCTCCTCTGAGAGACTGGTTAGCCTTTTCTCCCCAGGCAGATTATATCTTGATAGACTTATTCTTATCCAAAGCTACTGGGTGAGCTCTGCAGGATTAAGCACCCCCACAGCCTACCTCAGTGCTGCCCAGCATCAAATAGATTTCCCCTTATGTCAAAAAGATATCAAGGTATTTAAAAATCTATGCTATTTCCTGTGGGAAGATAAATATATCACAACTTCTTTAGTCATTTATCTTCTTTTCAATTGTTGTTCAAGTACAGTTGTCTCCATTTCCCTCCCTCCACTACCCCACCTCACACATTCCCACCTCCCATCCTCAAACCTAACCCCTTTAGTTTTGCCCATGTGTCCTTTATTCAAGTTCCTTGATGATTCTTCCCCTATTTTCCCCTATTATCCCTCTTTTCCTTACCCTCTGATTACTGTCAGTTTGTTCTTTATTCCAATGTTGCTGGTTATATACTGCTTGCTTGTTAGTTTTGTTGATTAGGTTCAGCTTCCAGGTGAGATCATATGACATTTATCTTTCACCACCTGGCTTATTTCAGTTAGCATAATGCTTTCCAGTTCCACCCCTCCTGTTGAGAAGCATAGCAGGTCCTTTTTTCCTTCTGCTGTGAAATATTCCATTGTATAAATGTACAATAGTTTTTTGGTGCATACATTTACTGATGGGCACTTATGTTGCTTCCAACACTGGGCTACTGTAAATTGTGCTGCAATGAACATTGGGGTGAATTTTTTTTTTTTGATTTGGTGTTTCAGGATTCTTGGGATATAATCCCAGCAGTGGAACTGCTGGCTCAAAAGGCAGTTCAATTTTTACCTTTCTGAGGAAATTCCATATTGTTTTCCATAGTGGTTGCACCAGTCTTAATTCCCACCAACAGTGTGCTAGGGTTCCCTTTTTGCCACAACCTCACCAGCACTTGCTGTTTGTTGATTTGTTCATGATGGCCATTCTGACTGGTATGAAGTGGTATCTCATTGTGGTTTTAATTTTTATCTCTCTGATGGTTAATGTTGCTGAGCATCTTTTCATATGTCTCTGGGCCCTCTGTGTGTCCTCCTTGGATTAATATCTGTTCAAATCTTTTGCACATTTTTTAGTTGGGTTGTCTGTCTTCCTGGAGTGGAGTCGTGTGAGTATTTTTATATATTTTGGAGATCAAACCCTTCTCTGAGGTATCATTTGCAAATATATTTTCCCATACAATTGGTTCCATTTTCCTTTTGCTGATGTTTTCTTTAGCTGTGCAGAAGATTTTTATTTGGATGAAGTCCCATTTGTTTATTCTTTCCTTTATGTCCTTTGCTCTAAGAGACATATTGGTGAAAATATCGGTGCATGGATTATCTGAGACTTTCCTGCCTGTGTTTTTCTCTAGGACTTTTATGGTTTCCATGACTTATATTTAAGTATTTTATCCATCTTGAGTTTATTTTTATGTATGGTATAAGTTGGTGGTCCAGTTTCCTTTTATTGCATGTAGTTGTCCAGCTCTCCCAACACCACTTGTTGAAGAGGCTACTTTTACTACATTATATGCTTCTGCCCCCTTTTTCAAATATTAATTGACCATGAAGACATTGATTTATTTCTGGGATCTTTATTCCGATCCATTGATCTATGTGTCTGTTCTTATGCCAGCACCAAACTCTTTTGATTATCGTGGCCATGGAATATAGTTTCATATCAGGTATTGTGATCCCACCTACTTTGTTCTTCTTTCTCAAAATTGTTGAGGCCATTCAGGTTTATTAATGATTCAATATAAGTTTTTGAAATGTTTGTTCTTTGTCTATGAAATATGACATTGGTATATTAATAGGGATTGCATTGAATGTATAAATTGCTATGGGTAGTATGGACATTTTGATGATGTTATTCCTTCTACTTATGCTTCCATTTGTTTCTGCCTTCATTAGTTTCTTCAGAGTTGTGTAGTTTCCTGAGTATAGGTCTTTTACCTCCTAGGCTAAGTTTATTCCTAGGTACTTTATTTTTTGTTGCTGTGGCAAATGGGATTTTTTCCAGGTTTACATTTCTGATATTTTGTTGTTGTTGTATACAAAAATGCCTTTTATTTCTGAATATTGAATTTGTATCCTGCTGTTTTGCCAAATTCACTTATTAGGTCAACTAGTTTTTGTTGGAATCTATAGGGTTTTTTTATGTACACTATCTTGTTCTGCAAACAGTGACAGATTTTCGTTCCTCCTTTCCAGTATGGATGCCTGTGTGTGTGTGTGTGTGTGGCTAGATTGCTGTGGCTAGGACTTCCAGTGCAATGTTGAATAGAATTGGTGGAAGTGGATACCCTTGTCTTGTTCCCAATCTTAGCTGGAAAGCTTTTAGTATTTGCCCATTGAGTATGATGTTGGCTGTAGGATTCTTGTATTGGCCTTTATTGTATTGAGGTATATTCCCTCAACTCCCACTTTGCTGAGTGTTTTGTTTTTTTTTTTTATCATAAACAGGTACAGGACTTTATCAAATTCTTTTTTAGCATCTATTTATATAATCATGAGATTTTTGTCTTTCCTTTTGTTTGTGATGTATTATGTTTATTGATTTGCGAATATTGTACCATTCTCGCATCCCTGGGATGAATCCCACTTGATCATGGTGTATGATCTTTTTAATGTATTGCTGGATGTGGTTTGCCATAATTTTGTTGAGATTTTAGCATCTATATTCATGAGCTAATACGCCTGGTTTTCTTTCTTTGTTGTGTCCTTATCTGGTTTGGTGATTATGGTTAGTCTGGCTTTATAGTCTTTCCTCTTCTTGGATATTTTAGAATAGTCTGAGAAGAATAGGGGTTAGCTGTTCCTGAAATGTTTTGTAAAATTTTCCTGTGGAACCATCTGGTCCAGAGCTTTTGTGTGCCAGGAGTTTTTTGATTACTACTTTGATTTTTTCAGCTGTTATTGGTCTGTTCAGGCTTTCTGCTTCTTCTTGATGCAGTTTTGGAATATTACATTTTTCTAGAAAAGTGTCAATTTCACTCAGGTTTTCAAATTTCTTGGCATATAATTGTTCATAGTAATTTCTTACAATCCTATTTATCTCTGTGGTATCAGTTGTAATCTCTCCTCTTTTATTTCTGATTTTATTTATTTGTGTTCTCTGTCCTTTTTTCATGGCGAGTCTTCTTAAAGACTTGTCAATTTTGTTTGCCTTTGCCAAGAACCAACTCCTGGGTTTATAGATCCTTATAATTGTGCTTTTAGTCTCTATGTCAGTTATTTCTTCTCTGATCTTGGTTATTTCCTTCCTTCTACTTGCTCTGGGATTTGTTTGTTGTTGTTCCTCCAATTCTTATAGATGTAGGGTTAGGTTGTTTATTTGAAATATTTCTATCTTTTTTTGGCAGGTCAGTATCACTGTGAACTTCCCTCTCAGGACTGCCTTCTCTGGGTCCCATAGGATTTGGACTGCTGTGTGTTCATTTTCATTTGTTTACAGAAATTTTTTAATTCCTTCCTTGATCTCATTATTAACCCATTAGCATGGGTTAATAGCATGTTATTCTATCTCCTTGAATTTGCATGTTTTTGAGTTTTTTTTTCTTGAGGTTGGTTTCTGGTTTCAGGCCCTTGTGGTCTGAGAACATGCTTGGTATGATTTCAATTTTCTTGAATTTGTTGAGGCTTGTTTTGTGTCCTATCAGGTGGTGTATCTTTGAAAATACTTCATATGCATTTGAAAAGAATGTCTATTTGGTCTTTAGGATAAAATGTTCTACATATATCAGTTAAGTCCATTTGATCTAGGGTACCGTTCAATGCCACAATATCCTCGTTGATATTTTGTTTGGAAGATCTATCCATTGTTGGCACTGAGATCTTAATTTCCCCCAATATAAGTGTGTTGTTGTCTATATCTTTCTTGAAGACCTCCAAAATTTTTGTTACATATTTGGGTCTCATATGTTGGGTGGATATATACTTACCATGTTTCTTTCTTCTTGTTGGCTTCTTCCCTTGAGTATTATGACCTGTCCTTCTCTGTCTCTTTTTATGGCCTTAGTTTTGGAGTCTATTTTGTATGATATAAGTATTTCTCTTTTTTTGATATATTTATTGATTATGCTATTACAGTTGTCCCATTTCCGCCCCTTCACTCAACTCCATCCTGCCAACCCCCTCCCTCCCACATTTCCCCCCCATAGTTCATGTCCATGGGTCATACTTATAAGTTCTTTGGTTTCTACATTTCCTACACTATTCTTACCCTTCCCCTGTCTATTTTCCACCTATCATTTATGCTATTTATTCTCTGTACCTTTCCCTCCTCTCTCCCCCTCCCAATCCCCTATTGATAACCCTCCATGTGATTTCCATTTCTGTGGTTCTGTTTCTGTTCTAGTTGTTTGCTTAGTTTTCTTTTGTTTTTTGTTTTAGGTGTGGTCGTTAATAACTGTGAGTTTGCTGTCATTTTTACTGTTCCTATTTTTTATCTTCTTTATCTTAGATAAGTCCCTTTAACATTTCATATAATAATGGTTTGGTGATGATGAGCTCCTTTAACTTGACCTTATCTGAGAAGCACTTTATCTTCCCTTCTATTCTAAATGATAGCTTTGCTGGATACAGTAATCTTGGATGTAGGCCCTTGCCTTTCATGACTTGGAATACTTCTTGCCAGTCCCTTCTTGCCTGTAAAGTCTCTTTTGAGAAATCAGCTGACAGTCTTATGGGAACCCCTTTGTAGGTAACTGTGTCCTTCTCTCTTTCTGCTTCTAAGATTCTCTCCTTCTGTTTCATCTTGGCTAATGTAATTATGATGTGCCTTGGTGTGTTCTTCCTTGGGTCCAGCTTCTTTGGGACTCTCTGAGCTTCCTGGACTTCCTTGAAATCTATTTCCTTTACCAGACTGGGGAAGTTCTCCTTCATTGTTTGTTCAAATAAGTTTTCAATTTTTTGTTCTTCCTCTTCTCCTTCTGGCACCCCTATAATTCAGATGTTGGAACGTTTCAAGATATCCTGGAGGTTCCTGAGCCTCTCCTCATTTTTCCGAATTCTTGTTTCTTCATTGTGTTCTGGCTGGATGTTTCTTTCTTCCTTCTGGTCCACACCATTGATTTGAGTCCCAGTTTCCTTCGCATCACTATTGGTTCCCTGTACATTTTCCTTTGTTTCTCTTGGCATAGCCTTCATTTTTTCATCTAGTTTTCAAACAAATTCAACCAATTCTGTGAGCGTCTTAATAACCAGTGTTTTGAACTGTGCATCCCATAGGTTGGCTATCTCTTCCTCACTTAGTTGTATTTTTTCTGGAGCTTTGAAGTGTTCTATCATTTGTGCCATTTTTTTTTTTTTGTCTTGGCGTGTCTGTTACTTAAAGGGGTGGAGATTTATTTGCTCCCCGGGGCAGGGTTATGCTGGTCGCTGAGCTGTGACACTGTACGTGGGGGAGGGTCCGAGAGGGAGCAATGGAGCCTGCTCCACTCTCCACCGCATTGCAGTAACTCCCTCCACTACCCACAATCAAATTGGGCCCCTCTGGTGCTGGCTCCCGAGTGAGTGGGCTTGTGCACGCTCTAGGCACCTGTGGGTCTCTCCAACGACCTCTCCTGTGAGGCTGGGAGTCTCTCCTGCTGCCGCCCCAACCCCCACGGGCGTTTTCAATCAGAGGTTTGGGGCTTCATTTCCCTGAGCTGGAGCCCTGGGCTGCGCGGTCTGCTTTGCTCCCCGCCGTTTGTCTGGTTTATCTACGCGCAAATGTGGGGCCACGGGGTGCTACCTGCTGCTCTGCCTGCCCCGTTCTCCGCTACTCTGAGTCTGGCCCTCTCGGTTTATCTGTGTGCGAATGTAGGGCCACAGGGTCTGCTAGTGGTCAGACTGCCTGCCTGCAACTTTCGTCCCACACTCCGCCAGTCTCGGTCCTGCCACAGCCATGTGAGTCCTCTCTGCCCAGGTGCCCGTCTCCACCCCTCCTACCGGTCTGGATGTATGTTTCTTTTTTATCTCCCTGGTGTCAGACTTCCTTGCTGTTTGATTTTCTGTCAGTTCTGGTTGTGGGAGGAGGTGCAGTGTGTCTACCTACGCCGCCGTCTTGGTTCTCCGACCTAATATAAGTATTTCTAAGTAGCCTTTTCTTTTCCCTTCCCATTAGCTTGGAATATTTTTTATCCAGTGCTTTATTTTCATTGTGTTTAGGACTTTTTTCTGACTTGGGTTTCTTGTAGGCAGCATATATGCAGGTCATGTTTTCTTATCCATTCAACTACCTTATGTCTTTTGATTGGATTATTTAATACATTTAGATTCAAGGTTATTATTGATAGGCATTTATTCATTTTTCCCCCTTTGTACCTGTGTTCCTCTCTCTCTTCCTCTCTTTTTCTTCCTCTTCTTAGAACAGTCCCTTTAGCATATCTGGCAGCGCTGGTGTGGTGGAGGGGTATTCTTTAAGCCTTCTTTTGTCTGGGAAACTCCTTACTTTGTCTTCCATTTTAATTGAGACCCTTGTTGGGTAGAGTGGTCTTGCAGGCCTTTCCTTTTCATTACTTGGAATATTTCTTGCCAATCCCTTCTGCTTTGTAGTGTTCCTGTTGAGAAATCAGCTCCTACCTTATCAGAGCTCCCTCGCATGTTACTTCTTTTTCTACCTTGCTGCTTTTAAGATTCTCTCTTTGTCTTTAGAACTTGGCATTTTAGTTATGATGTGTCTTGAAGTGGGTCTTTTTGGGTTCCTCTTGACTGGGACCCTCTGTGCTTCCTGAACTTGTGTGGCTTTTCCCTTCTCCAAGTTTAAAAGATTTCTGTTATTTTTTCAAACAGGGTTTCTATCCCTTGCATCTGTTCTTCTTATGGTATTCCAGATTCGAATGTTATGTTTCTTGTTGTCTTGCAGTTCCCTTAAGCTATCTTCATATTTTTTAAGCTCTTTTTCATAGAGATGCTCTATCTGGGTGGTTATTTCTGCCTTGTCTTTCAGCTCACTAATTCGGTCCTCTGCTTCATCCAGCCTGTTTGTAATTCTTTCTAGTGTGTATTTGATTTTGGAATTATATTCTTCTATCATTCCTTGTTATTATTTAAAGTTTCTATTTCCTTTTCATACTGTTGTAGTTCCCTATTTGTTCTTTGTAATGATAAGTTCCTTGAGCTATTCTTTTGTATTCTATATCTGATAATTTGCATTCCTCCATTTCATTTAGCTCTTTTACTGGGGAGTCTTCCATTATTTTTATGGCAGGTTCTTTCTTTTTCTCCCCATTTTAGGGGACTCTTTTTGTTTTTCTGCTATTCTTGATGCTCTGCTTTGCCATCTCTTTTTGTACGGTAAACTACTGTAGTACGGTTTCTGTGAGACTCAGTGCTGTAGTCTCTTTGATCTCTTTGTCTGGATTCTCTAGGGTTTCCCTTTCTTCTGTTTGTGTGAGCTCTCTTGTTGTGCTTGGTCATTTTGTGGCTCCTTTTTTTGTGGGTTCTCCCCTCCAGTGGGTTTACTGGTATTCACAATTCCTACCTTGTCTTGTACGTGATTAAGAGCAGGGTGAAGGCAAAATGAAGTAAGACAGTGGAGAGCATTCTATGGAATACAAAGTACTAACATGTAAATAACAGATAGGAGATCCTTTGTAGAAGTACAGCAATAACCATGCTATTGCACCCAACTATCCACTTTTTAATAAGAGATGAAAAAGAGATAACACTCTAATTTGAAGGGGAAAAGAATGTGAGCTGACTTTAGAAAGCGGAGCATTTATGTGAGGTTAGATGGTGAGATATAGTATGAGTAAGGGATATAAACTTGGCTTAGTGTGTGAAAGAATAAAGTTAACCACAACAATAATAAAACTCAGGAATTTGTAGAAATGGAATATGACCAGGGAAGGGTGCTGTTTGGGTTTTGCAATAACAATAAAATGATAAGAAATGTATAATCTGAATTAAAATAATAAATGTAAAAGACCAAGATTAGTGTATTATTTGAGTATGAGTGATATGGAAGAACAAAAATTAAAATGCAATATGAAAGGGAGATTAAAGAAAACCAATCAAACAGGAAAAAAACTAAATGGAAAGAAGAGAAATAAAAAGCATTAAAATATATAAATAAAAATAAAAATAAACAAAATTTAAAAGTGAAAATAAAAAATAAAAATAAAATGCAAGTTCTGAAGGGTAGGGAAGCGAAATTTTTATCAACTGTTGGTGTTCACCTTCTGACTTCTTGATCTGTCTTTGGTATTCTCACAGCTCCAGGTCTTTTTTTCTTACACTTGAAAAAAATCCTCCTGCTGACTTTAAACCTCCAAATTGTTCTTCTGGTCTTCCTGGATGCTGCAGGAAGAGGGAGGCTGGGCTCCTTTTTTTTTTTTTTTTTCCTTTACATGGTTGGGGACTCACAAGGATGGGGACTCAGTCGATGTTACGATATTTATTCACAGGTGCCCATTTTCCAGTTCATACCCTCAAAGTGTTGTGCAGCCTACACTGTCCACTGCACATATGTGCTAGGCTGGAGCCTTTGATCCACCTCATTGTGCAACCCTTTGATCAGTCCATGACATGCACTGAGTGGGAGCAAATTGCACCCCTCCTTCTTTTGTGGCCTGGGCCTGCACATGCACAAAATCTCTTCAGGGCAGATTATTTCCCTTATTGATTTAAGTCTCTCTGGGTACAGGAGTACATCTCTGAGCCCCTGTTGCCCCTCTTTCATCAATCTGTGTGGTGCCGAGTGGGAGCAAATTGCATGCCCCCTCCTCCCTCTTCACTGGCCTGGCCACTGCCCTACAGAGGTCCTTACAGAGTGGCTGAGAGATTTTTTTTTAGCTAATTCCCCTTCTTTGTGTCAGGCTGTTCTTAACCAGCACCCAGCTTTCCACACAGACCAACTCTCTGACCAGACAAGAGACTATCTGGATCAGGGACAATGCAGCCCATCTCTTATACCATCACCAAGTGTCACCAGGCTCCCCAATTTCTCTGAT
Organism: Desmodus rotundus; assembly: GCF_022682495.2. Classification (NCBI taxonomy): domain Eukaryota; kingdom Metazoa; phylum Chordata; class Mammalia; order Chiroptera; family Phyllostomidae; genus Desmodus; species Desmodus rotundus. The sequence goes on along the minus strand of NC_071392.1, from coordinate 59,924,108 downwards.
ACTGTCCCAGCCAGAGACCACATTCCCAGATGGGGTATGCTGCCAGCTGTGTATCTCTAACTACATCTTTATCCTCCCAGCAACTTTAAGTATACAGGTCTCTCCTGGTGTGAGTCTGTGAACTCACTGCTCTGGGAGGTGATGAGCCTCCAAATCACAATCACTGACTCAGCTGTCCTCCAAAGCTCCCACAGCAGTCATGGTCTCTGGCACAGAGCTCGGGACCCCTGCTGTCAGCCTACAAAATCGCTTTCCTCTCAATTTTTAAATGCCCTTTGTAACCTTTGTTAAACTTCATATCAGCTAGGATTCTGTGGGCTATTCACTGTTCCACAGAAGATGAGCTAAGTGTCCCACTTGGGTGCAAGAGCAAGTGGGTTCAGCTCCCACACACTTCACTGCCATCTTCCCTCAGCTCTCTTTAGTCACCTATCTTGAAAATCACTGTCTCCTACACATTTGTTCTAGCCAAAAAGATAATATAGTTTTGTTTTCAGTATTTTATTACAAAAGAAACCTGTTGTATTTAAACATTTTAAATAGATATGACCTATACTCCCTACTTGTTACCCAAAAAAGGGGGGGGGGTAGTTTGTCTGCTTGCCAACACAAAAGCCAAACTCAAGAGGCAGAGGCTAGTGAGAAAAAAAAGAGATGTGAATCAGAAGCTGTACAATCTGGGAGAATGACAGACTCCCTGTCTTAAAGATCATCTCTTCTCCAAAACTTACACAAAAATCTAACCATCCTTAGCAAGGCCAAAATAAAAGTCAATGTGCTGAGTTTCTCCTCCAGTTTAAAATACTATCCTTTGGAGCCCTCAGACAGATGCTAATTAGTCATCCAGAAACATATATGACCCATGGAGAGTTTCTCATATCACTTTTCTACACATTACACCACAGACCAGGAACCAGGTGCCTGATTCCAAGATTCTGAAAGTTTGGATATATCTCATTAAACCACAGTTAACATAATAGTTAGATACATACATTTCCTTTAGAATTAATGCAGACTTCGGCCAGCAGTGTCCGCAGTGTTGTGAATGCGAGGAACAAATTCACATGGACTGCAGAAGTCCTGTGGAGAAAAGGGACAGCGCAGCCACTCTCTGAGTGAGACAGTGCCCTGACACTTGCCTGGACAGGCTTTTACTGCTTTCTAGTAGCATTACATCAAGGAAGGCTTCATTCATTATGCTCGGGTTTACTTTAAGTGATTACTTCTTACAGATAACAAAGAAAAGAATGTTGCAAATGCAAGGGAATGATAAAAGTGATTCATCTGGTTACACTCCGTCCTTGGGATGGCTTAGAAAAGACTTTAGGGAGTTGCTTCAGAGATATACATTAAACATCTGCTATCTTAACTCAGGGTGAGGTAGTTTTAGTAAAAGCAAACCTCAAAGCAGCCTAGATATAATGCAGGCCTGGTTCCCCATGGGAAAGCCAATCTGTGGGCCTGGCTCCTGTGTGCTGCCTCTTGCCTGTTGGTTTTCTGAACCAGGGTTGAGCTACATTCCCCATTGCCATGTGGACTGGTTCCCTATACAGAATTCCTATTATATTGGGACATATGCAGTTGAAAAATCAAGGTTTTCAAATGTAAGTTATGTTGCACAATATAAATCCTTATTCACTTTTCTATTTCTCCTACTTCTCCTCACTCTTTTCTTACCCTTGTGAACCCTGGGGTGGGGGAAGGGAAAGACACTTACTAAAAAGGGCTCCTGGTGGTTAACTGGGCTCAAATTAACATCAACAAAAAAAGAGCCTAGCAGCCATTTCTACAAAGGGGACTCTCATTCAGACTGCACTTCAGGAGAAGCCTCTGTACTGCCTTTTCATTCTTGGAGTCCTATTTCAATCAATAAGACTGAGACTTTCCCCAAACAATCAGAGCTGCCCAGTTTTGACTGATTAGAGCAGCTCTATTCTGACCAAACAGGGACCTGGAGCAGAGGCTCTATCTATTCAAGCCAGCTCCCCTCTGGCTAGGACAGCTCACTTTCCACTTCAGGTGAAAGACTACTTTCCACAGGTGGAGTTGAAATACTAAACACTGACCTGTGTAGGTCAGTGCAGGGCAGAGGCAGAATACAGCAGTGCAGACCAGTGCAGGGCAGAGTAGGGCAAACCACTTCAGAGTTGCCTCACCCCAGGACTGCCTGGACTCCAGGGCAGCCTCACACCTGTGTTCTTTTCACTGCAACTGCTCTACAGCACTTCTATTTTCACAGCCATGCTATATTACTGTCAAGCTGTTTGCACTAAAGTTTCCTTCTTCATGCACCCTAAATTAGGTATTCCCATTGGTGTCTGAATGTGCACCAATGACCATCACTTGATACCCTTTTTATGGAAAATGTTTCTTACTTGATTGATTACATTCCTAATATTTGTGTATTATTTTAATAAATGAGACAAATTCCATTTTAATAAATATTATATTACTCACTATGTTTAGAATATGACTGGGAAAAATTAATTTTATTTTGGACAACTTAAAAACCTAGAAAATATAGGCCGTACTCAAATAAAATAAAGATGGAAACAATATTGTTATAAGGTTAGGAGCAAATGAAGATTTACACTCTCTACAAGATTTAGTATTTGCTATTTCCCCTCCAATCTGAGAATTGCATGACAGAATGAAGTTGAAGAGTAAGGAATCTCTCTCATATTTCATTTATCTGTTTGTGTTTTCCCAGAGGAAATAGGAATACTGTTCAGTAACTCAGATATATGTTGTTTTGGCACCTTACCTCAACAGCTTCAGTCAGGTTGTTTATAAGATGTTTCTACAAAAAGATGATGGAAAACCAGGGTTTTTGTATAAGATCAGAGTAAATGTGTGAACATCTAGAGCCAAATTTACTAATGGTTTGAATTAATTAATTACAATGTGATGGACCTAAACTAAGTTTAACTCAGTCATAGGAAAACATGAGAAGTGTAGAATATATGCATACATTCAGTAATGCATAATCACAAAAAAATCCTCTTTTTTCTCTTTATTTATTTGTTGTTCATTTACATTTGCCTCAATTTTTCCTGGGGCAAATGACCTTTCATTATCCTAAAGGTGTATTGTAATGTAATTTAAAGAATTGTTTTTCAATTTTTTTTCTATTTTTTCAATTTTGTATTATTTTTAAATTTTTTTATTGTTCATGTACACTTGTCTCCATTTTCCTGCCACCACTTCTCCCACCCACCAACCCCAACCTCTCACCCTCAATCCTTCCCCCCTTTGACTTTGTCCATGTGTCCTTTGTACATGTTCCTTGATGGGCCTTTTCCCTTCATTCTCCCATTATCCCTCTCCCCTCTAGTTACTATCATTTTGTTCTTTATTTCAATGTTTCTGGTTGTATTTTGCTTGTTTATCTGTTTCATTGATTAGGTTTCACTTATAGGTCAGATCATATGGTATTTGTCTTTCACTGCCTGCCTTACTTCACTTAGCATAATGCTCTCCAGTTCCATCCATGCTGTTGTGAAGGGTAGGAGCTCCTTCTTCCTTTCTGCTGTGTAGTATTCCACCATCTAAATGTATCACAGCTTTTTGATCCACTCATTTACTGATGTGTACCTAGGCTGCTTGAAGCACTTAGCTCTTGTAAATTGTGCTGCTATGAACATTGGTTATAGGGGTGCATAGATTATTTTGAATTAGTGTTTCAGGGTACTTACAGTATAATCCCAGCAGTAGTACTGCTGGGTCAAAATGCAGTTCCATTTTCAGTTTTCTGAGCAAATTCCATTCTGTTTTCCACAGTGGCTGCACCAGTTTGCACTCCTACCAACAGTGCACTAGGGTTCCCTTTTCTCCACAATCTCGCCAGCACTTCTTGTTTGTTGATTTGTTTATGATGGCTCTTCCGACCTGTGTGAAGCGGCTGGCATCTCATTGTGGTTTTAATTTGCATCTGTCTGAAGGCTGGTAATGTTGATTGAGTGTGCGTTCATATGTCTCTGGGTCTTCTCTCTGTACTCCTTGGAGAAGTGTTCAAGTCCTTTGCCGATTATTTAACTGGATTGTCTTCCTGAAGTGGAGTCGTGAGTTCTTTGTATATTTTGGAGATCAAACCCTTGTCCGAGATATCATTTGCAAATATATTTTCCATATGGTTGGTTCCCTTTTCTTTTTGCTGATGTTTTCTTTAGCCGTGCAGAAAGGTTGTTTTTTATTTTCATGACATCCCATTTGTTTATTTGATCTATGTGTCTGTTCTTATATCACATCAGACTATTTTGATTATCTTGGCTACGTAATACAGTTTCATGTCAGGTATGTTGATCCCTCCTACTTTGTTCTTCTTTCTCAAAATTGCTGAGGCTATTGAGGGTTGTTTATGGTTCCATATATATTTTTGAAATGTTTGTTCTATATCTGTGACATATGTCATTGGTATTCTAATAAGGATTGCACTGAATTATAAATCACTTTGAGTTGTATGGACATTTTGTTTATGTTAATTCTTCCAATCCATGAACACAATATATGCTTTCATTTATTTGTGTTTTCCTTAATTTCTTCAGTGTTGAGTAGTTTTTAGGGTACAGGTCTTTTACCTCCTTGGTTACATTTATGCCTAAGTACTTTATTTTTCTTGTTGCTATAGCAAATAGGATTTTTTTTCTGATTTCTGTTTCTGATGTTTTGTTGTTGCTGTACAAAAATACCTTCAATTTCTGAATATTGACTTTGTATCCTACTGCTTTGCCAAATTCCCTTATTAGGTGTAACAAATTTTTGGTGGAGTCTATGGGGTTTTCTATGTACACTATCATGTCATCTGCAAACAATGATAGTTCTGTTTCCTCCTTTCCAGTTTGTATGTCTCCTCTTTCTTTCCTTCTTTCTTTTCTTTCTTTCTTTCTTTCTTTCTTTCTTTCTTTCTTTCTTTCTTTCTTTCTTCCTTTCTTTTCTTTCTTCTTTCTTTTCTTCCTTCCTTCCTTCCTTCCTTCCTTCCTTCCTTCCTTCCTTCTTTCCTTCCTTCCTTCCTTCCTTCCTTTCTTTCTTTCTTTCTTTTTCTTTCTTTTGTCTGATTGCTATAGCTAGGACTTCCAATACTATATTGATTAGAAGTGGTAAAAGGGGACATCCTTGTCTTGTTCCTGATCTTAGTGGGAAAGCTTTTAGTTTTTGCCCATTGAGTATGATGTTGGTTGTAAGTTTTTCATATATGACCTTTATTATGTAGAAGTATGCTTCCTCTCCTCCCACTTTGAGAAATTTTCTTATTATAAATGGGTGTTGTACCTTGTCAAATGCTTTTTTGGCATCTATTGATAGGATCTTTTGATTTTTGTCTAATTTAAAGAATTTTTTGGATTTTAATAATACTTTATTCTAACACATAAGAAAATTTCACAATACTTTTTCTTTTTTTACACTTTTTTATTGTTATTCAATTACAGTTGTATGCCTTTTCTCCCTATCCCTCCACCCCACCCCAGCCAATCCCACCCCCTCCCCCACCTCCACCCTCCCCCTTGATTTTGTCCATGTGTCCTTTATAGTAGTTCCTGTAATGCCCTGGCCTCACTGTCCCCTCCCCACTCCCCCCTGGCTATTGTTAGATTGTTCTTAACTTCAATGTCTCTGGTTATATTTTGCTTCTTTTTTTCTTCTGTTGATTATGTTCCAGTTAAAGGTGAGATCATATGGTATTTGTCCCTCACCATCAGGCTTATTTCACATAGCATAATGCTCTCCAGTTCCATCCATGCCATTGCAAAGGGTATAAGCTCCTTCTTTCTCTCTGCTGCATAGAATTCCATTGTCTAAGTATACCATAGTTTTGGGATCCACTCATTTGCTGATGGGCACTTAGGTGGCTTCCAGTACTTGGCTATTGTAAATTGTGCTGCTATGAACATTGGGGAGCACAGGTTCTTTTGGATTGGTGTTTCAGTGTTCTTAGGGTATAATCCCAGCAGCAGAATTGCTGGGTCAAAGGGCAGCTCCATTTTTAGTTTTCTGAGGAAATTCCATACTGTTTTCCACAGTGGCCTCACCAGTCTGCATTCCCACCAACAGTGCACTAGGGTTCCCTTTTCTCCGCATCCTCTCCAACTTTTGTCTGTTGATTTGTTTATGTTGGCCACTCTAACCGGTGTCAGTTGGTACCTCATTGTGGTTTTAATTTGCATCTCTCTGATGGCTAGTGATGCTGAGCATCTTTTCATATGTCTCTGGGCCCTCTGTATGTCTTCCTTGGAGAAGTGTCTGTTCAAGTCCTTTGCCCATTTTTTAATTGGGTTGTTTGTCTTCCTGGAGTGGAGTCATGTGAGTTCTTTATATATTTTGGAGATCAGGTCCTTGTCTGAGGTATCATTGGCAGATATGTTTTCCCATACTGTTGGTTCTCTTTGTGTTTTAATGCTGTTTTCTTTAGCCATGCAGAAGCTTTTTATTTTGATGAGGTCCCATTTGTTTATTCTTTCCTTTATTTCCCTTGTTTTAGGGGATGTATCTGTGAGGATTTTGCTGCATGGAATGTCTGAGATTTTCCTGCCAATGTTTTCCTCTAGGACTTTTATGGTGTTATGACTTATATTTAAGTCTTTTATCCATCTTGAATTTATTTTTGTGTATGGCATAAGTTGGTGATCGAGTTTCATTTGAATTTTTTAAAATCCCAACTCATTAATGTCAACCACATGCCTTTTGTCAAACTACTCATGAGTTTGTTGCCCATTTACAGAGTGAAAAGGCTCTAGAGTAATCTTTGTTCAAGTTTTTTTTTTAAAGATTTTATTTATTTATTTTTAGTCAGAGGGGATGGGAAGGAGAAAGACAGGGAGAGAAACATCAATGTGTGTTTGCCTCTTGCATGCCCCCCACTAGGTGCTTGTCCCAGAATCCAAGCATGTGCCCTGACTTGACATGGGACTGGTATCATTTTGGTTCACAGGCCAGCACTCAATCCACTGAGCCACACCACCAGGGTTATTACAGTTTTCTTTTAATGAAGTGCTTTCATACCTGAGATGCATATATGACTTTAGAAATGCTTAAATAATATTTTTCACAATGAGAAATTTGACAGTGAATTACATTTTGCACCATAAAAGTTGCTTTCTCTTTCAGAATACAAGTGATATGAAAAATGATGCCCATGACATGTCTTTTAAAGATACAAAGGCAGAAAGTCATGCCCTTTGCTTCTAATTTCAATTGTTCTAGTGAAAAGTAATCTCCAACTCCTTGTCAAAGAAGGGAAAAATGAAAAATTAAGTTATTATGTACAAATTCAACCCAAGATCAGGACTCTCCTGCCTTCTTCTAAAACCACTATATCATCACAGAGTTTACCTGAATCTCAGGAAGAAAACTATTCAAAGAAAACCATGTCTGAATTGCACAGGTGATTCCATCTGTCAGTCTTTTGGGAGTCTTCCTGCCCTTTCTGACCTTGTTTTCTATTTTCAGGGAGTCTTCTGGCAAGGGAGCATCAGTCAAGGCAAGCTTGGAACCAGTGTTGTAACCTTGTTTGTGATGTTTACTCACTCGGCTTTCTGCAAAACTCTAATAAAAGAAAATGTAGTATAGCACTCTCTGAAAGAAGCAGTTCTGTAATAGAGCTTTATCAGTAAGGTCAGGTACAAAAGTGGATGTAGGCTTTGTAAGCATGAGTGACATTTGCATATGTCAGAATAGACTGCATGCTAACAGCACTGACATTTCATAACACTTTCTGTTTACTCCTATGCTAATACCCCAAAATACATAAGTCCTGTGTTAATTGCTCATATGTAATTGTTAATTACATATAGACTGTTGATGTGTTTTCACAGAGCTTTCCATAAATGCAGTTACAAATAAACTGCTAAAGGCTTTGCTTATTCCAGACACTATTTTAAGGAAATCTGCAACATACATAGATTAATGATTCCTCTATTTAGCAGTGAGTCTTGTGGTTTGCATATAAGAGTAACAGTTAAGTAACAATTATCTGCAAAGTGGATAAAAGGGAAGATATAAATAAGTAGTGATCATGATGCTAAATAATCTGAGAACAAAATTGAACTCTGAGGAAAGGGCACCGACTAGTGAATTTTTTTCTCATCCTTTCTTAAGCCCCACAGAGCCCCTATAGGAATAAGAATTAGTACAGTTACTTAAGTTCCTAAGAGATTTTTTAAATATTTGATTTTCAAGGTAACACTATTTGGAAAAATTAAAGAAACCAGGAAAAACAAAACTGAACCTAAACACCATTAGTAAGACAGTTTACCAGAAAAAAAAAAGATTGGTTCCATAGATGTCTATTTAATGAAAACATCAGATTTTCTATATGTCTTAGTAAAAGAGCACAAAGTCCCAATTTATCCCTCTTTTCATGTCAAGCAATGACCTTTATTAGTACCTTATTCTTCTCTGGAAAACTCAGAATTATCTAGCTATAAGAGAAAAGACCAGGTGGGGTTCTGAGGATATGCGAAGTGTCCACATTGATAGGATTTGGTAACAAACATTATAAGATCCACTTTTGTTCATTAATCTTGACTTATAACAGCCACATTAAATTATTTCAGCTCAGTCACCCTACAGGAGAAATTGAGAGAGGCAGAAACCATGGCATCCAAGCAGGACAAAGACCTGGGACCATTTAGCTCTGGTCTTTGTCACCCATGACAATTTTGACTTCAGTCTTTTTCCTCAACAACAATGGACTAAGTAGAATGTGAATTAGAGCAGATAACAAATATTTTGAGCTTTTCCAAAAGATCTATGGCCCAGTAATTCCTTTGATAGCTTTCCCTCCACATTAGGGTAAAATGACTACAATAGGTCAAAAGTTTGTTCGGTTTTCACCTATAGTGATCATATTTTCCAAATCATAAAGACATAAGTTTTGACAAATAAATATGGAGAGACAATTAGAAAGGTGAACTCTATTGTCTAAAATAAAATTGGACTGCTGTGACAAGGAGACCCAAAAATGAAAGTTTAAAGAACAGGGAAGTACATTTTGCTGTTAAATTTCAATTCTAAATGAAGTTTCCAGCTACTAGGCTGCTCTGTTCCATGTGGTAAAACAGAGACTGTTAGGGCTGTGGAGATGCACCACCCAGATTTTTTTCTTTTTTATTGTTGTTCTATTAGAGATATCAGAATTTTCCCCATTGCTCTCACTTTCCTTATCTCCTCTGGACTCCCACAGATAATCTTGAATCTGTTATCCATTTCTATGGGTTATTTATACCTGTTCCTTGACTAGATCCTTCCCCTTCTCTCCCCTTTATATCCCACCACCCTCCACTCTGGTCACTGTCAGTCTGCTCCTTGTTCCATAGTTCTCTTTTGCTCATTTGTTTGTTTTGTTTATTAGCTTCTACTTATAGGTGAGATCATATGGCATTTGTCCTTTGCCACCTGGCTTATTTCACTTAGCATAATACTCTCCAGTTCCATCCATTCTGTCCTGAAAGGTAGCAGTTCCCTCTTTCTTTCAGCTGTGTGGTATTCCATGGTGTAAGTAAACCACAGTTTTTTGATCCACTCATTTACTGATGGGCACTTAGGCTGTTTTCAGCAATTGCCTATTGTAAATAATGCTTCTATGAACATAGGGGTGCATATGTTCTTTTCAATTGGTGTTTCAGGATTCTTAGGATATAATACAAGCAGTAGAAACACTGGGTCAAAAGGCAGTTCGTTTTTGAGTTTTTTGAGTAAATTCCATACAGTTTTATGCAGTAGCTGCATCAGTCTACATTCCTACCAACAGTACCATAGGGTTCCCTGTTCTCCACATCCTTGACAGCACTTGTTTGGTGATTTTTTAATGATAGCCATTCAGAACAGTATGAAGTGATATCTCATTGTAGTTTTAATTTGTACCTTTCTGATGGCTGGTGATGCTGGATATCCTTTCATATGCCAATGGGCCCTCTTTATGTCCTCCTTGGAGAAGTGTCTGTTCAGGTCCTTTGCCCACTTTTTACAAGCACCTCTTGTAATGCTAGGTTTTGTGGAAATGTATTCTTTTAGCTTTTTTCCTGGGAAACTTCTTTTTTACCTTCCATTTTAAATGAGGGCTTTGCTGGATAGAATAGTCTTAGTTGTAGACCTTTGCTTTTCGTATCTGGAATATTCCTTGCAATTCTTTTCTGCCTTTTAGTGTTTCTGTTGTGTAATCAGTTGATAGGCTTATCAGAACTCCTTCTATGTTGCTAGCTGTTTCTCCCTGCTGCCTTTAAGATTCTCTCTTTGTGTTTCAGTTTAGTCATTTTAATTATATCGTGTCTTGGAGTCAGCTTCTTTGGGTTCATCTTGATTGGGACCCTCTGTGTTTCCTGGACTTGTGTGACTTTTTTTCTCATCAAGTATGGAAATTTTCTGTCATTAATTTTTCAAACATGTTTTTTATCCCTTGCTTCTCTTCTTTTCCTTCTGGTATCCCTATTATACAAATAGTAGTACCTTCAATGTTGTCCTGCAGCTCCTTTAAACTCTCTTCATTCTTTCTCTGTCTTTTTTAGTTTCGTTATTTAGCGTGGGAATTTTTTTCTACCTTGTCCTCCAGCTCGCTGATTCAGTCTTCTTGTTCATCTAGCCTGTTTTTAACTTGTCTACTCCTTCTACTGTGTTCTTCATTTCAGATCTCTTGTTCTTCATTTTCTCCTGGCTCTTATTGATAGTTTCTATGTTCTTTTGTATGCTAGTGTAGTCCACAGTAAGTTCTTTGTAGCTTCACTGAAGTTCTTTGTAGTTCTTACTAAGCTCGTTGAGCATTCTCATAACCCTGAATTTAAACTCAGTGTCTGATAGTTGCTTAGCTTTATTTCATTTAACCCTCTTTCTGGGGGTTCCTCCTTTACTTTTGATTGGAAGTTGTTTCTTTGTTGCCCCATTTAAGGTGTTTCTACTTGTTTGTTTCTGTTTCTTAGATTCATCTGCTTTCACTCTGTGTCTTTGTGGGGTGACCTCCTGTGGTAGGTACCCTGTGGAATTCAGTCTTCAGTCTCCTTGATCACCTGAACTTGATGCTCTTAGGATGCATTTTAGGCTGTTTATGTCAGCTACCTGGTTGTAATTGTGATTTGGCTGCTGGGTAATTCTTTGGTGGGTCCTTCCCTCCCTCTAGATGAATAAGAGTCACTCCATCCACCACTTCCATGCTATTGTAGAGGTGCAGCCAGAACAAAAGCTAACAGCCCAGGAAACACACCAACACCCATGAAAATAAGCCCCACCCACTATCATACTATCAATATCAAATGAGCCAATATTAATAATGGTTAAAGAGATTAAGACAGTTCTAAATGAAAAAGTAAATATAATATGGCTAACTGAAAGAAAAATGATTTTGAGAGGATAGAGTGAGGAGCAGGAAGAAGAGTAAAGAGTAGTGTCAAGGAAAGAAAGAAGGTAATATTTACATGGTAAATAAAAAGGGAGGTGATAAGGCAGAGAGAGTAAGAGAAGGAAGCATATAGTATTAGGTTTAAACAGACATTAAAATAAACAAATATAGTGTGAGAGAGAAAAAAAAGATGAGAGGGAAAAAAAAATAGGAACCAAGTTAAAGAAAAACATCCACCACAACACTATCAACAAGAAATGAGAATAGATTAATATAGGTGAATGTGAATAGAGGGGAAAAAAGAAAGACAAAAATGCTTAACAGATGTCTAGAGGAAAGTGAAGTGATTTTGAGATGACAGAGGGAGAAAGAATACTAAGAATGAGTAATGAAAACCAGAAAATTAAAATTTAAAACAAAAGAAATAAAGAATGGACAGAAGTAAGGCAAAATGGAGTAGGTACCAGAAACAGTGAAATTTGAGATTTGAAATACAAAAACAAATTACTTTTGGTAATATGGACATTTTGATGATGGTAATTCTTTTTTTATTTTTAATAGTTTCTTTTTTGATGATGGTAATTCTTCCAATCCATGAACATGGTATATGCTTCCATTTGTTTGTGTCTTCCTTAATTTTTTTATTCAGTGTTATGTAGTTTTCTGAGTACAGATCTTTTACCTCCTGATTAAGTTTATTCCTAGGTACTTTATTTTTCGTGTTGCTCTATCAAATGGGATTTTTTCCCTGATTTCTGTTTCTGGTACTTCATTAGTGGTATACAAAAATGCCTTAGATTTTGGAATATTGACTTCGTATCCTGCTGTTTTGTCAAATTCACTTATTAGATTGAGTAGTTTTTAGTGGAGGTTATAGGATTTTCTATATAGACTATCTTGTCATCTGCAAACAATGACAGTTTTACTTCCTACTTTCCAATCTGGATGCCTTTATACATAAATATAAGTTGTGACACCATAAAAGTCCTAGAGGACAATAGGCAGAAAAATCTCAGATATTCCATGCAGCAATATTTTCACTGATATGTCCCCTAGAGGAAGGGACATAAAGGAAAGAAAAAACAAATGGAACCTCATCAAAATAAAAAGTTTCTGGATGGCAAAAGAAAACAGCAGTAAAATGAAAATGGAACCAACCATATGGAAAAATATATTTGCAAATGAGACCTGAGACAAGGGTTTGATCTCCAAAGTATGTAAGAACTCACATGACTCCACTCCAGGAAGACAAACAACCCAATTAAAAAATGGGCAAAGGACTTAAACAGACACTTCTTCTAGGGTATACAGAGGTCCCAGAGACATATGAAAAAAATGCTCAACATCACTAGCCATCAGATAATGCAAATTAAAACCTCAGTGAGATACAACTTCACACCAGTCAGAATGGTCATCATAAACAAATCAACAAACAACAAGTGCTGGAGAGGTTGTGGAGAACAGGGTACCCTACTGCACTGTTGGTGGGGATGCAGACTGGTGCAGCCACTATGGAAAACAGTATGGAATTTGTTCAGAAAACTAAAGATGGAACTACCTTTTACCCAGCAGTACTACTGCTGGGATTGTACCCTAGGAATCCTGAAACACCAATTCAAAAGAACCTATGCACCCCAATGTTAATAGCAACACAATTTACAATAGCCAGATGTTGGAAGCAACCTAAGTGCCCATCAGTAAATGAGTGGATTTAAAAAATGGTATATTTCCACAATGGAATACTATGCAGAAGAATGAGAGAAGGAGCTCCTACCCTTCGTGACAGCATGGATTAAACTAGAGAGTAATATGATAAGTGAAATAAGCCAGGTGGTGAAAGACAAATACCATATGATCTCATCTATAAGTGGAACCTAATTAAAAAAAAAACAATCAAGCAAGCAAAATATAACCAGGGACATTGAAATAAAGAACAAACTGACAGTAACCATATGGGAAGGGGGGAGAGTAATAATGGGGGAAAGTAGGGGAAAGGCCATCAAAGAACACATACAAAGGACACGAGGACAAAGCCAATGGGGGTAGGTTCAAGGGTGGGATGTAGTAATAGTTGGGGTCAGGGTTCCATGGTGGGGTCAGGGTTCCATGGTGGGGTGAAAATGGAGATAACTGTACTTGAACAATGTTAATAAATAAATAGATAAATAAATAAATATTTTATCCACTTGGAAAAAATTTAAAAACATATCATAAAAGAACAAGAAATACAAAAATAGTGAGGATCTAGAAATAAAATTGAAGAAATACAACAACTATCATATTCATAACCAATGAGCAAAGATTGATGAAAGTAGGGAGAGAATAAGGGTATTTTATGAACTGGAAAATGAATGTGAGATGACTAATGACAAGAAAAATGGGTTTTTAGAATCTGGAAGGGGGTGAAATATTAAAAGCGCAGAATGGGAACAAGTTGGAGCAAGAGAGATAATACAATTTAAAATGAAAATAAGGAGAAGAAAGAAGTTTACCTTGGAGTAAAAGAAAGGAGGAGCAAAATATGAGATTTGAAATAAAACTTCAAATAAATATATTATAAAAACTAATGACAATATGCACAAATTGAAGGACAATAAATGAAAGTTAAAAAGCTATGCAGGAAAGAATATAATGGAAAGCACGAAGAAGACCATGTTGGAACTCACCTCAGTTTTATCTAGCTTTTACTACTGTTCTCTTTCTGGATCTGCCCCTGGTGGTGACCTAGTCTGGCCCTAGGCAGCCTGTTCGAGACTTCTAGCAATCCACAGTCTGTGTCTGTCTCCTTCAGTTGTTATCCTAATCGATTTCTAATCAGCTGCCAGGCTTAAGTACCACAGGGTGGAGCAGAATAATTCCCCCATAGGGGGCCTATTACTTCCCCTCAGGCTGAGGCCACTTGGAAGAGACTGCTCTGCCTGAGTAAGATGGCTTCTGCAATATGGGGGATGACTCAGTACAGGGATTCTGGTGGCTGCTCCCTCACTTCTCTACCCAAAACCACTGACTCAAACTCTCTTCAAGCATATCTAATCCACTCTGCCCCCATTTTCCAAAACCCATGGTAAGTGGCTGCAAATGCAATTTCATGCATTTGCCCTTTAAGAGGCTCTCTGTAACTTCAGCCATATCTTCCTGGCAGACAGAAACCCCACCACTTTTCACAGCTGGATTTTAACTGGGTTTCTTTTTGGCTCTAATGCTGTTTGTTGGGGAGCCCAACTTGGGGTTTTGGCCCCACACTTCTTGTGGTGAATGACCCTGCCACTGAGATTTCCCTCTGGCACTTCAGCTGCTGCCTGTGGAAGCCCAGCCAGCCCTCTCACATCTCCTCTGCACTTTGCACTAGTTCATGTTTTGGTAAAGCAGTTTCTTCTGTCTGTCCATGGTTATAAGACTTCTCCAGTTATTTTTCAGTTGGTTGTTCCAGATGATTTCTTTACAGTTTAGTTGTAATTACACATTGGTCCTAGGAGCAGGTTAGTGTACCCTCCACTTCCTCCACCACTGTCTTGGATCTTTCCAGATTTTCTTAAAAAAAAAAAAAAAACCTACTGTAAGACTAGCTGTACCTTCAGATTTGCCAAAACATTTATGTTGAATCCATTCTAGTCCCTAGGCTATTCCTAAGCAATTACTAAGTGTGAAGAGGTGCTGAGCCATGCCATTTCTGCCAAATGCAAGATCCTCTCATGAGAAACTTTGTTCAGGGAGTTCATTTTGGCTTGTTGAGACTTCTCAGACATTCTTTGCAGTTTAGAGCTAACCCTCTTTTATCCTCTTGCCTTCCTGCTTTCCTTTTACAGATTTTAGGGCTGCATTTCATCCCAAAGGCCCTCATCATCTCTTCTTGTCCTTCTCCCTCTTTTCACAAATATTCCCCTCAATAGTTGCTGTAGGTTAAGACTCATACATGTGCATTATTTTCTTAAAATTGAATAGTCTTTAAATAACTGCAAATATTGATTTTCTCATCTGAAACCTTGTAAGCCCAATGTATTTCTGAATCCAAAATATGGTACCTGTGCTTTATATTATGTAGTAACTTTATTTGAGATATTCCTCAGTGATTATGCAGTGAAACACACACACAAAAACTAAAATCAATGGAGGCTATGCATAGGTTACCATTTTCATTCATCAACATATAAATCTACATCAGGTTGAACATTTTCTCTAAATAGTATATCAGAAAATGGTTTTTGGTTTTTAACCATATGGATTTCAGAAGTATAAATTTATCTACCTTTTGCCCTATTGGTAATGGTTTTACTCTGATTCATAATTTCCCCCCTCCTTACATTTTTGATCTTCTGGATGTAGTTTTAACTCTAAAATTTTATTCAATCTAGTGGAAAGCTTGGGAATCTGGATTTTAAACAAGCTGTTCACCCATACCCTCACCTGTGATACTTTTTAAAAATGGAATTTATAGGGGTGACATTGGATCACAAAACCATACAGGTTTTAAATGCACACTCAATGAAACATCATCTGCACAATGCATCATGTGTCCATCACCCAAAGCAGAGTCTCTTTTTTTACTCATTTACCACACCTTTGTTCACCACATAGCCCCACCCACATTCCTTCTGGCGATCACCACACTGTTGTCAGTATATATATATAATTTACATATATAATATTTACATGTTTTCATCTTTACATTTACATATATAATTTATACACACACATATATAACCTTAATATCTTCACTCTCTTTTATCCATCTCTATAAACCCCTTCCCCCTGACAGCTGTCAATGTGTTCCATCTATCCATGCTTCTGTTTCTCTTTTATTCATTATTTTATTTGTTCATTAGGTTCCCCAAATAAGTGACATCATATGGTATTTGTCTTTCTCTGACTCACTTATTTCACTTAGAATAATAATCCCCAGGTCCATCCTTATGACTCAAATGTAAGATTTTTTTATACAGTGGAGTAATATTCCATTGTGTATATGTACCACAACATTTTTATCTACTCATTTATTGATGAGCAGTTGGGCTCTTTCCAGATCTTGGCTATTGTAAATAATGTTTACGAAGTGAACAAAGGGGTACATATATTCTTTTGTATCAGTACTTCTGGTTTCTTTAGATATATTTCCAGAAGTGAGATCACTGGGTCAAAAGACAGTTCCATTTTTAATTTTATGAGGAAACTCCATATTGTTTTCCATAGTGGCTGCCTTGGTCTTCATTCCTACCAAGAGTGCATAGAGTTCCCTTTTCCCCACATCCTCACCAGCACTTGTTCTATGTACAATAGATTTATTGAAGATAGCCATTTCGAATAGGCATCTCATTGTTGTTTTAATTTGCTTTCCTCTGATGATTAGTGACATTGATCATTTTAATGTGTCTATTGGCCATCTGTATGTACTCTTGGGAGAAGTGTCTGTTCATGTCCTTTGCTAATTTTTTAATTGGGTTGTTTGTCTTCTTGCTGTTGAGTTGTATAAGTTCCTTTTTTTATTTTGGAAATCAAAACCTTATCAGATATAACATTGGCAAATACAGGCTCCTATTCAATGGGTTCCCTTTTCATTTTGTTGGTGGTCTGTTTTGTATGGAAAAGGTTTTTTTAGATTGAGGTAGTCCTATATGTTAATTTTTTTTCTCATGCCCAAAGAGTTGTATCAGTAAAACTATTGCTTTGAGATATGTCTGTTATTTTACTTCCTCTTTTTTCTAGGATTTTTATGGTTTCATGACTTACATTTAAGTCTACTCCATTTTGAGTTTATTCTTCTATATGATGTAAGCTGGTGGTCTAGTTCCATTTTTTGCATGTATCTGTCCAATTTTCCCAAGACTATTTGTTGAAGAGACTGCCTTTACCTCACTGTATATTCTTCTACCTTTATCAAATATCAATTGACAATAAAGATGTTGATTTATTTTTGTGCTCTCTATTCTGTTCCACTGATGTATATGCTTGTTTTTGTGCCAATATCATGATGTTTTGATTACTATAGCCTTATAGTATAGTTAGCTATCAGGTAGTATGATACCTCCAACTTTGTTTTCTTTCTCAAGATTGCTGAAGCTATCTGGTGTCTTTTCTGGTACTATATAAATTTTTGGAATATTTGTTCTATATCATAGATATAGAACATATATCTATGTTCTATATCAATGTGAGATATCCCATTGATAATTTAATGGAAATTACATTAATAGGTAGATTATTTTGGATAATATGGACATTTTAATGATCTTCTTATCCATGAACATGTTATATGCTTCCATCTATGTGTATCTTCCTCAATTTCTTTTTTATTATGATATAATTTTGTGAATATAGTTTTTTTACCATCTTGAAAATATTGATTCTTAGGCATCTTATTTTTTGTTGCAATAGTAAATGAAATTGTTTTCTTAATTTCTCATTCTGATACTTATTATTGGTGCATAAGGGTGCCACTGATTTCTGCATATTAATTTTGTAACCTGTTACTTTGCTGCATTCATTTATTAGATCTAGTAGTTATTTGGTGATATCTTTAGAGTTTTCTGTATAGGGTATCATATCATCTGTGAATAATGACAGTTTTACTTCTTCCTTTCCAATTTTGAGTTCTCTTATTTCTTCTGTGGCTAGTATTTCCAGTAATATGTTGAATAAGCAGTTAATGCAGACATCCAGTTTGTTCAAGATCTTAAAGGAAACAAAGATTTTTGCATTGAGTATGATGTTGGCTGTGGGATTTTTATATACAGCTTTTATTATGTTTATGTAGGATCCATCTATTCCCACTTTGCTGAGAGTTTTTATAAAAATGGGTGCTGGACTTTATCAGATGATTTTCTTGCATCTATTGATATGATCATGTGACTTTTAACCTTCACTTTGTTTATGTTATATATCATGTTTATTGGTTTGTGAATATTGTATCAACTTTGCATCCCTGGAATAAACCTGACTTGATCATGGTGTACAATCTTATTGTTTTGCTGTATCCAGTTTGCTAATACTTTTTTTTCAGGATTATAGTATCTGTATTCATCAGGGATAATGGCCTAAAATTATCTTGTTTTTAAAGGTCTTTATATGGTTTTGGAATTAGGGTGATTCTAGTCTCATGAAATCAGCTAAAAAGTCTTCCTTACTCTTGAATTTTTTGGAAAAGTTTGAGGAGGGTAGATGTTAGTACTTCCTTAAAGGTTTGATAAAATTTACCTGTGAAGCCATCCAGTCAAGGACATTTGCATTTTAGGAGTTTATTTTATTACTGTTCTAATTTTATTAGTTGTAATTAGTCTATTCAGATTTTCAGGTCTTTATGAATCAGATTTTGAAAATTATGTTTCTAGAAATGTATTCATTTTGCCCAGGTTGTCCAGTTTTGGGCATATAATTGTTCATAGTATTTTCTTACAATTCTTTGTATTTCTGTGGCATCAGTTGTTACTTCTCTTTCATTTCTGAATTTATTTCTTTGGGTTCCCTTTTTTTTCTTGAAGAGTCTGGTTAAACATTTGTCAATCTTGATTATATTTTCAAAAAAAACAGCACTTGGTTTCATTGATCATTTGTTGTTGTTTTAGTCTGTATGTCATTTATTTCCATGCTAATTTTTATAATTTCCTTCATTCTACTTACTCTGGGCTTTGTTTTGTGCACAATTTTTAGTTGTTTTAGGTGTAGGGTTAAATTATTTACTTGATATTTTTCTTGCTTCTTGAGGTAGGTCTGTAATCCTATGCACATGCCTCTCAAGACTGCTTTCTCTATTCCCCATAGATTTTGAGTTACTGTGTGTTAATTTTTATTGGTTTTCAGGTAAATGCTGCCTCCTTGTTCTCATTGTTAATCCTTTCATTGTTTAATAATATGTTATTTAGCTTCCATGTGTTTTAGTGTTTTTCACCTTATTATATTGCATTTAACCTCTAGTTTTATACCATTGTGATAAGAAAGAATGCTTGATATAATTTCAATCTTCTTGAATTTACTGAGACACATTTTTTGTTCAAAGTTGTGACTATTTTGATAATGTTCCTTGTGGACTTGAGAATAATTTATACTCTGGTGCTTTGGGATGAAATTTTCTGTAAATATCAATTAAATTCATCCAGTCCATTGTGTCATTTCAGGTCTGTGTTGTCTTGTTGATTTTTTTTTGTCTGGAAGAACTATCCATTGATGTCAGTGGGGTGTTAAAATCCCCTGCCATTATTGTTTTGCTGTCAATCTCTCGATTTTCACAAAGATTTTCTTTATATATTTAGGTGTTCCTTTGATGGGTACATATATACATTAGCAAGGCCTTTATCTTCTTGTTGGATTGATCTCTTTGAATGATATAGGGATCTTCTTTGTCTCTTGTCATGACCTTTGTTTTGAAGTCTATTTTGTGTGATAAAGTTATTGCTACTCTAGCTTTGTTTTATATTTCTATTTGCATGAGATACTTTCTTCCAAGTCTTCACTTTCAGTCTGTGTCTATATTTTATTCCAAAGTAGGAATAAAGTTTATATATATATAAACTTTATATATATATATATATATATATATATATATATGGGACATGTTTACTTATACATTCCACTACTCTGTTTTTTATATGGGTAATTAATCTGTTTACACTTAACATTATTATTGATAGGTACTTGTTTATTCACATTTTATTGTTTATACATTTGTTCCTCTCTCTCTCTCTCTCTTTTCCTTTTCTGCTTAAAGCAGGCCAGTTAAGATTTCTTGCAATATGGCTTTGGTGGTAATGAACTACTTTAGATTTTTTTTTCCCCCTGGGAATCTCTTAAGCTCACCCTCAAATTTAATCAACAGCCATGTTAGACAGAGTAGTATTGTTTGTAGTTCCTTGTTTTTCATCACATTAAATATTTAATGGTGATAACTTCTTGCCTGAACCATTTTTCATTTTGAAATCAGCTGACAGCCTTATGGGATCTCCCTTGTAGGAGAACTGTCTCTTTCTTGCTGCTATTAATATTCTCTCTGTCTTTAACTTCTGCCATTTTAATCATAATGTGTCTTCGTGTGGGCTTCTTTAGGTTCATCTTGATTGGGACTCTGTGCTTCATGAACTTCTGTGACTTTTTTCTTCACTAGATTAGTGAAGGTTTCAGCCATTATTTCTTCAAACAGGTTTTTGATCCCTTGCTCACTTTTTTCTCTTCCTGACACCCTTAGTATGTGAATGTTGTTATGCTTGATGTTGTCCCAGAGATATTTTAGACTTTTCACACTTCTTTTAATTCTTCTTTCTGATTCTCTGCTTGCATGCTTACTGTTATCTTGTTCCCTAACTTGCTGACCTGTGACTCTGCTTTATCTAACCTGCTGCTGATTCCTTCTACTGTATTCTTAATGTTATATATTTTAGTTTTTATTTATGATTGTTATTTTTATGACACCTATGTCCTTTTTAATACTTATTACCTTTTTCAAAGTATGTTTTATCACTTATGCTATTACAGTTGTCCCAATATTTCCCCCTTTGCACCCCTCTGCCTGGTAACCCCCTTCCCACCAGCAATCCCTCTTAGTTCAGGTCCATGGGGCATGCATATAACTTATTTGACTTCTCCACTTTTTATGCTGTTCTTAATTTCCTCCTGTCTGTTTTGTTCCTACCAATTATGCTTCTTAATCCATGCACCATTTTCCCATTCCTCCCCTACTCCCTTTCAGATGATAACCCTCCATATGATCCTTATATCTGATTCTCTTCTTGTTCTGGTTATTTGTTCAGGTTTTTTTTGTTTGTTTGTTTTTTAGATTCAGTTGTTGACAGTTGTGAACTTGTCTTTTTAATGTTCATAGTTGATCTTCTTTTTCTTAAGTAAATGCCTCTAATATTTCTTGTAATATGGGCTTAGTGATGATTATCTCCTTCAATTATACCTTGTCTGGGAAGCACTTTATCTGTCCTTCCATTCTAAATGATAGCTTTGCTGGGTAGAATAATCTAGGTTGTAGGTCCTTCATCAGTTTGAATACTTGTTGCCAGTCCCTTCTTGCCTGCAAAGTTTCCATTGAGAAATCATCTAATAATCTTATGGGAACTCCCTTGTAGGTAACTATCTGTTTTTCTCTTGCTGCTTTTAAGATTATCTCTTTATCTTTAACCTTTGGCATTTTAATTATGATGTGTCTTGTTGTGGTTCTCTTCGGGTACAACTTTTTTTGGTCTCTCTGTGCTTCCTGGATTTGTATGTCTATTTCCTTTGCCAAATTAAGGAAGTTTTTTTTTCATTATTTTTCAAATAAGTTTTCAATTTCTTGCTCTTCCTCTTCTCTTTATGGCACCCATAAGATTCAGATGTTGGCACATTTGGAGATGTCCCAGAGATTCCTCAGCATATCTTCATGTTTTTGAATCTTTTTTCTTCTGGTTGATTTTTTATGTCTTCATTATATTACAAATTGTTGGTTTGAATCCCAGCTTCTTTCTCTTTTCTGTTGGTTTTCTGTGGGTTGTTATTTCCTTTAATGTGACCTTTATTTCTTCCTTTATTTTTTTGCCATACTCAAGGAGTTCTCTGAGCATCCTGATAACTAGTGTCTTGAACTTTGCATCTGATAGGTTGGCTATATCCATTTTGCTTGGTTCTTTTTCTGTGGTTTTGTTCTGTTCTTTCATTTGGGCCATTTTTCTTTGTTTCTTCAATATCATAGCCTCCGTATGTTTTGTTTATGTGTATTAGGTAGAGCTACTTTTACTCCCTGTCTTGGTAGTGTGTCCTATATAGAAATGGAACCTGTAAATTGTGTGGGTTGGAGGCTTAGGTAATTGCCATGGTGGGACAACTGTTTCACCACTTTGTGGTTGTGAGGGGAGGGCTATGAGAGTTGACAGTGTTGCCAACTGGCTTCTGGAGGTTTACCCAGTGCTTGCCCCATTTCCAGTCACTTTGACCCCTTGCCATGTGCAACTGATGCCCTTCCAGCTGCTGCTCTGGTGGTGAATCATGGAGTGGGAAAGTTTGCATATTAAGACTGTGCTGGCTCTTTAAGTGGTGAAAATCCAGCAGTTTCTTCCAGTGCCACAGCCCCTATGGAGTTTTGCAGCCAGGGGTAACAGGGGTCTATCTTCCAGGTGCCGGAGCCCTGGGCTATGCCATCTGGCCTGGGGCTGGGATAGCTCATGTTCAAGGTATCCCTCCCATCCATTTTACTACCACCACCACCACCACTGCCTTCCCTTGCCACACTGCCTCTCTGCCTATCTCCACAACTCCTCCTCTCCTCATCTGGATAAATGTGTCTTCTTCAAATCCTTGTGTTGGGCTTCCATACAGCTTGATTTTCTGAAAGTTCTGGGCATTATTAATTTGGAGGTCTAGTTGCAATTCTTCCTATCATTGTGTGAGGAGGCAAAAGTGTGTCTACCTACACCTACATCTTGACCAGAAGTCCTAATGCTTACTATATTTTTATTTAAGGTTTCACTGAGAACATCCATTGTTTTCCCAATGCCTTTGAGCATCCTTATATCCATTGTTTTAAACTCTGCATCTGATGCCTGGGCTGATTCTATTTCATTTAACTCTTTTCTTGGGAATTAGTTCTTTTTTCCTTTGAGGTATATTTCTTTTTCTCCATAATTATCCCTGTGTATTAAGTAGACCTGCTATGACTCCAAACTTGTTATAATGGCTTTATGGTGTAGATATCCTTTTGGGCTCAGTGACACCATCTTCCAGATCACCTTAGCTCACTGCTCCAGGAATGTTTCTTCTCAATTATGTGCATCCTCCTCTTGTAATTGAGTATTGAATGCTTTTGGCTCTTTTGTGGGTGGAGTTAACAGTTCATACTGGCTGACTAAAAGGGTACACCTTCATCACTGTGTATGAATAGCTGCGCAGGAGCTACTCCCTGAGGTGAAGTTGGTGACTATCAAATCCCTCCTCTAGTTGTGTCAATTGTGTGGCTAGTTGGGTCAAACTCTGGTGTAGTCAGAAGCCCACAACTGGTTGTGTTGGTTCTGGGTCCCCTTAGGTATGTTCATGTACAGGTTGTTGTCAGACATTTTGTGCAACCAGCCTTGGGCTTCCTATCAGTAGCTACCACATTAGTCACTGTTTGTGGCTGTGTTCACTGAGCCTGAATGTGTGTGAGGGACCAATCTGTACAAATTTTGGCTTCCTCCAGGTTAGAGCTAGGGGCAGATCTATAAAAGGTCTGTGATTCCCTGAGGTCCACCTCCACATGTCAGTTCCTCTCCCACCTCCTGAGTTTGCCTGTCTTCCTCCAAAACTTTCTCCAGAAAGACCGTAGAAGAAATCCGGTCTGGCCATCACCCACATAACCTTCCACAGGATGTGAGCTTGGTGATGCAGGGTGACTGGTGTTAGTGGGTCCACTACTTGGGGGCCAAAATAGTCAGGCATTCAATGAACGGAATGGTCATTACTCCAGAGCAATACCACTCTGTCACTGCCAGAACCTCCAACTCTAGTTCCCCTAGGTGGAGCATACTACAGGTTCAGATTGGGTACAGCCAGCCACTCCCTCTGCAGGAGAAAGCTCAGCAAGGTGGAGCCACCCTGGCTTGGGAGAATAGGTCAAAAATGTTTTCTGTTTGGCTGGTACCAGCCAAGCTTGAAGGATGGGGGCAAGAACTTTGTCAAGTCCCAGACAAAGCCTCTGATGGAGATGTTCTCTGAAAGTCCTAACTCCAAGCAGCACTCTTTTGTCCCTGCAAAGCTGAACCCAGGTAGGTGGGGTGACCAGAGCTAGGGAGGGCTGATCCAGAAAGTCTTACATTGAGCTGTAGGAGGGCAATGGGCACTTCTTCCTTTTCTTGGCCAATAGCCTTCAATGGAGACATGAACTGACGCAGTCACCTGCAAGCACTGTCCGCATCGTTGTGGCTGAAACAAGACAAATTCACACAGACTACCAAGTCCTGTGGAGGAAAAGGGACAGCACAGCTACCCTCTCAAGGGGAGAACACCTTGGAGTGCCTTGACCACTCTCTCAAGAGGAGAGCAACCCAACCCTTGCCTTGACAGGATTTTATTGGCTTAATTTGCATAGAAATACAGGGCATATACGGAAAGCTCATCAATCATTGTCAGGCAGTAATAGTCAAATCGATAACATTCCAAGAAGGCTCTGGAGGCTTAACAACTCCAGAAGGCTTATTCTGAGTCAGGGTAAGATAGCTAAAAGGCCATAAAACTTTGAGAAACAAACTCATTTCATGCTTGGACCCTTATCATTTAAATTGAGGGTATTAGCAAAGCAGGTTTCACAGGATTTTACGCATTCTTTATTAGGCCTGATCACCCTGGGGAACCCACCCTTTCCAGCACAAGGCCACACCCACCTCCAGCATTGTTTCAGGCTTAGGTCCAGTAGGGGAAGTAAGGCAACCAAGGGATTAGGAGACTTCTTACAGACAGAATGAGGACTCAGGCCATGTCAAAGCCGAGGGGCAAGGGTCCATCACCCACTTTTTATATAACCCCCAAGTGCTTCCCTGAGGGCCCCTTCGTGACCGTGCCTGTCTTAGGTCATCCCTCCCTTAAGGAATCTTACCCATCATTGGCTAACTGGTCATGTCCTGGGGGCCAGGCAGGGTGAAGTAAAGTGGGCAGAGGCGGTGCTCCTGCCAGGGAGATAAGCTTTGTCTCCTAAGTGGCATAGGGTACCAAGGTGTCTCACTCAGCCTTAGCCATGGGGGGTTACTATCTCTGAAACCAGGTAGGGTGGTTCCCAACAATCCACCTAAAGATCCAGTGCTGAGCAGCAATCAGATCCCTGCCATTGGACTGAACTAAGTGGGTTGTGGCACCTGGCTGACAGAAAGGCATGTCAAATGTTTCCTATTGGGGAAATAGCATAAGCTGAGCTCATAGGGAAGATAGGAGTGGGCCTCCAGAAATTAACCATGTAACCTAGAACCTGCCCACCTAATTCCCAGACAAAATGTTCAATGGGGGATTGACGTGGATCCCAGCCCGCGGGATCCTGGGTTGTGGCGGCATTAGACAAATACACAGAGACTATCAAGTCCTGTGGAGGAAAAGGGATGGTGCAGTCATTTTCTCAAGAGGAGAGTGCCTCTGAGTGCCTCAACCACTCTCTCAAGAGGAGAGCGCCCCTGACCCTTGCCTTAACAGGCTTTTATTGTTTTTCTAGGTCCCTTACATCAAAGATGGTCCTCATTTACTATGCATAGGTTTGTTTTGGGTGGTTATCTTTTGCAGACAAAGGAGAGGATGTCGCTGAATACATCAAAGAAGGATATTTGCAATGTAAAGAGAGAAATGGTCGAAACCGGTTATGCTCCATACCTGGAAGGTCTAGCTCAGATTTGAGGAAGATAAAGATACTCAGTAAACATTTGCTGCCTCAATTCAGGGTGAGGGAGTTTTAGCAAGAGCAAGTCTCATGGCAGTCAAGGTACAATGCAGGCCTGATTTCCCATGGGAGAACCTATCTATGGACGTGAGTCCTGCCTGCCAACCTCATTCCCCACTGGCTCCTTTTCCAAGTGGGGTCTGAGCCACATTTCCCACGCGTGGAACAGTTCCCCACAAGGGATGTGTTCCAAAAGTCCCAGGTCTGCATGGCACTCTGATCTCCCTGTGGGACTGAACTCAGCAGGTTGGAGTTCTAGGAACTGGAAGGGCAGGTGAAGTGATTCAACAGAAGGAGGATGCTGACTATGCACTCAAGGTGGGGGATAATGATCCCTTTTTCCAAAGCTACATAATCACTGTCAGAGTTTCCTCCAAGAGTTTCTCTAGGAAAAAAAAAAAAAAAGTGCCTCACAAGTCCCTGCTGGGTGCAGTGGACCTCTATGGAGAACCTGACCACAACAGTGTGATGTCACCGATAGTTCAATGACCAGGCAATACCCTACCCAGACAAGTGCTATAACAATAAGAGTGATGACCCTGGGAAGGTTATGTCTGCATCTGTAGCAGACTCCCTTCTTTCCCACACAGGCAGAATCCCCACTGATTTTCAGCACCAGATGCTGTGCATGCTCCTCTTTCTGTCTGTGTTGCTCTGTGTTGGGGATCCCTGCATGAGGTTGAGACCCCATGCTCTTGTGGGGAGGGGCTTTTGCAGCCAAGATATCCCTCTTGATTCTCAGCCACTGCACGTGAGTTCAAGGGTCAAGGCTTTCCACATCTCTTCCCTTCTTATCAGTTTCTATATGGCTTCTTCTGTAAATCATTTGTGTAATATTTCCATTCAGCTAATCTTCAGTTGGTTATTCAGGTTGATTGCTCTATAATGTAGCTGTATATCTGGTTTAGAGCAGGGCGATGGTGAATTTAGCTACTATCTACTCTATAGACATCTTAGAATTCTCCTCTCACCCGTATTTCTGATGCAGAAATTCTTGGGATTTACATTTTGAAAATACTGTTCTAGACTTTGATTTCACTTTTCACTGTGGCAAACTACAGATACCCTTAGTTCCAAGTTTAATCTCTTGAATTTTGAGAATATTTTTAAATGTAAAATGATATAATTAACTTATTCTTTTGTTCCTTATGATGCTGTCTACATTTGTGGCTAGGCCACACACATTTCTATGTCTCAGTGTGATATTAACTTCACCAATAACTCTGCAGGAATTTTTATCTCAGAATGGCAGAGACTAGCTTTTTGAACTGGAATAGGACTAAATGGATAAATGGAACTAAATAGTATCCATTTAATTTTGAGCCTCTGTCTCAACAACATATCACCTCTTGTCTTATAAAGATGTGCAAGGAGTCCTCTTATTCCTGTTATATTTAGAGTCAGAGTTAAAAAAAAAAAAACCTTATAGATAATCTCTAATGGGTAAATGAATCCACAACAGGTATAGCAGGGAACCAGGTATAGAATGAGTTTGTAAGTGCAGTGCTCTCAGTTGAGCACTACTTATAGCTTGGCTCTCTTGAAGGACCAGATTTCTTTGGAATGAGTTAAAAATTATATTTCTAAACTATTTTTCCTTCCCAAAGACATTTTAATTGGACTAGATATTTTAATTGCTGACATGAGACTTTCTTTTGTGACTAAAGATGATCAGAGGACATTTCATGACTTTTGAGTGGGCAAAAATTATGAGATTTCCTCTAGATTTTATCTGCTCAGTGAGAAAATAACCCTACAAAATGGGTTTGCATAGGCATGAAATGAAGTTTTTTTCTTTCTTACCCTATACCTATCACTGGGACATAAATGAGGAAGAAAGAATCTGAATAAGGAAACAGTTAAAGATTTTTACCATTTGTTTTATATTTTGTTTGGTTTTGAGAGGCTACAATGCTTATGTTTATTAACTCTAAGCTTCCACCAAAACAGGACTTTTTCTTTTTACTTTATAACACATTCTCTGCTTACTTCTGCTGTATTTCTTGAACTATTTCCTCATTCAATAATGTTATTTATGTTCATTTTATCCACAGTTTACTTCCTTTAAAATATTGAGATGATACTGCTTATCATCTCCTATAGAGCCTGGCACATTAAATACATGTTGATAGGAGTAATTAGGGTCATTATGTGGAAAGAGTGTCAGGTGATAAAAGGAACTTTATCTTGAAACCAATTGGAAGTCAGCCAAGGATTTTATGCCAGTGAGAGGTGAGTAAATAAGTGATTTAAAAGAATTTGCTTGGTGTAAAATAAGACACAAAATAGGAGGTAAGAGAAACTACTAACAGAAAGAAACTAAATTCCTAGAGACAGAAGAAGTAGAGAGAGGAGAGAAAGAACAAGAGAGATATTTTAAAGGTAGAGCGCTCATGAAGACAGAGGAAGGGAAGGAAAGAGAGAGAAAAGTAGAAAGGAGAGAGAGAAATAGAGGAACAAATAAATTATAATGCAATTAAAGAAATAATTTGCTTGAAATTTTGGAATCTAGATATATTAAGCAGGATAATGCCTCCCTTCCCTGCCCCAAAGGCTTTCATCTTAATCCCTAAAACCTGTAAGTATGTTACTTTACTTAGCAAAAGAAACTTAGTTGATATAATTAAAGATTTTCCAGTGGAGAAATCATCCTGGATTATCCCAGTGGGTTCACCATAATCTCATTTTAGCTATTTTCCAACATCAAGGTCTTGTTCTGTTAATTTATTTGCCTTAAAATTTTTTATTTTATTTTTATGTGCTTTTGTGAATCAATTTTGTTTTGTTTGATTATTGAATTCTAAATATTGTGTATAAAAGAATAGTAGAAGCCAAGGTAAATATTTAATCTCAGTTATGTGTTCATTGAAGGTCCAAGATAACACAAGAGTAGGTAGACATTTCACTCACCTTCTTCAAGGACCAAACTATAATTACAATTAAAATATTGAGCAATCAACTAGAATAGCAAACTGAAGACTAGCTGAATCAAAATATTAAAATCAAGGATTTACAGAAGAAGCTACATCCAGACTGGTAGGAATGACAAAGACGTGAAAAGGCCTGGCACCACTCTCATGGGCAGTGGCTGAGATTCCAGAGAGATATCTCAGCTGCAAAGCTTCCGCCCTGAAAAACTAGGATCTCAACCCCACACTAGGTTCCCTATCCTGGAATATCAGAATTGGAAAGAGGCACCCACATAACATCTGGCTGTGAAAATCAGTAGGTATTCTGTACACCAGGGAGAGATAAGAGTCTGCTAGAGACACTAAAAGGGCCAATGTACAAAATTGTGTTCACAATCACTCACCCTAAGCTCTGACAAAGGAAGGGTAGATCAAACTGGAATAGTGTGAGGAGAGAATGTGATTTGTTACTTTGGGGAGAGAGCTGAAGAGGCAGCCACCAGGTTGTCTGTGCTTAGTCCCTCTTTCACAATGCAGACTCCAACTTCCTTGGATGTAGCACTCGCCTCCATGCAGTATCAATCTTGATGAATGCAACAACCCCACTCTTTGGACTCCCTGTTGCCCCATTCTATGGAGCTTACATCTTGCTGAGAAGTCAGCTTCCTGGCCTCAGGTGAAGCAGACTGAGCATACACATGGAGTGTCAGTGATTGAGTTGTATGGCTTTGTGGTGGGGGACATTCCCCTAAATTTTCCATGAAACTGACTGGCTCCTCCCTCTCATGGAAGGTCTGCTATCTCAACTCGTGGAGCTCCCGATGAACGTACCCTTCCAACATGTAGTAGCTCTACCCTTTCAAGGTCTGGGCAGAATCCAGGACAGACTAAGTTGTGTGGCTCTGGGATAGGACCACTCCCCCACCTTTCCCCAAACATGAATAACACCTGACCTTAAAAGGAGATCCATGAGACCCACCCTTCCAGTTCTTGGTGGCCCCTCCCTGCTGACACTAGGCACCAATATAATCTGAGATTGACATTTATGACTCTCAGACAGGGGACAATTTTTGATCACGCATGCAATCAATAAAGAGCCTTCCATTCACTTTGATCAAATCTCCGTCTGCTTTTACCTCATAAACTCTGCTGGACACACCCTGATGATTTCTTGAGACCCACCCTACCACAAGGTGTGAGAACAACTAATGGATCACGTCTAGATACAGTATACCTTGGAACATTTGCTGACTGGACACAGACCCAGCATTGTTATGGGGTTTGTACCTGTAACAATCTGGAGAACACCACTTACTCCTACCTGGTGACTCACTGAGAACCTACCTCATGCAACTCAAGTACTGTCAGAGGCTTTTTCAGTGACTAAGCCTATCAGGCAGCCAGCAGGCAAGGCAGGTGGAGGCATATCTCAGATTGTCTTGGCACTTTTCCTGACTTGACCCTGGGACCTGTGCTGGGCCCTTCATGTGCACACCCAGGCCTAACACAAGCAGACAAAAACAGGATGGTTTTGTAGCTCCAAACAGGTTTCCTAGGGCAAAAGGCAGCATCTTACATTGGCTGACACCAAAGTCCCTTTTAAACCTCAGAACCAATACACCCAGTACCTAGATTCAGACATCAAAGAATCCAGTGAGCTTCACAAGTGACATCTCCAATGGGACATCTCACGAAGCAGATTCTACTGAGGCAAATCCAGCTTCCTGTGGTCAGCACCTGCACAGCAGTTCATACATAGTGGTTGGGATTGATTTTCACAGTCAGCCAGCCTGAGGATCAAACCCGTGCGTGAAAAGGCTAATAGAAATAAAAAATCAATGGCAATAGGAGGGCCCACATAACCAACACAAGGACATTCCTGGAGCACCCAATTCAAGTAATCAAGGAGAATGTGCTATTAGATCCCACAGGATACTGATTATATAAAGTTACCCTAGCAAGACTGGGAGTCATAGCAGATATACTTAATAGATAGAAACAAACACAAAGAGGCAGCCAAAATGGGGAGGCAAAGAAACAGAACCAAAATAAAAGAACAGAAGAAATACTCAGAAAAAGAGCTAAATGGAATGGAGGCAAACAATTTATGAGATACAGAGTTCAAAAGAATGGTGAAAAGAATGCTCAAGGAACTTAGTGAGAACTACAACAGCATAAAAAAGGACATAGAAACTATAAAAATAACCAGTCATAAATTAATAATACATCTGAAATTAATAGTGCACTAGAAAGAATAAACATTAAGTTGAATGAAAAAGATGATTAAATCAACAATATGAAAAACAAGATAGCAAAAAAATGAAACAACATCCGCATCATAGATGTATAAGAAAGAGAAGAGAGAAAGCAAAGGATTGAGAACCTATGTGAAGAAATAATGACTGAAAACTTTCCTAACTTGGAGAGAGAGAAGACACACAAATCTTGGGAGTAGAGAAAGACACAGACAGATGAACCCAAATAAGTCCACACCAAGACACTTCATAATTAAATAGCAATTAAAGTCAAAAAGAGAATCTTAAAAGCACCAAGAGAAAAACTTTTAGTTACCTACAAGGGGGTTCTGGTTAGACTGTCATATGATTTCTCAAAAGAAACATTTCATGCCAAAGAAGGTTGGCATAAAATATTCAAAATGTGATAGAGGGAAGATGGTGGCAAAGTAGGTAGGAGCTGAGCCCACTTGCTAGTGCACCTAAATGAGACTCTTAGCCAATCTTCAGAAAAACAAAGTGAATAGCCAACAGAGTCTTAGCTGATTTGAAATTTGAAAGCCAAAATTTACAAAGGATGCTTTAAAATGGACAATAAGGAGGTTATATAGGTCAATGGGGAAGGTCCCTGGGCCAGGCACCAGAAACCATGGCTGCCACAGGGACACTGGAGGACAGCCAGGTCAGTGATAGCACCTAGAAGCTCCCTCCCTTTCCAGGGCAAGGAAATCCCAGACCCACAGCAGGAGAGACCTAAACACATAAAGTCAATGGGGAGGGGGAAGAGGCAGCAAGCACACACATAGCCGGTGGCATAGCCAAGCTCAGTCACTAGTCACCAGCTGGGACAGTGCCAGATAATTTGGGAGATCCTGGTGGCACTTAACACTGGGAGAAGAGGCAGGCCATAACTGGCCATGACCCACATAGACTGGACTTGTCAGAGAGTTGGAGTGTGTGGAGAGCCAGGCAGAGGCCTCAGAGCATCAACAGTACCCAAAGAGTCTTTTTTCAAAAGGGGAATAGAGGTGCACCATGCAGTGATCTCCTGTGTCCACAGCAGCCTGGCCAACAAAGAGGGAAGACTGTGGGTGTGATTTTCTCCCACACAGTGTACTTCACAGACTGATCAAAGGGTGCAAAACAAGGTAGATTATTGGCACCAGCCTGCTGCAACTGTGCAGAGTAGAGAGTGCAGGCTGCACAGTGCTCTGAGGGCATGGACTGGAAACTGGGCACCTGTTATTATTGTAGCCCAGACTGAGCCCCCATCCCCGTGGAACAACAGGAAAGGTAAAACGGAGCCTATGCCCCCACAGCCTGCAGGAACCAGGAAGATCTGCAAAACTGGCTGAGCAGGCTTAATAATCAGCAGGTGGTTCCCCCCGCCCTCCGCAAGAGTAAGACAGTAAGACCTGGGCTAAGAGAAAAACAAAGACAGGCCCAGAAAGAAGTCAGCAGATGGACACCAGCAGCTGGGACAAATTTCACTTTGCTCTTCATCAGTACTTGCATGTTTCTTTTTCCTCTTTCTTCTGTCCATTTATTTAGTTTAGTTTGTTTTTATTGTTTGTTTTATTTTTTTATTCTCCCATATTGCGTTTTAATTTTTCTTCTTTCACCTCACTTGTATTCCAAATAACTCACTATTCTTGGTCTTTTCCTTTTTATTCTTTTTATTCAGATTATATATTTCTAATCATAATATTGTTATTCCAAATCCCACACACCACCCTTCCCTGGTGTTAATCCATTTCACCATCTTCCTGAGCAGTATTACTGTTGGTGTAAGCTTTATTTTCTCTCACACTACACCAAGTTTCTATCCTTTACTCTCACTATCTCTCCTCCACCTAACCTCACGTAAGTGCCCTTCTTTCTTAAGTCAACTCACATTCTTTTTCCCCTCTTATAAGAGTCTTATTTCTTTTCTACATTTTATAAACAATGGCTAATTGAGCAAAATACCATGGTTACTGCTGTACTTCTCCAATGAAACTCCCATTTGTTCACTATTTGTACTTCAAATCCCATAGAATATTCTCCCAATATCGAACACCATTTTGCCTTCCCTCTGCCCCGATCAGTTGAGTGAGGAATTTTATTTCATTGTTTTCTCTCTCTCTCTCTCACTCTCTCTCTCATTTTACCCCCTCTCTCAACCTGGGTTTTACCCCTAACTCATATTAGTTTGCTTCCCCCAACCTCACAAAAACACTTTTCTTTGCTGTAGACAACTCATATTCACTTTTCATTTTTATACAATATTCATATTCCCATTTCACTTTTATTAAACTTCATTCAGTTGTCATTGCTATTGACCCAGCTGTGGGTTTTCTGAAATTTTTTTCCAGTTAATCCAGTACCTTTTCCATTTTTTTGTTCAATCCTCATAGTATACTCTTCCTTTTTCTTACCGCATTGTTCCAATCACCCTTTTGTCTTTTACTTATGTTTTAAATTTTGATCTCTCCTTTTCTTCATCTTGGTTCTATTCCAACTCTCATCAATTCTCCCCCATCTTACCACACAACATTTTCCCCCTTATAGTCATTTCATATTATCTTTGCCGTATCTTGTAATATCTGTAATCTATCTTCACCTTCATTAACCTTAGTTCCATTGTGGTTGAGATTGCTGATGTAATAGTGAGGTTCATTTTCCTGGTGTAGGTTTGGTAGCCTGGTGATACTGCTTTGTTAACCAAAACCTGAATAATAGCACATAAAACAAGGTGGGAGTTGTGACTACCAGTAAGCCTGCTGGAGGGAAGAACCCACCAACAAAGAAGCCAAAAACAAGTAAAGACCAAGTACAACAAGAGAGCCCACACAAATGGAAGAAAGGGGTAACCCACAGCATCCAGACAAAGAGGAAGAGAAAACTGCACCACTGAGTCCCACAGAACCCCTAACACAGAAATTCACCCTACAAAGACAGCAGGCAAAGTAGAACACCTGGAAAGGAAGAAACAAATGAAAAAAAAAAGTCACCTAAAATAGGGAGAGAAAGAAATAAGTCCTAAACAAAAGGAATGGAAGAATCTCCAGTGAAAGATCTAAATGAAGTGGAGGCAAGCAAATTAGTAGTATGTAATTCAAAAGAATAGTGATAAGGATGCTGATAAGTGATAAGTGACAAGGAACGCAGAGACAAATATAAGGAACTAAGTGAGAATTACAACAGTAAAAAAAAAAGGAATGAGAAACTATAAACAAGAACCAGGGAAAAATGAACAATACAATATCTGAAACAAACAAAAAAAAACACTAGAAGGAATCACAAGATGGCTGGTTGAAGAAGAGAACTGAATTAGTGAGCTGGAAGACAAGGAAGAAAGAAATACCCAGGTAAAGGAGCAGCATTAAAAAAAAAAAAAAGTATGAGCACAGCTTAAGGGAACATCAGGACAACATGCATCACTACAGCATTTGAATCCTAGCAATATGAGAAGGAGAAGAAAAGGAGCAAGGGATAGAATACCTGTTTGAAAAAATAATGACAAAAAACCTTCCTAACCTGGAAAGAAGAAAAGACATGCAAGTTCAGGAAGCACAGACGGACCCAATCAAGATGAACTCAAAGAGGCTGATTCCTACACATCACAATTAAAATGCCACATTTTCAAGACAAAGAGAGAATCATAAAAGCAGCAAGGGAGAAACAGATATGAATATACAAGGGAGCTCCAATAAGCTTAGCATGTAACTTTTCAACAAAACACTACAACCCAGAAGGGAATAACAAGAAATATTCCAATTAATGAAAAGCAAAGGCCTACAACCAAGACTACTTTATCCAGCAAAGCTGTCAATTAAAATGAAAGGCAAAATAACGAGTTTCCCAGAAGAAAAAGAAGGTTAAAAGTATATACCACATCCAAACAAGCATTGTGAGATATGCTAAAGGGACTGCTTTATGAAGATGAAGGAAAAGAGAAAGAGAGAGAGAGGAACACAGGTATTAAGGGTACAAAATGTCAATAAACAAGTACCTATTAATAATGATCTTAAATATGAATGGATTAAGTGCCCCAGTCAAAAGACATAGGGTAGCTGAATGGATAAGAAAATATGACCCACAATATGCTGTTTACAGGAGACCCACATCTGAACAAAACACATAAGAGACTGAAAGTGATGGGTTGGAAAAAAATATTGCAAGCAAATGGACAAAGAAAAAAGTTGGGGTAGCAATATTTATATAACACAACAACATATTTCAAAACAAGGCCATAAAAAAAGACACACAAGGACAAGTTATAAAAATCAAGGGAAGAATCCATCAAGAAGACATAAAGATTATAAACATATATCCACCAAACAGAAGAGCACCCAAATACATAAAGAAAATCTTGGAGGACTTCAAGAAAGATATTGACAGCAATAGAATTACACTAGGGGATTTTAACACCCACTGTCAAAAATGGATAGATCTTCCAAACAGAATATCAAAAAAGATATTGTGGCATTGGACGATGCCCTAGATCAAATGGACTTAAGTAACATATATAGAGCCTTTCATCCCAAAGAAGCAAAATACACATTCTCTTCAAATGCACATGGAACATTTTCAAAGATAGACCACAGGAAAGGAAGCAAAATAAGCATCAAAAAATTCAAGAATATTGAAATTATATCAAGTGTTTCCTGGGACCACAAGGGACTGGAACTAGAAACCAACCTCAAGGAAAAACTAAAAAACACTAAAATTCATGGAGATGGAATAGCATACTATTAAACAATTAATGGGTTAAGAATAGGATCAAAGAAGAAATCAAAAACTTTCTCAAAAGAAATGAAAATGAACTCATAACAATCCAAAACTTATGGGACACAGCAAAGGCGGTCCTGAGGGGGAAGTTCATAGTGACACAGGCTACCTAAGAAAAAGCATAAAACATTTCAAATAATCAATGTAGCACTACAAACACAAGAACTGGAGAAACAACAAAAAAGACAGCCCAGAGAAAGTAGAAGGAAGGAAATAACAAAGATAAGAACATAATTAAATGATAAACTAAAAGCACAATTCTAAGGATCACTAATCCAAGACCTGGTTCTTTCAAAAGATAAAAAAACTTGACAACATTTGAGCAGACTCATCAAGAAAAAAAGAGAGAGAACCCAAATAAACACAATCAGAAATGAAAGAAGAGAGATTACAACTGATAACACAGAAACACAAAGGATTATAAGAAATTACTATGAAGAACTATGTTTCAAGAAATGTGAAAAATTAGGTGAAATGGACAAATTTTTAGAAAAATATAACCTTCCAAAACTTAATGAAGAAGAAGCAGAAAGCCTGAACAGACCAATAACTGTTGATGATATTGGAGCAGTAATCAAAAAACTCCCAATGCACAAAACCCCTGAACCAGACAGTATCACAGGAGAATTCTACAAAGCATTTAAGGAAGAGCTAACCAATATCCTTCACAGAATATTCAAAAAAAATCCAAGAAGACGAAAAACTCCCAAACTCCTTTTATGAGGCCAGAATCATCGTAATCCCAAAACCAGATAAAGACACAACATAGAAAGAAAACTTCAGGCCAACATTGCTGATGAACTTAGATGCTAAAATCAACAAAATATTGGCAAACCGAATCCAGCAATACATTAAAAAGATCATACACCATGACCAAGTGGGATTCATCCCAGGGATGCAAGGATGGTACAATATTCGCAAATCAATAAACATAATACATCACATAAATAACAGCAAAGACAAACATCACATGATCATATCAATAGATGTGGAAAAAGCATTTGATAAGATACAGCACCCATTTCGGATAAAAACACTCAGCAAAGTGGGAATAGACAGAGCATTCCTCAACATAATAAAGGCCATATACGAGAGATCTACAGCCAACATCATACTCAATGGACAAAAATTAAAAGCTTTCCCACTAAGATCAGGAATAAGACAAGGATCTCCACTTTAACCACTCCTATTCAACAAAGTATTGGACGTCCTAGCCACAGCAATCAGACAAGAAAAAGAAATAAAAGGCATCCAAATTGGAAAGGAAGAAGCAAAACTGTCATTGTTTGTAGATGACATGATAGTCTACATAGAAAATCCTATAGACTCCAGCAAGAAACTACTCGACCTATTAAGTGAATTTGGCAAAAAAGTGGGATACAAACTCAATATTCAGAAATCAAAGGCAATTTTTGTACAAGAACAATGAAATATCAGAAATAGAAATCAGGAAAAAATCCCATTTAATATAGCAACAAGAAAAATAAAGTACCTAGGAATAAATCTAACCAAAAAGGTAAAAGACGTGCACTCAGACACCTACACAACACTGAAGAAAGAAATTAAGGAAGACACAAACAAATTGAAGCATCTACCATGCTCATGGACTAGAAGAATTAACATCATCAAAATGACCATATAACCCAAAGCAATTTACAGAGTCAACACAATCCTTATTAAAGTACCAGTGACATATTTCACAGATATAGGACAAACATTTCAACAATTTATATGGAACCATAAACAACTGCAAATAGCTGCAGCGATTTTGAGAAAGAAGAACAAAGTAAGAGGGGTAACAATACCTGATATCAAACTGTATTACAAGAAGACTGTAATCACAACAGCCTGGTAATAGTGTAAGAACAGATATATAGACCAATGGAACAGAATAGAGAGCCCAGAAACCCACATCTCTATGGTAAATTAATATTTGACAAAGAGGGCAGAAGCATAAAATGGAATAAAAATAGCCTCTTCAACAAATGGTGTTGGGAGATCTGGAAAGCTACATGCAAAAAAAAAAAAAAAAATGAAATTTGATCACCAAATTACACCATACACAGAAATAAATTCAAGGTGGATAAAAGACTTAAATGTAAGTACTGACACCATAAAAGTCATAGAGGAAAACATTGGCAGGAAAATCTCAGATATTCCATGCAGCAATATTTTCACTGATATGCCTCCTACAGCAAGGGACATAAAGGAAAGAATAAACAAATGGGACCTCATCAGATTAAAAAGCTTCTGCATGGCTAAAGAAAACAGCATTAAAATGAAAATAGAACCAAATGTATGGGAAAATGATACATCAGAAAAGGGTTTGATCTCCAAAATATATAAAGAACTCACACGACTCCACTCCAGGAAGACAAAAAAAAACCAATTAAAAAATGGGCAAAGGATCTGAACAGACACTTGTCCAAGGAGAACATACAGAGGGCCCAGAGACATATGAAAAGATGCTCAGCATCACTAGCCATCAAAGAGATGCAATTAAACCCCAATGAAGTACCACTTCACACTGGTGAGAATGGCCATCATAAACAAAGCAACAAATTCGTTTTGGAGAGGGTGTGGAGAAAAGGGAACCCTAGTGCACTGTTGGTGGGAATGTAGACTGGTGCAGCCACTGTGGAAAACAGAATGGAATTTCCTCAGAAAACTAAAAATGGAACTGCCTTTTGACCTAGCAATTCCACTGCTGGTATTATATCCTAAGAACCCTGAAACACCAATCCAAAAGAACCTATGTACCCCAATGTTCATAGCAGCACAATTTACAATAGCCAAGTGCTGGAAGCAACCTAATTGCCCATCAGTAAATAAGTAACTAAAAAAACGATGGTACATTTACACAATGGAATATTACAGAGCAGAAAGAAAAAAGAAGTTCCTATTCTTCATGACAGCATGGATGGAACTAAAGAGCATGATGCTAAGTGAATTAAGCCAGGTGGTAAAGAGAAACACCACATGATCTCACTATACATGGCATACAATCAACAAACAAGCAAGCAAAATATAACCTGAGACATTGTAACAAAGAACAATCTGATGGTAACTTGAGGGAAGGGGGAAGGATTAGAGGGAAAAT
The DNA here is from genome assembly GCF_022682495.2 of Desmodus rotundus. Lineage (NCBI taxonomy): Eukaryota > Metazoa > Chordata > Mammalia > Chiroptera > Phyllostomidae > Desmodus > Desmodus rotundus. Next base: position 59,885,416 of record NC_071392.1, on the reverse strand, counting down.
ACATGAAGGAACATGTTAAAGGACACATGGACAAAGCCAAAGTGGGTAGGATCATGGGTGAGATGAAGGAATTGGTGACATGGTTGGGAGTGGTGGTGGGAAAATGGAGATAACTGTACTTAAGCATCAATAAAAATAATTGAGAAATAAATATACATAAAAAAACTTTGGTACATTTACACAATGAAATACTATACAGCAGAAAGAAAGAGGGAGTTCCTACCTTTCGTGACAGCATTGATGGAACTGGACAGCATTATGCTAAGTGAAATAAGCCTTGTACTGAAAGACAAATACCATATGATCTCACCTGTAAGTGAAACTCAATCAACAAAAGAAACAAGCAAGCAAAATATAACCAGAGACATTGAAATAAAGCACAAACTGGCAGTAACCAGAGGGATAGTCGGAGGGCAATAACAGGGGAAAGAAGGGGAAAGGTCATCAAGGAACATATATAAAGGACCCATGGACAAAGCCAAAGGTTGGAAGGATTGAGGGTGGGAAGTGAGGGTGTGTGGGGCAGCGGAAAGTGGTGGTGGAAAAATGGAGACAACTGTACTTGAACAATAATAAAAAATGCAACAATAAATTTTTTTAATTCACAAAAAAAGTGGAAAATGTCAGTAAATATGTACATATCAATAATCACTATAATGTAAATAGCTCAAATGTTCTAAGCAAAAGACATAGGGTAGTTGAATGGATAAAAAAATAAGACCCATATGTATGTTGCCTATAAAATTCCAAATCAGTTGAAACATACACACAGACTAAAAGCAAAGGATAGAAAAAGGTGTTTCATTCCACTAGAAACATAAAAAGCTGGTGTAGCAATACTTATATATGAAACAATTGACTTTAATAGGTTATAATAAGAAATAAAGATTGTCACTACATAATGATAATGTGAGCAATCCAACAAGGGAGTATAACCATTGTAAACATGTATGTACCCCAACTAGGAGCACCTAAATATATAAAGCAAGTCTTGATGGGCATAAAGTGAGAGATAGACGATGTTACAGCTGTAGAGGATGAATATTACAGTCATAGTAGAGGATGTTAACACCACATTAATGTCAATGGATAGGTCTTCCAGAGGAAAATCAGTAAAGAAACAGTGGCCTTAAATGACACACTAGATCAAATGGACTTAATTGGCATCTTCAGAGCATTTCACCCCAAAGCAGCAGAATGTATGTACATTTTTTTCATGTGCACATGGAACTTTTCTTAGGACAGACCACATTAGACACAATACACATCTTGATAAACTCAAGAAGATTGAAATTGTATCAAGCATCTCTTCTTTGCATAATTATATGATAATAGAAATCAATCATAGGAAATATATTAAAAATAAACAAATATTTTTGTTCATTTTTTGGAGGTGAAATAATATGTTACTAAACAATAAATGGATTAACAATGAGATCAAAGAAGAAATCAAAAATACCATTAGATCTCACCTGTAAGTGGGACCTAATCAACAAAACAAGTGAGCAAAATATAACCAGAGACATGGAAATAGAGAAGAAACTGACAGTAACCACATGAGATTGGGGAAGGGGATGATAGGGGAATGGTCATCAAGGAACATGTATAAAGGACCCATGGACAAAGACAATGGGTGGGGGAGGATTAAATGTGAGAAGAAGACAGTGGGTAGGGTGGGGGAGAATAATGGGGGGAAATAGGGACAACTGTAATAGAACAAGAAGTAAAAAAACAAAAGATAGCTGGAAACAAATGAAAATGAGAAAACAACAAACCAAAACTGTGTAACACAGCAAAAGGAGTCCTAGGAGAGAAATTCATATCATCACAAGCCTACCTCAAGAACCAAGAAAATCTCAAATAAACAACTTTACACTTAAAGGAACTAGAAATAAACAAATAAAGCACAAAGTGAATAGAAAAAGAAAATAATAAATATCAAAGCAGAAATAAACTAAAATCTAAAAATAATAATACAAAAGGCCATTAAAACCAATAACTGGTTCTTTGAAAAGATAAGCAAGATTGACAAACCTTGAACCACACTGATAAAGAAAAAAAGATAAAGGACTCAAATACATAAAATCAGAAATGAAAGAAAAATAACAACAGACACTAAATAGGTACAAAGGATTATAAGAATATATTATGAAAAACTATATGCCAACAAATGGACAAAAATTGATAAATTCCTAGAAACACATAGTTCTGCAAAACTAAGTAAGTAAGAACCATAAAATTTCAATAGACAGATTACAACTAATGAAATTGAAACAGTAATCAATTTCTGGACTGGATGGCTTTGCAGGTGAATTTTACCAAACAATCTAGGAAGAACTAACACCTATTCTTCTAAAACTATTCCAAAAAATTCAAGAGGAGGTAAGACCCCCAAGCTTATTCATGAGGCCAGCATTATCTTAATTCCAAAGTCAAATAAAGACAGTACAAAGAATGAAAATTATAGTCCAATATCTCAGATAAACATGGATACTAATATCCTCAACAAAATATTAGCCAAATGAATCCAGCAATACATTAAAAAGATTATGCACCATGATCTAGTGGGATTTACTTTGTCAATGTAAGGTTGGTACAGTGTCCACAAATAAATAAATGTGATATATCATATAAACAAAATGAAGGACAAATATCACATGATCATATAAATAGAAACAGAAAAAGCACTTGATAAAATCCAGAACCTATCTATAATAAAAGCTCTCAGCAATGTGAGAATAGAGGGAACATACTCAATGCCATAAAGGCCATATATATGACAAACCTACAGCCAACATTATACTCAATTTACAAAAACTAAAATCATTTTTCTTAAGATCAGGAACCAGACAATAATGTCCACTTTCATCAGTCATATTTAACATAGTACTAGAAGTCCTAACAACAGCAATCAGACAAGAAAAAATAAATAAAAGGTATCCAAATTAAGAAGAAAGAAGCAAAACTGTCATAACTTGCAGATGATATGATACAGTATATAGAAAATCCTAAAGACTCCACAAAAAGACACTAGAACTGATCAATGAATTCAGCAAAGTAACAATACAAAATTAGTATTCAGAATTGGCTGCATTTTTACACATCAATAATAAACTTTCATAAAAACTATGAAAGTTGTTATATGTATAATTGCATCAAAAATAAATAAATTACCTAGGAATAAATTCAGAAGGATATAAATGACCTGTACTTGAAAAATTATGAGACAGTGAAGAAACAGAAATTGAAGGAGATATAAGTAAAAGCATATACAATGCTCATGGATATAAAATATTAGTATGATTAAAATGTTGATACTATCCAATGCAATCTATAGATTCAATACAATTTCTATCAAGATACCAATGGTGTATTTCACATAACTAAAATAAGTGTTACAAATATGTATATAGAACCACAAATACCCTGAATAGCCACAGCAATACTGAGAAAGGTAAACAGAGTTGGAAGAATCATGCTACCTGATATCAATCTTTATTGCAAGGCCATAGTAATCAAAATGAAATGGTACTGGCATAAAAATAGACATATTGGTCAATGGAAAAGAATAAAGAACCCAGAAATAAACCCACATCATTATGGTAAATTGATAATTGACAAAGGAGCCAAAAACATAAAATGGAGTAAAGATAATCTATTCAATATATGGTGTTGGAAAAATTAGGGGGATAGGATCAAGGGTGGGAGGTGGGGATGGCTGTAGTTGGGGGAGTGGTGATGGTAAGATGGAGACAACTGTACTTGAAAAAAAAAGAGAGGAAAAATTGAAAAAAACACCCATGATCCCCCCCAAATAAAGATACCTGCAAAAAAAGTGAAACCAGAGCACCTCCTTACACCATACATAAGAGTAAACTCAAAATTGGTTAAAGACTTAAATGTAAACATCAAAACCCAAAAATCCTAGAAGAAAACATAGGAACTAAAATATTGGACATTTCTTGTAGCAATTTTTTTTCTGATATAACTCTTTAGGTATGGCAAGCAAACAAAAATATAAACAAATGAGACTACATCAAACTAAAATATTTTTACACAGTAAAGAAGCCATCAACAAAATGAAAAGACAACCCACTGAATGGGAGAATACATTCACCAATTATATAGCTGATTTGGGATTAATATCTAAACTTTATAAAGAACTTATACAACTGAACACCCAAAACAAACATACAAGCAATTCAATTAAGAAATGGGCAAATTACCTAAATAGACACTTCTCCAAAAAGATAGACTGATGGCCAATAGACATATGAACAGATGCTCAATGTCACTAATCATCAGAGAAAAGCAAGTCAAAACCACAATGAGACATCACCTCATACCTGTCAAAATGACTATCATCAATAAATCAACAAACATCAAATGTTGGTGAGGGTGTGTAGAAAAGAGAATGCTTGCGCACTCTTGGAGGGAATGCAGTTTGGTGTAGTCACTGTAGAAAGCAGTATATAGTTACCTCAAAAAATTAAAGTAGAATAGCATTATGACTCAGTGATTCTGGGAACATAGCTAATGAAACCCAAAATTAATATGAACGAATATATGTGTCCCTATGTTTATTGCAGTGTTATTTACAACAGCCAAGATTTGGATGCAGTTCTAGTGCTCATCAGTAGATGAGTGGATAAAAACTCTGTGGTATTTCTACACAAGAGAATACTATATGTATGGTAGGCAAACTTCTAATTACCAAACATCTGATCTTATCATCCTGTGAATTACCCTTCTCCCCTTTGAAGCCTCAGGCCCTTATACTATTCCTTAGCTCAGGTTGGCATATAAACCTCAATTGTGTGACTGCCTTTGGGTCTCATATTTTTATGGGTATATCATACTTACAAAATTAAATTTGTTTTTGTCCTGTAAATCTGTTGTATGTCAACTTTATTAGACAAGCCAAAGAACCTCAAAGAGTAAAGAAAAATGTTTCCTTCCCTAAAGTACAAAGAATGTGATTATATCTGTCTGTATACAGCTAGGAAAACATAGATTACTTAATATAGATTTTTAACAGAAATTCTAATATAGACTGTTGATTAAATAGTATTAGAGGACCCCCCCCCCAAAAGCAGAAGGTGTTAGTGTAGGCAGTTAGTTACTTAATAACAAAGGAAAGGGGAAAATGGAATCAGACATTAAGCTTGACTAACTAGGAATGGGCAGCTCCACAGACACGCCATGGGAGAGAAACATTACCCCACCAAGCAGATTCACATACCTATATCTCCCTGACTAGGGAGGAAGGATTGCCTTTCCAATCTCCCCAGGGAACAACTGTCCACCTCCCAACAGATTACTGTAGGGAGGAATAAACAGTAAGGGAAATTCCTTTCCTGAAGAATGTGCAGTACACACCAAGATGGCACAGGGTGAGGTCCTTCCACAATGAAGCATGCACAGTAGGAGCCAAATTGGCAATCATAAAGGGGAGGAGTCTGGCTTGGAAAAATCTGGGGGGAAACACAGAAAGGATAAGATCACAGAACACTGGAAAATCCAGGAAAGGGTTTGGATAGAAGAAGAGCCCAGCACAAGCCCATGAAGAATTAGAAAAGAGATTGCATAATTTGAAAAAAAAAAGCTTACTCCTGCCCAAACCCAAGAAAATATAGGGAAAGCTTAACAAAGGCCTGAGGTTCATTTGTTCATGCTCCCTCTCTTTAACAGCTGCATAGACCCAAGTGCAGCCTTAGAGGTGGGCAAGCAGATGGAGAAATGAGACACAAAGAATTTCTATACCTCTGAGTCTTAGCACTCCTGGACCTGATGTGCATGGGTACAGGATTGTAGCCCCAGAGGCTGAATTTTTTCCGTAGCCAGATGGAATTGAGATAACTGGTTGTGAATGTGGCATTGAGCCCCTGGAGAGGGCAGTTCTTTGGTTTTGCTCCAATAAACCTTGCCACAATTGCTCACATCCTCCTATGTATGAGTCTCTGAAATGCTTTTTCTTTCAATTCTGTGAAAGAATCCTAATTCCACCACCAACAAAGGGAAACATAAAGGTTACATGGAAGTAGTAATTATAGGAAGTAGATTTCACTGCAACGGCCATGACAAAAATGGAAAATTTTAGTTATTAGAACCTAAAATTTTACAGAACTTATCCTAAAGAGCCTGGACTGAAAATGCTGAATTGCCTAGTTAGGCTGGTGCCTCAGGATCCCAGAGGAAGTACTCAGCAGAACTTGGAGCTAGACTTCAGAAGAGGGTGTGATATTCAGCTGGTGATAGAATCACAACACGGAGGAAAGATCCTACAGAGCTAAAATTCAGACCATTGAAGAGGGAGAGTTGCATATCTGGTGCTGGTATCTTTTTTTTTAAATTTTTATTGTTATTCAATTACAGTTGTGTGCCTTTTCTCCCCATCCCTCAACCCCACCCCAGCTGAACCCACCTCCCTCCCCCACCTCCACCCTCCCTCTTGATTTTGTCCATGTGTCCGTTATAGTAGTTCCTGTAATCCCCTCTTCTCACTATCCCCTCCCCACTCCCCCCTGACCATTGTTAGATTGTTCTTAACTTCAATGTCTCTGGTTATATTTTGTGTCCTTTTTTTCTTCTGGTGCTGGTATCTTAAGATGATAAAAGAGATTACCCAAGGAACTGGTAATCAGACTTCTGAGGAAGAAGGACCGTCAATTGATGCTGTGATTTCAGAGCATTTCCATGAGTTTGTTTCGGGGAAGGTGAGAGAACCTACTGCAGCTACCAAGGTGAAGAACTGTTTTTGTGGAGATGCTGATAGGGACAAGCAAAGAGGGATAAAGTAAATCCCTCTCTTATTCTTCTGCTTCTGATTTCTCTGTGGTATCCTCAATCAGAAGAACATGACAGACAGGGAGCCTGATGGAAAAGAATAAATGTTTGCAGACAAAATAATAAGAGATTAGGTTTACTGATCTACTTGTAGGAAGGATCTTGCAGAGCTGGGACTCAAACTGGCAATATCAAGAACTGCTAAATCAACCTGAGTGACCATTGACAGACAAATGGATAAAGAATAAGTGGTACAATTCCTAATGCAATGGAACATTAGTCAGCCATAAAAAGAATGAAATATTGCCATTTGTGACAACATGAATAAACATAGAGAGTGTTATGCTAAGTGAAATGTCAGAGAAAAAAAATGCCACATTATGTCACTTAAATGTGGAATCCCAAAAACCAAAAGAAACGAATAAAACAGAAACTAACTCAAAGATACAGAGAACAAATTAGTAGTTGCCACATGGAATAACTGTTATAAGAATGGGTAAAAAAGGAGAAGAGATTAAGGTTGCCAGTTACAAAAACAGCCATAGGGATGTGAAGTAAAGCATAAGGAACCTTGTCAATAATATTGTAATTACTATGCATGGTGTCAGATGGGTACTAGACTTACCAGAGTGATCACTTCATAAGTTATATAAATGTCTAATAACTATGTTGTACTCCTGAAACAAATATATTATGTCAACTGTAATTCAAAAAATAAATAGAAAGTTTGCTAACAGTAGAAATTTGTTAACTAGGTAATCTATATGGTAATAGAGAACTCTAGGGTGCCACTGAGCTAGCAATTGCTGGGTGAGTTGATATAAGGGAAGAAGGTTGTGGTTTAAATCACTAAAATTTAAAAATTACATGTAGTTGTGAACTCAGATTACAGAAGAGGATCCCTATGAGCCTAACTCCCAAACTTCTGAGAAGGAGGTGTTATACTGCTGGTATTGTTGTTTCATGGTAGGGGAGGTAGTGTCATGGTGAATCTGGTTTTGAAAGCATGAAACAATCTACAAACCAGATTCAGCTGCCTCTACAGGAAGGGATCACCACTGCAAGGATGATGCTGAAACGAACAAGGAGGAGACAGGAAAAAACACCCAGAAGGGAACAAGTCTCTTTTCCTCCTTTATCTTAGCATAACCCCTCAAGTATCTCCTATCAGAAGAATTCAATAACCTTCCCCATGGAAGTGAAATGCAAAAATGTGCTTTGCAGACTTTTAGCACTAGCATCAAAACCACGTGTATAAGATAGTGGAGTTGGAGCAAAGAGACAATAGCTTGATAAGCAGCACAAACGAAAATTGGAAAGTCTTGGGCTTGCCAGAGAGAAGAACCTTCTAATTTCAGTTTTCAGTGACTTGAGGAGTTTTCCCATGAGCCTAAGTTTTGATTGGACATTGAGCAGCCCTTCCAAAAGAGCCAAGAGGTCTGGAGGATAGCTAAGAAGCAATTCAGCAGATGAAGGTGTCCACTTCCTCAATGCTTCTTTAAATTTCAAAACAAACAAATGAATAAATAAATAAATAAATATAAGGTAAGGGGGTGATGGTAAGAAATAATTCTCTCAAATGCCAGGGGCTGTTTAATCATATCAAGTACTTTAAAAAAATAAAAATGCCTGTATCTGCTTGATTTGTTTCTTAAAGCCTCCTTTCCTTGAGGAACTTGGAGAAGATCTCATGCTTAACGTAGTCTAGTGGGAAGATTAATCTAGCAGTGACATTTTGGAAGAAAAGGGGGAAGGAGAATCTAGAGACAGGAAGGTCAATTAGATAATCAAGACTAGGTGTGATCAAGGAATTGGAAAAACAAAAACAAACATCATGCAAGAAGGAAAAGAGAAACTAGTAAGTGTATAGCAAATGAAACATCACAATTTTCTGTAACTTGTTATTATGTCCATCTCCTCTGCTAAATTTTGAGCAATGCACTTACAAAGATATTTCCTCATTTATCATTGTTATGGGAGGTGGAGGAAACAGGCTCTAATGGAAGGGCTCTAACACTCTAAAAACCAAGAGAGCAAGACTTCTTTGAGAGCAGCTTAGTCAGAAGAGTCCCATTGGTGGAGGCTTGGAGGAGGCCTTCCAAGACAAATGTAAGTGATGTTGGATGCTTCTGGACAGTAACCTCAGTGGCATCAGCAGGCTCCACTTGTGGCAATTGGCACAGTCATTAAGTTCAGTGTTATAAGCAAATGTTGTGCAAATATAGATAAGTTGATGAGGCTGTCAAGTAGATAAGAGAAGAGCACACATTTCTTCAAAGTTTATTATGGCTGCCAAGGAGAGGGTACCAAAAAACTCCACAATCTTGTAATTGGAAGGAACCACCTTGGGGAGAGGGAGATACAGTGGTAATAATGGTGATGATATAGCATCTAAATTTGATAGTTCCTTCTATGAGTTAGGAACCTTGCTAAGTTTTGTACATACATTATCTTAAACCTTAAGAACCTACTATATAGTGTGTAGTATTATTACCATTATGCCAGCTTTGCAAATTATGTGACCTAGGCTTAGAAAATTAAAGTGGGTTGGTCAGGATCATTACATGCATATAAATGAAAGATCCAATTTTGCTGTGTCAAAAAACTGAGATGTAAACTATCAAGTTTTATAAAATCTCTCAGGACCAAGAATGCCTTACATTACCAATATTACTCATGCCTTTGCTTATTGTTTTCTCCTGGCCTTATACAAGATGCAAATGGAAGGTTTTCTCTAGTGGCTGTGAAGATGTTGAACCAGGTTTAATAAAACCCAAATTCCTAAATATATTCGAAACTCTAATGAAAAAAATAATGTTTATAATTTGTCATAAAAGCTATTATAGATTTTTAGAAGCCAATAAATTATTAGACAAGATGAAAACAACTTATTGTTGTTTACTTTTACATGTAGATATGCTACATAAATGCAGTGTAAATACTTGAAAAGAATGACACATGTATATTACAGAGAAAAGGAATTAGACATAAGTTAGTATAGTTTTGGCCTATTTGTTTTGACCTCATAATCACTTACAACCCTAAGGTGGCACTAAGCCTTCAAATATAAACTGATCTCTGGTGCATAATTGCAAGCTGTAGACCTTCATTATGAATATGGCTTTGAATATATCACTTCTTATTATCTGTCAAGGGGAACAGGCAAAGTAGAGATTAAAGATATTCTTAACAGATAGGCTTAACAATGATGATATTTTTACTGCCTCAGATTTTCTATGTACATTATATATACTGCAAAGGTTTTGCTAAAAGACACTGGGAAAAATTCAAGTAGCAATAGGGAACTTGTCACTGAATGCAATGTTAGTGGCACTCAGCCATCACCTAACAAAGATAAGAATATCTTTCTTAGTTGGAAATTGCATTCTTTTCCTCAACTGGAACTCACCCTACTTAAGAATTATAGAAATAATTCCCTTTTAGTTTTAGAAACTTGGTCTGAGGTGGTACAAAGGAAAAAAATTGGGATTTCCTACTACTTTAACTTAGTTCCTTCCTTTTCTGTTTTCCTTCTCAACACTTGCTCCCTACAGAAAATTATGTAACATTGGACAAATTGCTTACTCTTAGTTTTAATTTTCTCATTGCTAACCTCAGCAGGTGGAATTATGCCTGTATTTCATAGTATGTACCACACTATGATTTCTCCTCTATATTTCACAATCTGCAAAGCTGAAATTGGTTTTTGAAAAGGCGGAGAGGAATAAAAGAGAAAAAACATACTATTACATCTTAATTCAGGACAATATTTGTTATCAGTTAAGAGACATTTTCTTAAAATATATACAATATTTTATGTAAAATATAATACAAAGGTATAACTTCTAATTTGTATTTTTCTAATTTTTAAATATTAAGTGGCTTCTTTAACTGTGTAAAATTTTTAATTTTTAAATTACTGTTGGCATTCAATATTAAGTTGCTTTCAGGTACACAGTATACTGGGTAGACATTTATAGAACTTACAAAGTGATCACATACCTGGTAAGTATAGTACTTGCCTGACACCATACAAAGTTGTCACAACATTGTTGACTATATTCCCTATGATGGTTTTACATCCCTGTGACTATTACATACTGCCAGTTTGCATAGCATTTTTTTATTATTGTTCAAGTACAGTTGTCTCCATTTTCACCGCACCACACCCTCCGTCCCACCAATCCCTGCCTCCCACCCTCCAACCTACCCCCTTTCACTTTACTCATTTATTCTTTATATATGTTATTTGGTTGCCCTTCATCTCTTTCCCCCTATTATCCATCTCCCTTCTCCTCTCTGATTACTGTCAGTTTGTTCTTTATTTTGAAGTCTCTGGCTATATTTTGCTCACTTGTTGGTTTTGTTGATTTGTTTCCACTTACAGATGAGATCACAAGATATTTGTCTTTCACTGCCTGGCTTATTTCACTCATCATAATGCTCTCCAGTTCCATCCATGCTGTCATTGCTGCGATTATATCCTACGGATCCTGAAACACCAATTCAAAAGAACCTATGTACCTCCATGTTAATAGCAGCAAAATTTACAATAGCCAAGTGCTAGAAGCAACCTAAGTGCCCATCAGTAAATGAGTGGATCAAAGAACTGTGGTACATTTACACAATGGAATGCTATACAGAAGAAAGGAAGAAGGAGCTCCTACCCTCAGCAACAGCATGGATGGAATTGGAGAACATTATGCTAAGTGAAATAAGCCAGTGTGTATTTCTTAATATATTCACCTTTTCACCTAGCCCCCCAACCACCCTCCAATATGGCAACTGTGAGTTTGTTCTCTGTAACTATGACTTTCTGTTTTGTTTATTTTTATTATTTATTTTATTTTTTTTAAATATATATTTTATTGATATGCTTTTACAGTTGTCCCATTTCCCCTCTTTATTCCCCTCTGCCATGCACACCCCGTTTGGTTTGAGTCCTGGTTTCCTTTATTTCACTGTTGGTTCTCTGCACATTTTTCTTTATTTCACCTTGCATAGCCTTCACTTCTTTCTCTATTGAGACCATATTCAATAATTTCTGTGAGCATCCTGATTAGCAGTATTTTGAACTCTGCATTTGATAGGTTTGCTATCTCTTCATTGCTTAGTTCTATTTTTGGAGCTTTGATTTGTTCTTTCATTAGCGCCATATATATATATTTTTTCCTCTGTGTACCTATTAGGTAGTAAGGGGCAGAGTCTTAGGTATTTGCCAGGGTAGAGCAACTTACCTCGCTGCATTGTGGCACTGTATTTGAAGGAATGGTCCTAGCGTGAATAATTACTCTTGCTCAGCTCTCAGCCAGCTTTCACTTCCCCTACTACACACAAGCAAATTGGTTCATTCTGGTGCTGATTCCTGGGTGAATGGGTTTGTGTAGGACCCTACACAAGGACCCTAAGGGTCTCTCCAATGAACTCTCCTGTGAGGCTGGGAGGTTTTTTGCCACAGCAATCCCTACAGTTTTTACAGTACAAGGATTTGCGGTTTTATTTCCCTGCTCTAGTACCCTGAGTTGCAAAGTCTGTTTCACTCCCCAGTTGTTCTTCCTGGTTATCCACATGCAAATGTGGGACCACACAGTTTGCCTGCCACCATCTTGCCCATTCCAGTCTGTCAGCCGAAGCCTTGTTCCCTGTCCTCTACACCCTGGCTGCCTATCTCTGCCCCTCCTACCTACCTGAATGACAATTTTGTTAACTCCTTGGTTGTTGGACTTCCATACAGTTCAATTTTCTAGCCATTCTGGTTATTTTTTGTTTTAAAATTAGTTGTCTGTCTTTTGGTTGTGTGAGTAAGCAAAGTATATCTACCTATGCCTCCATCTTGGCCAGAAGTCCTATTTGTTTTTATTCTCTTCAAGTATAGCTGTCTCCATTTTCCCCCTTCCACTCCACCTCGACCCACCCACCCCCATCTCCCACCATTGATACTACTCCTTTTGTCTTTGTCCATGTGTCCTTCATACATGTTCCTCGACAACCCTTCCCCTATTTTCCCAATTATCCCTATACCCACTCTTCTATCATTATTGTCAGTCTGTTGTTTATTTCAATTTCTCTGGTTATATATAGCTTGCTTGTTTGTTTTGTTAATGAGGTTACACTTAAAGGTAAGATCATATGGTATTTCTTTCAGTGCATGACTTATTTCACTTAGCATAATGCTCTCCAAATTCACCCATTCTGTCACAAAGAGTAGGAGCTCCTCCTTTCTTTCTCCTGCTTAGTATTCCATTGTGCAAATGTACTATCATTTTTTGATCCATTTATTTACTAATGAGCACACAGGTTGCTTCCATCCCTTGATGATTGTAAATTGTGCTGCTATGACATTGGGGTAATAGGATCTTTTTAATTGATGTTGTAGGGTTTGTAGGGTATAAAACCAGCCATGTAACTGCCACATCAAAAGGCAGTTCCACTTTTAGTTTTCTGAGGAAATTCCATACTGTTTTCCACAGTAACTGTGGAAATGCACCAGAATGCACCAGTCTGCATTCCTACCAACAGTGTACTAGGGATCCCTTTTGTCCACAAACTTGCCACCACTTGCTGTTTGTTGATTTGGATATGAAGGTCTTTCTGACTGGTGTGAAGTGGTATCTCATTGTGGTTTTATTTTCCATCTCTCTGATGGCTAGTGACCCTGAGCATCCTTTCATATGTCTCTGGGCCTTCTGTATGATCTCCTTGAAAATGTTTGTTCAGTTCCTTTGTCAGTTTTTTAATTGGATTGTTTGTCTTCCTGGAGTGGGGTTGTGTGAGTTCTTTATGTATTTTGGAATTCAAACCATTGTCTTAGGTATCATTGGCAAATATATTTTCCCATATAGTTGGTTCCCTTTTTATTTCTTAATCTTTTCTTTAGCCATGCAAAAGCTTTTTTATTTTGATGAAGCCCATTTGTTTATTATTTCCTTTATGTTCCTTGCTCTAAGGGATATATCAGTGAAAATACCGCTGCATGGAATATCTGACACTTTCCTGCCTCTGTTCTTCTGTATGACTTCCATGGTATCCTTACTTCTATTTAAGTATTTTATCCATCTTGAATTTATTTTTGTATATGATGTCAGTTGGTGGTCAAGTTTTATTTTTCTGCATGTAGCTATCCAGATCTTCTGACACCAAATGGTCAAGAGACTATTTTTAATTCATTGTATCTTTCTGCTCCCTTTGTCAAATATTAATTGAGCATAGAGGATTGGGTTTATTTCTGAACTCTCTAGTCTCTTCCAATTATCTATGTGTCTGTTCTTATGCCATTACCAGACTGTTTTGATTACAGTGGCCTTATAATATAGTTTGATATCAGGTATTGTACTCCCTTCTATCTTTGTTCTTTTTCTCAAAATGGCTGCCACTTTTCTGAGTCACTTATGGTTTCATATGCATTTTTGAAATGATTGTTCTATATCTGTGAAATATATCATTGATTTAATAGGGAATGTATTGAATCTGTATATTGCTTTGGGTAGAATGGACATTTTGATAATGTTCAATCTTCCAATCAATGAACATAGTATGTGTCTCCATTTACTTGTGTCTTCCTTAATTTCTTCCTTTAGTGTTACATAGTTTTCTAAGTAAAGGTCTTTTGCCTCCTTGGTTAGGTTTATTTCTGTGTACTTTATTTTTCTTGTTGTTACAGCAAATTGGTTTATTTCCCAATATCTATTTCTGATATTTCATTGTTGGTGTCCCAAAAAAGGCTATGATTTCTGTATATTTACACTGTATCCCGAAGTCTTGCCAAATTCATTTATTACACTGAGTACTTTTTTGGTGGAGTCTATACGTTTTACTATGTTCACTATCATATCATATGAAAACAATGACAGTTTTACTTTCTCCTTTTCAATATGGATGCCTTTTATTTTGTTTTCTTATCTGATTGTTGTGGCTAGGACTTCCAATACTATGTGGAATAGAAGGGGTGAAAGCAGACATCCTTGTCTTGTTCCCAATCTTAGTGGGAAAGCTTTTACATTTTGCCCATTGAGTATGATGTTGTCTGTAGGTTTCTCATATATGGCCTTTATCTTGATGATGTATGCTCCCTGTATTTCCACTCTGCAGAGAGTTTTTACCATCAGTGGGTGCTCTAGGTTAGCAAATGATTTTTCTGTACCTATTTATGTGATTGTGTGATTTTTTGTCTTTCCTTTTGTTTATGTGATATATTACATTTATTGATTTGTGAATATTGTACCATCTCTGTACCCATGGAATGAATTCCACTTGACCATGGCAAGTGATCTTTTAAATGTATTGCTGGATGCAGTTTGCCAATATTTTTTTGAGGATTTTAGCATCCACGTTCATCAGCCATCTTGGCCTGAAGTTTTCTTTCTTTGTTGGGTCTTTATGTGGTTTTGGGATTAGGATAATTCTGGCATCATAAAAAGTGTGTGGAAATCTTACATTTTCTTTGATTTTTTAAGAATTTTCTGAGAAGAATAGAGATTATCTCTTCTTTAAATTATTTGTGATTTTTCCAGGTCCTATCTGGAAGATGGGGCCAAGGTAGTTAAGAGCAGAGCCCAGTTCTCCCTGTGCCCAGTTGGAACACCTAGCCAACCTTCTGAGGAACAGAGTGAACAGCCAAAGGAATCTCAACTTATGTGAAATTTGGAGGACAAAAATTGCAGAGGACATTGAAAAGCAGACAATGAAGGGACTGCATTGGGATGGTAAGGTCTCTGAGTTCTGTGTGGGGCCCAAGGCTCTGTGGCCCCCAGCCGGGTGCCTGCGACAGGATAATTGGAGGAGAGTGAGATCACTAGCTCCCTCCCTTACCAGAGCAGGGAGGGCAGCCTGGCACCAGGAGGGATCTGGATACTGGAAATCACTGGGGGGAAAGGAGAAGAAGTGAGAGACACACAGAGGTGGTACACATCCACTGACACTGTGGACACTGGTACCAGAGCATTTGAGGTGCCAGGTGATACCTGGGGAAGGGAGGAGTTGGGCCATCTTGAACCCTGACTCAGATAGTCTCTGGACTGGTTGGAAAGTTGGGCTGTGTGAAAAGCCATGCACTTCTTAAAAATGAAAGGCAGCTGCTTTGTAAGGAACTCTCCAGCAGCAATTTGCTTGTCCCAAGGGTGATTTGAGCTGTGTGCACACAGAGGCTGAGTGGCTAAGTGGAACTGCATGCCCAAGATTGTCTCACACTGTGTGCCCAGCGGCTGATTGTAGCTGCATTCCTGAGACTGACTGGTTTAGTGAAACAGCATGCCTGAGAGTGATTCACACTCTGTGCCCAGAGACTGAGTGGCTGATTTGAACCTGGCACCTCACAGAGGACCTGGGCTGGAGGCCAGGAAACTGTGAATATTGCAACCCAGATCGGGTCCCCATCCTCTCAAAACCATAGGAAGGGAGAAAAGTGCAACCCAACCCTGCTCTTCCTATGGCATCTAGGAACAACAGCAGAACTCCCTGAACAGGTTTAAAGTCAGCAAGAGGCTTTTTTTTTTTTTTTTGCATTTTGGATCTTGTCATTTTTTTTCCTTCCTCCAAGTGAGACAATAACACACAGAATTATGAAGGGTCCAGAGACAGATCAAAAGTGGGAGCACAAGGCTTACCCCCAAAACTGAGAAATTGAGACAAATGTCAATTTGCTATCCCAGAGAGCTGGCATTTTATTGTTTATGTGTATTATTATTTTTTCATTATTTTTACCACTTTAATTTTATTACTATTTTTTTTATCTGTCTTCCTTATGTTTAGTTTTCCTCATTTTATTTCTCTGTTTAATTGCATTGTTTGGCTGGTTTTCCTTATTTCCTCTTTATTGTATTTTAATTTTCTGTCTTTCCCTTCACCTGTGTTCCAGTAACACACTACTCTTGATCAGGTGCTTTCTATGCTGGTTACCCAAACCATTTATTTCTTGTCATATTATTGTTGGCAAGTACTACTGTAAATAATTGTTATTCCATACAATTGTACATACCACACAACAACCCTCCCTGATCTTACCCCACTTCACTTTAATCCTGAGTATTCTTATTATTGTGGTTAACTGAATTCTCTCTCACACTGCACCCAACTTCTATCCTTTAATCTCACTATATCTCTTCATCTAACCTTGCACAAGCACTCTGTTTTCTGGATTCAGCTCCCAATCCTCCTCCCCTCTAACAACAGTCTTATCTCTCTTTCACCTTTTATAAAATGTGGCTAGCTGGGTGAAATATCACAGTTAACGTTATACTTATCCAAAGAATCTACTATGTCTTCCCTACTTGCTGGTACTTTATATCTCATAAAATGCTCTCTAGCTACCATAATCCATTTCGTCTACCCACTGCCACTGATCACATACAAGAATAGGTGGAAGCTGCGAACATCAGTATACCAGTAGGAGGAGAAAAACCACGAACAAAGGAAACACAAAAAGGTAAAAACCCAAGTATAACAAGAGAGCTCAAACAAACAGAAGAAAGGGCAAACCTACAGTATCCAGTCAAGGAGATGAGAGACCACACCACTGAACCCCATACAATTCCTACTATAGTAATTCACCCTACAAAGACAGCTAGCAAAGCCAAACATCCGGAAGCACAGAAACAAATGAAAACAGTCACCTAAAATGGGGGTGGGAAGAAAAGCATGCAATCAAAAGGAATGGAAGATGTCCAACTAAAGAAGGTAACCAAAATGAGGGTAACCAAACAATCAGATATAGAATTCAAAATAATGGTTATAAAGATGCTCAAGGAACTCACAGACAACTACAAGGAACTGAGTGAGAACTATATCAACACAAAAAAGGAAATAGAAACTATTAACAAAAACCAGAAAGAAATGAACAATAAAATCTTGGAAATGAAAAAACACACTAGAAGGAATTACAAGCAGTCTAGATGAACCAGAGGATTGAATCAGTGCTTGACCTCCAGTCCTTGACCTGGAGGACAAGGTAGAAAAAAAACACCCAGATAGAGCAAGAAAAGGAACAGAAGCTCAGAAAGAATGGATAGGGGCTAAGGGAAATGCAAGACAACATGAAACTTAATAATATCCGTATTAGGGATACCAGAAGGAGAAAAAGAAGAGCAAGGGATAGAAAACCTGGTTGAAACAGTAATGATGGGAAATTTCCCTAAGTTGATGAGAGCAAAAGTCACACAAATCCAGGAAACACAGAGAATCCCAATCAAGAGGAACCCAAAGGGGCCCATTTCAAGACACATCATAATTAACATGGCAAAATTCCAAGACAAACAGAGAATGTTAAAGGCAGCAAGGGAGAAAAAGGAAATAACATACAAGGGAGCCCCAATAAAGTTAGGAACTGACTTCTCAATGGAAATGCTCCAAGCCAGAAGAGAATGGCAAAAAATATTCCAAGTAATGAGAACCAGAGGCCTGCAACCAAGACTCCTTTACCCAGCAAGGCTCTCGATCAAGATAGAAGGCCAAATAAGGAGTTTCCCAGACAAAAGAAGTCTAAAAGTCTACACCTCCACCAAACCAGCTCTACAAGAGATGCTAAAGGGACTACTTTAAGAAAAGGAAGAAAAAGAGTGAGAGAGAGGAACACATGTACGAGAAAATGGCAATGAATAAGTACCTATAAATAATAACCTTAAACAGAAACAGATTAAATGCTCCAATCACAAGTGATAGAATAGCGGAGTGGATAAGAAAGCATGACCCATACATCCGGAGCCTAAAGAGACCCACCTCAGAACAAAAGACCTACATAGACTGAAAGTGAAAGGCTGGAAATAAGTATTCCAAGACAACAGACAGGAAAAAAAAAAAAGCTGGGGTAGCAATACTCATATCCAACAAAATAGACTTCAAAAAAGGGCCATAAAAAGAGACCTAGAAGATGACTGCATAATATTCAAGGGAAGAATATTTCAAGAGGACATAAACATTGTAAATACATATGCACCCAACAAAGGAGCACCCAAATACATAAAGAAAATCTTGGAGGCCTTCAAGGAAGATATTAAGAGCAACACAATTATAGTAGGGGATTTCAACACCCCATTCACAAAAATGGATAGATCTTCCAAACAAAATATCAACAAAGATATTGTGGCATTGAACAATGCCCTAATCAAATGAACTTCACTGATATATGTAGAGCCTTTCATCCCAAAGAAGCAAAATGCACATTCTTTTCAAATGCACGTGGAACATTTTCAAAGACAGACTAAATCATGGGACACAAAAGAACCCTTGACAAATTCAAGAAAGTTGAAAACATATCAAGCATTTTTTAGGACCACAAGGGACTGAAAGTAGAAACAAACCTCAAGGAAAACACTCAAACACACTCAAACTCATGGTGATTGAATAGCATGCTAAGAAACAATGAATGGGTCAAGAATGAGATAAAGGAAGAAATCAAAAAGTTTGTGGAAACAAATGAAAATCAACTAACAACAACCCAATAATTATGGGACATGGCAAAGGCAGTCCTGAGAGGAAAGTTCATAATGACACAAGCCTACATAAAAAAAAAAAAGGAAAGAAACATTTCAAATAAACAACATAACCCTACATCTACAAGAAATCAATGAACAACAAAAAAGATAACCCAGAGCAAATAGAAGGAAGGAAATATTCAACATCAGAGCAGAATTAAATGACATAGAAACTAAAAGCACAATTTTAAGGATCAATAAATCCAGGAGCTGGTGCTTTGAAAAGGTAAACATAATCAACAAGCTTTCAGTTGGCTCACCAAGAAAAACAGAGAGAGGACCCAAATAAACACAATCAGAAATGAAAGAAGAGAGATACAACTGATACCACAGCAACACAAAGGATTGTAAGAAATTGTTATGAAGAACTTTATGCCAAGAAATTTGAAATCCTAGGTAAAATGGGCAAATTTCCAAAAATTATACTCTTCCAAAACTGAATGAAGAAGCAGAAAGCCTGAACAGACCAATAACAACTGACAAAATTGAAGCAGTATTAAAAAATAATCTCAACACACTAAAACCCTGGATCGGAGGGTTTCACAGGAAAATTCTAAAATGAATTTAGGAAGAACTAACCCCTATACTCCACAGACTATTCTAAAAAATCCAAGAAGAAAGATAGAAGACTGCCAAACTCTTTTTATGAAGCCAGTATCATCCTAATCCCAAAAGCAGTTAAAGATACAACAAAGAAAGAAAACTTCACGCCAATATCTCTGATGAACATAGAAGCTAAAATCCTCAACAAAATATTGGCAAGCCACATCCAGCAATATATCAAAAAGAGCATACACCATGACCAAGTGGGATTCATCCCAAGGATGCAAGGATGGTACAAAATATGCAAATCAATAAACATAATACATCACATAAACAAAAGCAAAGACAGAAATCACATGATCATATCAATAGATGCAGAAAAGGCATTTGATAAGGTAGAGCACCCATTTATAACAAAAACACTTGGCAAAGATGGAATAGAGGGAGCATTCCTCAACATAATAAAGGTAATATATGAGAGACCTACAGCCAACATCATACTCAATAAACAAAAACTTAGAGCTTTCCCACTAAGATCAGGAATAAGACAAGGATGCCCTCTCTCACCACTCCTATTCAACATAGTATTGGAAGTCTTAGCCACATAAATCAGACAAGAAATTAGAAGTAATAAAATGCATCCAAATTGGAAAAGAGGAAGCAAAACTGTCATTGTTTACAGATGACATGATAGTGTACATAGAAAATCCTATAGACTCCATCAAAAAACTGCTTGACCTAATAAATGAATTTAGCAAAAACAGTGGGATACATGGTCAATATTCAGAAATTAAAGGTATCTTTGTATACCAACAGAGGAACATCGGAAACAGAAATCAGGAAAAAAATCCCATTTGATATAGCAACAAGAAAAATATAATACCTAGGAATCAACCTAACCAAGGAGGTAAAAGACCTGTACTCAGAAAACTACACAACACTGAAGAAGGAAATTAAGGAAGAGACAATCAAATGGAAACCTATATACCATGTTCATGGATCAGAACAATTAACATCATCAAAATGTCTGTACTACCCAAAGCAATTTATAGTTTCCATGCAATACCAATTAATATACCAATGGCATATTGCATGGATATAAAATAAACACTTCAAAAACATATATGGAACTATAAACAACCCCTAATAGCTGAAACAATTTTGAGAAAGAAGAGCAAAGTAGGAGGGATCAAAATACCTGATATCAAAATGTATTACAAGGCCACTGTAACAAAAACAGGCTGGCACTGGCATAAGAACAGACACATGAACCAATAAAATAGAATAGAGAACCCAGAAATAAACTCAAGTATTGGTAACCACACTGCCTGGTTTCAGAAGCTGTAATCCCCATGGCTGAGGCTCAGTAAAAAGACTTTGGCACCGGAGAACCAAGATGGCGGCGTAGGTAGACACACTGTGCCTCCTCCCACAACCAGAACTGACAGAAAATCGAACAGCAAGGAAGTCCAACACCAAGGAAAAAAAAAATAAACATTCATCCAGACCGGTAGGAGGGACGGAGACAGGCACCAAGGTGGAGAGGACTCGTGTGGCCTTGGCAGGACCAAGACTGGCGGGGTATGTGACTAACTGGGCAGGCAGTCCAACCACGAGCAGACCCTGCGGCCCCACATTCGCGCACAGATAATCCCAGAGGGCCAGACTCAAAGTGGCGGAGAGCGGGGCAGGCACAGCAGTGGGTAGCACCCTGCGGTCCCACATTCACGCATAGATAAACCAGACGAATGGCGGGGAGAGAAGCAGACCGCGTAAGCCAGGGTTCCAGTGCAGGGAAATAAAGCCTCAAACCTTTGATTGAAAACGCCCGTGGGGGTTGGGGCGGCAGCAGGAGAGACTCCCAGCCTCACAGGAGAGGTCGTTGGACAGATCCACAGGGGCCTAGAGTGTGCACAAGCCCACCCACTCAGGAACCAGTACCAGAGGGGGACAGCTTCATTGTGGGTAGTGGAGTGAAAAATTGAGATCTGGAGGAGAGTGAAGCGGGCACCAATGCTCCCTCTCGGCCCCTCCCCCACATACAGCATCACAGCGCAGCAACCAGCATTACCCCGCCCCACCCCGGGAATACCTAAGGCTCCGCCCCTTAAAGTAACAGAGGTGCCAAGACAAAAAAAAAAAAAAATGGCCCAAATGTCAGAACACTTCAAAGCTCCTGAAAAAATACAACTAAGCGAGGAAGAGATAGCCAACCTATCAGATGCACAGTTCAAAACACTGGTTATCAAGATGCTCACAGAATTGGTTGAATCTGTTCGAAAACTAGATGAAAAAATGAAGCCTATGCTAAGAGAAACAAAGGAAAATGTACAGGGATCCAATAGTGATGCGAAGGAAACTGGGACTCAAATCAATGGTGTGGACCAGAAGGAAGAAAGAAACATCCAACCAGAAAAGAATGAAGAAACAAGAATTCAGAAAAATGAGGAGAGGCTTAGGAACCTCTAGGACATCTTGAAATGTTCCAATATCCGAATTATAGGGGTGCCAGAAGGAGAAGAGGAAGAACAAAAAATTGAAAACTTATTTGAACAAACAATGAAGGAGAACTTCCCTCTTCTGGCAAAGGAAATAGACTTCCAGGAAGTCCAGGAAGCTCAGAGAGTCCCAAAGAAGCTGGACCCAAGGAGGAACACACCAAGGCACATCATCATTACATTACCCAAGATTAAACTCAAGGACCTACATCCAAGATTACTGTATCCAGCAAAGCTATCATTTAGAATGGAAGGGAAGATAAAGTGCTTCTCAGATAAGGTCAAGTTAAAGAAGCTCATCATCACCAAGCCCTTATTATATGAAATGTTAAAGGGAGTTACCTAAGAAAAAGAAGATAAAAGTTAAGAACAGTAAAAATGACAGCAAACTCACAGTTATTAATGACTACACCTAAAACAAAAACAAGAGCAAACTAGGCAAACAACTAGAATAGGAACAGAACCATAGAGATGGAGATCACATGGAGGGTTGTCAATAGGGGAGTGGGAGGGGGAGAGGCGGGGAAAGGTACAGAGAATAAGTATCATACATGATAGGTGGAAAATAGACAGGGGGAGGGTAAGAATAGTGTAGGAAATGTAGAAGCCAAAGAACTTATAAGTATGACCCAAGGACATGAACTATAGGGGGGGAATTAGGGAGGGAGGGGTGGGAAGGATGGAGTGGAGTGAGGGGAGGGGAAATGGGACAACTGTAATAGCATAATCAATAAATATATTTAAAAAATAATTTAAAAAAAAGACTTTGGGACCATAAGCCATTAAGGAAACAAAGCTTATCTTCCTTGTAAGGGCATCTCCTCTGCCCCCTTTTACTTCACACTGCTTGGCACTGGGGGGGATGACTGGTTAGTCAATGACCTTTGAGGTAAGGTTCCTCAAAGGAGGGATGACCTAAGACAGACACGGTCATGAGGGGGCCCTCAGGGAAGGACTTGGGGGGCTATAGAAAAAGTGGGTGATGGACCTTTGCCCCTCAGCTTTGACATAGCCTGAGCCCTCATTCTGTCTGCAAGAAGTCTCCTAGTCTCTTGGTTTCCTTACTTCCCCTGCCTGACTTATGCCTGAAACAATGCCTTAAGCCTGAAAAAATGCCAGAGGTGAGTACAGCCCTGTTGTGGAAAGGGAGGGTTCCCCTGGGTGATCAGGTCTAAGAAAAAATGCATAAAATCCTGTGAAACCTGCTTTACTAATATCCTCAATTTAAATGATAAGGGTCCAAGCCTGAAATCAGTTGGTTTCCCCAAAGTTTAATGGCCCTTTAGCTATCTGACCTTGACTCAGAATAAGCCCTCATAGTTCTTTGAATGTTGTCTGTTGTTTAATCATTACTGCCTGACAATGATTGATGAGCTTTCCATATACTCCCTGTATTCCTATGCAAATTAAACCCAATAAAAGCCCATTGAGGAACAGGCTCCTGGCCCTTCTCCTTTGAGAGATTGGCCACCTTTTCTCCCAAGCAGATCAATAAGTCTTGGCAGACTTATTCTCATCTGTGGCAGCCAGGAGGGGACCCTGTGGGTGGAGACCCCCACACCCAAGTCTCTATGGTCAATTAATATTCAAAAAAGGGGGCAGCAGCATAAAATGGACTAAAAATAGCCCCTTCAACAAATGGTGTTGGGAGAGCTGGAAAGCCACATGTGAAAAAATGAAACTTGAGTACAAATTTACACCATACATAAAAATAAATTCAAGTTGGATAACAGATTTAAATATAAGTTGTGACATCATAAAGTCCTAGAGGAGAACATAGGCAGAAAAATCTCAGATATCTGTTCAAAGGACTTGAACAGATACTTCTCCAAGAAGGACGTACAGAGGGTCCAGGGACATATGAAAAGATGGTCAGTATCGCTAGCTACCAGAAAGATGCAAATTAAAACCACAATGGGATACCACTTCACACTGTTGAAAATAGCCATCATAAACAAAGCAACAAACAACAATGTTGGAGAGGTTGTGGAGAAAAGGGAGCCACAGTGCACTTTGTGGAATTGCAGACTGGTGCAACTGCTATGGAAAACAGTATGGAATTTCCTCAGAAAACTAAAAATGGAACTACCTTTTGACCCGGCAATTCCACTGCTAGGATTATATATATCCTAAGAACCCTGAAACACCAATCCAAAAGAACCTATGCACCCCAATGTTCATAGCAGCACAATTTATAATAGCCAAGTGCTGGAGGCAACCTACATGCCCATCAGTTAATGAATGGATCAAAAAAACATGGTACATTTACACAGTGAAATTCTATGCAGCAGAAAGAAAGAAGGAGCTCCTACCCTTTGCCAGAGCATGGATGAAACTGGAGAACAGTATGATAAGTGAAATAAGCCAGGCGGTGAAAGACAAATACCATATAATCCCACCTTTAACTGGAACCTAATCAACAAAATGAACAAGCAAGCAAAATATAACCACAGACATTGAAAATGAGAATCAGCTGACAGTGACCTGGGGGGTGAGGGGAGGAGAAAATGGGGGGAAAGGGTGAAGGGTTTACAGGAACAATTATATAGGACACATGGACGATAAAAAAGGGGGGTGTAAACAGGGGAAGGAGGTGGGGAGGGCTGGGGTGGTGGGTTGTTGTAGGGGAAAAGGCAGAAAACTGTTCTTGAACAGCAATAAAAATAAATAAATAAATCATTTAATTTAAATAAATAAACAAATAAATAGTTTGTAAAATTTCCTGTGAAATTGTCTGTTCCAGGGCTTTTTTGTGCTGAGTTTTTTTCATTAAAGCTTCAATTTCACTGTCTGTTATCAGTCTGTTCAACTTTCTGATTCTTCTTCATTATGTTTTGGAAAGTTTTGTTTTTTCTAGTAATTTATCCATTTCACCCAGGTTTTCAAATTTCTTGACGTATAGTTGTGTACAGTTGTGCATAGTAATTTCTTACAATCCTTTGTATCTCTGTGGTGTGAGTTGTAAACTCTCCTCTTTCACTTCTGATTTTACTTACTTGGGTCCTTTCTCTTTTTTCTTGATGAGTCAGCTTAAATGTTGGTCAATTTTGTTTATATTTTCAAGTCACCAGCTCCTGGATCCCTTGATCATTTGAATTGTTCTTTTAGTCTCTATGTTTAACTCTGCTCTGATCTTGTATATTTATTTCCTTCTACTTGCTATAGGCTTTGTTTGTTGTTGTTCCAGTTTTTTTAGCTATAGGGTTAGGTTGTTTATTTGAAATGTTTCTATCTTTTTGAGGTTGTCCTATATCACTATGAATTCCCTCTCACTGCCTTCACTATGTTCCATAACTTTTAGACTGTTGTGTGTTAATTTTCATTTGTTTCCAGAACATTTTTTATTTCTTCATCGATCTCATTATTAACCCATTCTTTGTTTAACAGCATGTTATTCAATTTCCATGAAATTAAGAATTTTTGAGATTTTCTTTGATGTTGGTTTCTATTTTCAGGCCCTTGTGGTCTGAGAAAATGCTTGATATGATTTCAGTTTTCTCAAATATGTAAGGGCTTGTTTTGTATATTAACATGTAGTCTATCTTTGAATGTGTTTCTTGTGCATTTGAACAGAATGTGTATTTTTGCTTCTTTGGGATGAAATGATATAATCAGTTAAGTCCATTTGATCTAATGCGTCATTCAGGGCTACAATATCCTTGTTGACATTTTTTGGGAAGATCTATCCATTGTTGTCAGTGAGGTGTTAAAATCCTCTACTATAATTGTGTTGCTGTCTATATATTTTTTGAAGTCCTCCAAGATCTCCCTTATATATAGGGGTGCTCCTGTGTTGGATTCATATATGTTTATGTGTGTGTCTTCTTGATAATTTATTCCCTTGAGTATTGTAAAGTGTCCTTCTGTGTCTCTTTTCATGGTCTTTATTTTGAAGTCTATTTTGTCTAATATAAGTATTGCTATACCAGCTTTTTTTTCTTGCCCATTTGCTTGGCATATCTTTCTTCCAACCTTTAATTTTCAGTCTGTGTAAGTCTTTTTTTCTAAGATGGATCTCTTGTAGGCAGCATGTGTACAGGTCATGTTTTCTTATCCATTCAGCTTTCCTATGTCTTTTGATTGGAGCATTTAAGCCAGGGATGCCAAACACATTTTCACCAGGATCCACATCACACTCGTGGTTGCCTTCAAAGGGCTAAAATGATTTAAGACTGTATAAATTTAACTACTCCTTAAATGTTAAGGAGTTGAAATTACATTTGGCCCTTTGAAGGCAACCACAAGGCTGATGTGGCCCCCGGTGAAAATGAATTTGACACCCGTGATTTAAGCCATTAACATTTATAGTTATTAATGATAGGAACTTATTCATTTTTCCTTCTTTTTACCGTGTTCCACTCTCCCTCTTTTCTTTCCTCTTCTTAAAGCAGTTCCTTTAGCATATTTTCCAGTGCTGGTTTGGTGGAGGTGTATTCTTTCAGCCTTCTTTTTTCTTTGAAACTCCTTATTTCACCTTCCATTTTAGTTGAGAGCCTCACTGGGTAAAGTGGTCTTCATTGCAGGCCTTTGCTTTTCATTGCTTGGAATATTTCTTGCCATTCTCTTCTGGCTTGTGGTGTTTCTGTTGAGAAATCAGCTACTAGTCTTATCGGGTTCTCTTGTGTGTTACTTCTTGTTTCTCCCTCGTTGCTTTTAAGAGTCTCTTTTTGTCTTTAAACTTGGCTTTTTAATTATGATGTGTCTTGGAGTGGTCCTGTTAGGCTTCATCTGGATCAGGACCCTCCGTGCTTCTTGAACTTGGATTTTCCCCTCTAGGTTTGGAGAGTTTTCTGTCATTATTTTTTTAAACAGGGTTTCTATCCCTTGCTCCTTTTCTTCTCCTTCTAGTATTCCTGTGACTCGAATATTGTGTGTCATGTTGTCTTGCAGCTCCTTTAAGCTATCTTCATATTTTTTTTAAAATTTTTATTGTTATTCAATTACAGTTGTCTGCATTTTCTCCCCATCCCTCCACCCCACCCCATCTGAACCCACCTCCCTCCTCCACCTCCACCCTCCCCCTTGATTTTGTCCATGTGTCATTTATAGTAGTTCCTGTAAACCCCTCTCCCCACTGTTCCCTCCCCACTCCCCTCTGTCTATTGTTAGATTGTTCTTAACTTCAATGTCACTGGTTATATTTTGTTTGCTTTTTTCTTTTGTTGATTGTGTTCCAGTTAAAGGTGAAATCATATGATATTTGTCCCTCACTGCCTGGCTTATTTCACTTAGCATAATGCTCTCCAGTTCTGCCCTTTGACCCAGCAATTTCGCTGCTGGGATTATACCCTAAGAACCCTGAAACACCAATCGAAAAGAACCTATGCACCCCAATGTCCATAGCAGCACAATTTACAATAGCCAAGTACTGGAAGCAACCGAGGTGCCCATCAGCAAATTAGATGATCAAAAAACTATGGTACATTTACACAATGGAATTCTATGCAGCAGAGAGAAAGAAGGAGCTTATACCCTTTGCGACAGCATGGATGGAACTGGAGAGCATTATCTTCATATTTTTTAAGTTCTTGTACTAGAGATGCTTTACCTGGTGTTTCTACCTTGTCTTCCAGCTCACTAATTCGGTCTTCTGCTTCATCCAACCTGCTTGTAATTCCTTCAAGTGTGTTTTTATTTCAGATATTATATTCATTTTTCCTGGTTCTTATTTATAGTTTCTATATCCTTTTTCTTACTGTTTTATTTCCCACTCTGTTCCTTGTAGTTGTCTGTGAGTTCCTTGATCATCCTTATAACCATTCTGTTGAATTCTATATCTGATAGTTTGCTTGCTTCCATTTCACTTAGCTCTTTTACCAGGTATTCTTCCTTTCCTTTCTCTTGAAGATTCTTTCTTTGTCTCTCCATTTTGGGTGACACTTTTTGTTTGTTTCTGCATTCCCAATGCTCTGCTTTGCCAACTGTCTTCATAGGATGAAATTCTGTGGTGGTAATTCTGTGTGACTCAGTCTTGTGGTCTCTTTGATCTCCTTGTCTGAGGATGTTCCAAATTTTCCCTTTCCTCCACTTGTATTGGCTCTCTTGTTGTACTTGGGCTTTACCTTTCGGTAGCTCCTTCATTAGTGCATTCTCTCCTCCAGCAGGTTTACTGGTACTCACAACTCCCACCTTGTCTTGTATGTGATCAGGGACTAGGCTAAGGTGAAATGGAATAAGAGAGCGAGGGAGTAATCTGTGAAATTTAAAGTTCTTATGAGTAGAGAAGTTATCAGAGGTCCGTTGGAGAAGTATAGCAATAACCATGATATTTCACCCAACTATCCACTTTTTTTTAAGGTGAAAATGAGATAAGACTCTCATTAGAAGGGAAAAAGAATGTGAGCTCAGTTTAGAAAGCAGAGGTATTATGTGAGGTGTTAGATGGTGATATATAGTTAGAGTAAGGGATAGAAACTTGGTGTAGTGTGAGGGAAAATAAAGTTTACACCAACCATAATACAGTTCAGGAAAATGGTGAAATGGATTAAGATCAGGGAAGGGTGCTGTGTGGGATTTGGAATAATAATATGATTAGAAATATATAATCTGAATAAAAACAATAAAAATTAAAAGATCAAGAGTAGCGTGTTATTGGAACATGAGTGAAGTGACAGAAGAAAAATTAAAATGCAATATGAAAGGAAGAATTAAAAAATCAATCAAACAATGAAATCAAACAAAATTTAAAAAGCTATACAGAAAGAAGAGAAAGAAAAATAATAAAACATAAATTTAAAAGAAAAAATAATGAAAAGTAAAAATAAAATGCAAGTTCTGAAGGATAGCAAAGTGAAGTTTGTTTCAGCTGTTGGTGTTCGCCTTCTGACTTCTTTCTGAATCTGTCTTTGGTCTTCTCACAGCTCCAAGTCTTTTTGTCTTACACTGGAAAAAAAAAATTTCCTGCTGACTTAAACCTGGTAAGTGGGTTTTGCTGTTCTTCCTGGATGCTGAAGGGAGGGGTGGAGATGGCCTCATTTTTTTCTTTCCATTTCCTGTGTTTCTGTGAGGATGGGGGCTCAGTCTGGGCTACAAAATTCATGGGTGCCCAGTTTCAGGCCCACACCCTCAAAGCATAGTGTGGCCCACACTGTCCACTGAGCATATGCACTAGGCAGGTGTCTCTAATATATTTCACTGTGCCACTGTTTGATTAATCCATTAGGTGCACTGAGTGGGAGCACATTGCAGAACCCCTCTTCACTGGCCTGGCTGCTTAGTGCTAGAAGTCCTTGCACAGCAGCTGAGAGCCTTATTTTGAGTGAATTTCCCTTGTTTGTGGCAGGCCATTCCTAATGAGCCCCGGCTGTCTACACAGACCAACTCTCTGAGTAGTCCAGAGACTACCTGTGTCATGGCCAGTCACAGTCCTTCTCTTCTCCCATTTCCAGGTGTCACCTGGCTCTCCAATTTCTCTGGTAGTCCCAGCCAAGATAATCAGCCAGCTGTGAGTCTCTTACTGTGTCTTTATCACCCCAGCCACTTTAAGCATCCAGGTCTCTCCTGGCACAGGTCTGTGAACTTGCTGCTTTGGGAGGGGAGGGAGCTGTAAAGTCACAATTGCTAACCTGGTTCTCCTCCAAAGCTGCCTCATCCATTTTCAAAAGTCCTCTGCAACCTTTGGCTTCCAAACTTCCTATCAACTGGAATTCTATGGGATGTTCACTCTCTTCCTCAGGAGATTGGCTAGATATCCCAGTTGGGTACATAAGCAAGTGGGTTCAGCTCCTACCTACCTTGCAGCCATCTCTGAGTCCTGTTTGTTTATTTTTTAGATTTCACATATAAATGAAGTTATATGCTGTTTTTCTTTGTCTGACTTATTTTACTTTGTATAATGTGCATTACCCTTTATGTACATCCAAGTTGTTGCAAATGAAAAGATTTAACTCTTTTTTATAGCTGACTAATATTCCATTGCATATATGTACCACCTCTTCTTTATTCAATCATCTGTGGATAAACACTTAGGTTGCATCCATATTTTGGCTATTGCAAATAATATGGAAAAGGACATAGGGCTGTATATATCTTTCTGAATTAGTTTTTTTTGTATTTTTTAGATAAACACCCCAAAGGGGGATTGCTAGGTCGTGGCGGTTATCTTTTTAAAATGTTTTGAGGAACATTCATACTTTTTTCCATATTGGCTACACAAAGTTGTCATTCTACCAACAATTCATGAGGGATTCCTTTTTTTCTACCTCCTTGCCAACACATTTGTTCATTTATTGATGATAGCCATGCTGACAATTGTGAGGTGATAAACCCTTGTTTAATTTGTGTTTCCCTGATGATTAGTGACATTGAGCATCGGTTCATATCTATTGGCCATCTGTATATCCTTTTTGGAGAAATGTCTGTTCAGATGCTCTGACCATTTTTTAATTGGATTGTTTGATTTCATGGACTTATGTTGTATGAGTTCTTTATAGATGTAGAATATTATTCTTCTATGGAATGCATCATTGATGAACATCTTCCCCCTTTCACTGGGTTGTCTTTTCATTTTATTTATGGTTTTTTGCTGTGCAAAATTTTTCAATTTTATGTAATCCCTTCTGTTTATTTTTTTCTTTTGTTTCCCTTGCCTGAGCATATGTATCAAAAAAAAAATCACTAAAAGTGTAGTCAAAGAATTTACTGCCTGTTTTCTTCTAGGAATTTTATGATTTTTGATTTTTAGTTCTTAATCCCCTTTGAGTTTATTCTTGTACATTGCATACAAAAGTAATCCAGTTTTATTCTTTTGTATGTGTCTATCCAGTTTTCCCAGCACCATTTATTAAAGAGATTGACTTTACCCCATTGGATGTTCTTGACTCCTTTTTCATATATTAATTGACCATATCAGTTTGGGTTTATTTCTTGTGCTCTATTTTGTTTCATTTATTTATATATCTGTTTTTATGCCAGTGGCATGGTATTTTGATTACTATAGCCTTAGAGAAGGGAGGGGAACTCCCCCAAATGGAATTATCTTCTGTAGGGCAGGTCCCTGTAGTATAGGCTTTCCCTTCTAGGTGAGTGTTCTAGGAATCCATCTGTATCAGTGTGCCAGCTGGCATTGATGTGAGAGGCTGTGTTTGGCTTCAGTTAATTTTTTTAAGACTTAATGCCTTTTCCCATTTCATGATGGGTGATTTATAAGCACACTTGCCCACACTGCATTGACTGTTCAGCAGTTTTTGACCAAAAACAGCATGACGCCTCTGCCCCACCCTGACTATTCACCCAATCTCACCACAAGAGACTTTTTTGTGTGTTTCACCAGATGAATAAAGTCCTCAAAGGGAAGTATTTTGCTGATGTGGAAGAGGTGAAACAAAAAATGGCAAAAGCACTAAAAGGCATTAAAATTGACAAGTTCAAAAACTGTTTTGAGCAGTGAAAAAGAAATGTCTCAATAGGTGTCTTGCATCAGATGGAGAGTACTTTGAAGGTGACTAAAGTTTATATATGTAATATTTTTAAATTTATTTTACTGCTGTTCTATTACAATTGCCCCAATTTTCCCCATTGATCTCTGCTGCTCAACCCAACCCTGATCCACAGTCAATCTCCACCCTGTTGTCCATGTCCATGGATCATCCATACATGTTCCTTCACTAGATCATTCCCCTTCTTTCCTCCCTTATTGTCCTCCTTCCCCTCTGGTCACTCTCAATCTGTTCCTTGTTTCCATGCCTCCAGTTCTATTTTGCTCATTTGTTTTGTTCATTAGGTTCCCATTATAGATACACATGTAAGAATAACTAATTCTTTATAAATAAATTCTGTTTTGGGGGGAGTTCCCCCTCATATTATAGTTTGATATTAGGTAGCATGATGCCTCCAACTTTGTTCTTCTATTTGAGGTCTTTCACAGTTCCAAATACATTTTAGGATTATTTGTTCTAGTTCTGTGAAAATGCAATTGATACTTGGATGAAAACTTCATTGAATCTATAGATTACTTTGAGTAGTATGAATATTTTAATGATATTAATTCTTCTTATCCATGAGCACATGTTTCCATTTATATGCACCTTCTTCAATTTCTTTCTTCAATGTCATAGTTTTCTAAGTAGGATCATTTTACATTGTTGGTTAAATTTATTACTAGGGTTTTTAATGAAATTATTTTCTTAATTTCTCTTTCAAGTAGCTCATTATTGGTTTATACAAGTGCAAACAATTTCAGAATATTAATTTTGTATCTTGCTACTTTACTGAAATTATTGGATTTAATACTTTTTGGTGGAATCTTTAGGGTTCTCTATATATACTATCAGGTCATCTACAGATAGTGACACTTTAATTTTTATCTTTATAATTTGGGCATCTATATTTTTCCTTTTAAAATTTATATATTTTAATTTTAAATCATAGTTTACTTTCAATATTATTATTATTAACTTTATTTTCATTGTTGACACTAACACAGATATCCTCATTGCCCCTTTGCCCTGCTCCACCCAGCCCCTGCCCTGCTTCCCTTTTGTTTTCTGATTGCTGTGGCTAGGACTTCCAATGCCATGTAAAATAAAATTGGATATCCCTCTCTTATTCCTGATCTTAGAGGAAATGATTTGTAAGTTCATAATATTGTAATCATAGAAGTAGCTTGATATGATTTCAATCTTCTTCAATTTATTGAGACATAGGTGGCCTAACATGTAGTCTATCCTGAAAAATATTCCATGTGCACTTGAAAATACTGTACATTCTGCTGCTTTGGAGCAAAATGTTTTAAAAATATAAAATTTATCTTGTCTAATGTGTTATTTAAGGTTGTCATTGCCCTGGCTGGTGTCTCAGTGGATTGAGCACCAGCCTATGAACCACAGGGTCACTGGTCCAATACCCAATCAGGGCACACACCTGGGTTGTGGACCAGGTCCCCAGTAGAGGATACCTGAGAGGCAACCACACACTGATGTTTCTCTCTGTCTCTTTTTACCTCCTTTCCCCTCTGTCTAAAAATAAAATAAATATAATCTTTAAAAAGGAAAGGCTGTTTTTTTCCTGTTGATTTTGTATGTGGATGATAATTAATATAGATGGGGTGTTGAAGTTGTCCACTATCACTATATTACTGTCAATTTCTTCTTTATTTCTGTCAGCATTTGTTTTATATACTTGGGTGTTTATACATTGGATACATAAATACTTACAAGAATTATATCTTCTTGTTGGATCGATCCCTTTATCATTATGAAATACTATTCTTTGTCTTATTATAGGCTTGTTTTAAAGTCTATTTTGTCTGACACAGGAATTGCTATCCTTTTGTTTGTTTGTTTCCATTTGCCTGAAATGTTTTTTTCTTTCTCTTTACTTTACTGTGCGTCTTTCAATTTCAACTGGGTCTTTTGTAGATAACATATATTTGGATCTTGTTTTCTTATCCATTCAACCCCCCTATGTCTCTTGATTGAAGAATTTAGTCCATTTCCACCTAAAGTAATTATCAACAAATATGTGCTATTACTATTTCATTATTCATATTTTTTATCTTATTTTATCTTCTTAAAGAAATTTTAACATTTTTTACTTTCTTAAATATATTTTATTGATTATGCTATTTCAGTTGTCTCATACTTTTCTCCCCTTTATCCCCACTATGCCCTACACCCCCCAATCCTCCAGCACTCCTCTCCTTAATTCATGTCTATGGGTTGTACATATAAATTATTTGGCTTCTTTATTTTCTATACTATTCTTAACCTCCCTCTGTATATTTTATGCCTACCAATTATGCTTCTTATTCCCTGTACCATCCCCCCATTCTCACCCTCCTTCTCCCCAGTGATAACGCTCGATGTGGTCTCCAATTCTGTCATTCTGTTCCTGTTCTAGTTGTTTGCTTAGTTTTTGTTTCTGTTTCTTAAGTTCAGTTGTTGATAGTTGTAAGATTGTTGTCATTTTACTATTCATAGTTTTTGATCTTATTTTTCTTAGGTAAATCTCTTTAATATTTCCTATAATAAGGGCTTGGCGATGATGAACTCCTTTAACTTGACCTTATTTGGGAAGCACTTTATCTGTCCTTCCATTCTAAATGATAGGTTTGCTGGATACAGTAATCTTGGATGTGGGTCCTTGCCTTTCATGACTTTGAATACTTCTTTCCTGCTCCTTCTTGCCTGAAAGGTTTCTTTTGAGAAGTCAGCTGAGAGTCTTATGGGAACTCCTTTGAAGGTAACTGTCTCCTTTTTTCTTTCTACTTTTAAGATTCTCTCCTTATTTTTAATCTTGGGTAACATAATTATGATGTGCCTTGGTGTGTTCCTCCTTAGGTCCAACTTCTTTTGGACACTCTGAGCTTCCTGGATTTGCTGGAACTCTATTTCCTTTGCCATATTAGGGGAGTTGTCCTTCATTATGTTTTCAAATAAGTTTTCAATTCCTTGCTCTTCCTCTTCTCCTGCTGGCACCCCTATGATTCAGATGTTGGAATGTTTAAAGTTGTCCTGGACGTTCCTAAGCCTCTCCTCATTTTTTGAACTCTTGTTTCCTCATTGTGTTCTGGGCGAATGTTTATGTCTTCATTCTGGTCCAAATCATTGTTTTGAGTCCTGGTTTCCTTCCCATCACCACTGGCTCCCTGTACACTTCCTTTATTTCACTTTTAATAGCGATCACTTTTTCTCCTATTTTGTGACCATACTCAACCATTTCTGTGAGCATCCTGATTACCAGTGTTTTGAACTGTGCATCTGATAAGTTGATTATCTCTTCAACACTTAGTTGTATTTTTTCTGGAGTTTTGATCCATCCTTTCATTTGGGCAATTTTTTATCTCAGTGTGGCTGTTACGTAGTAAAGGATGGAGCCTTAGGTATTCACCAGGACGGAGCAACCTATGTTGTTGTGTTGTGGTGCTGTATTCGGGGGAAGGGTCCAAGAGGGAACAGTGTCACTTGATCTCCTCTGGGCTGGCTTTCAGTCACTTCCTCCACTGCCCACAAGCAAATCGGAACCTTGTAGTGATGATTCCCAGGTGAGTGGGTGTGTATGTTTTAAGACCCTGTGGTCTCTCCAGTGAACTCTCCTGTGAGGTTGGGAGTTTTTCCTGCTGCTGCAACGCACAGTTTTTCAGTCAGAGTTTTGAGGCTTTATTTCCCCGCACTGGAACTCTGGGCTGCATGGTCTATCTTGCTTCTCAGTTTTTCCTCCCTGTTTATTCAAATGCAAATGTGGGACCACCCAGTCCACCATCCACTGCCTTTCCATGTGTCATCTCTGCCCCATCTGCCAGTCCCCACTCCTCCTACCAGTCTAGATGAATATTTCTTTAATTCCTTGGTTGTTGGACTTCTATGCAGTTCAATTTTCTGGCAGTTCTGGCTGGTTTTTGTTTTTAAGTGTGTTGTTGGTCATACAAGGAGGCACAGTGTATATACCTATGCCTCCATCTTAGCCAGACTTAACATTTATTATAATACTGGTTAGATAGTGATTCTTATTTTAGCTTTTTCTTGTCTGGGAAGCTGTTTCTCTTCTTTGATTTTGAATGATAGCCTTGCTGCATACAGTAATCTTGTCTATAGGGTCTTGGTTTTCTTCACATTGAATATTTCCTGTCAATTTTTTCTGACCTAGAAAATTTCTGTTGAGAAATCAGCTGACAGTCTTATGGGAGATACATTTTTATGTAACTAATTTCTTCTGCTGCTTTTGAGATTCTTTCCTTCTTTAACGTTTTGTATTTTCATTTTGATATGTCTTAGTGAGTGTCTCTTTTGGTTCATCTTGTTTGGGAGACTCTGTGCTTTCTGTCCTTGTATGTCTATTTCATCCCTCAAGATAAGAAAACTTTCAGTCACCATTTCTTCGGTTGATTCTCAATCCCTTGCTTTCTTCTTCTTCTGGTACCTCTATCATGCAAATTTGTTATGCTTGATATTTTCTCACAGCTTTCTTAACTATTCTTATTATTTTTAATTTATTTTTTTGTTTTGCTGTCAAAATGAATATATTTGATACCTACATTTTCCTCTTGATGTTTCTTACACTTGAGTTAGGAGAGTAGATATAATTTGAAATAGGGAATTGTTATACATTTCTCAAGTTTTTCTTGATGAAAACAAACTAATAACACCAGTATTCATTTACTCCTCTGGGGAAAAAAATGCTCATATTAACTATTGATTTACTTTTTAGGCAGTCATTTCCAAACCTGGATGATCTTAATATCTACCTAGGGAATTGATAAAAATATAGATTCTAGAACTGTTTTCATATAGCAACTTTCTATGTGGTGGTACAGGAATTTTTATTTCAAAAAATTCAGCACATCATTAAAAAAAGAAAAGACAAAAAAGCAAATAAAAGGTATACAGATTTAGAAGGAAAAATAATTTTTTTGCCAAATGACATGATTATATAAAATTTCCAGAGAAGAAGCCCCCCAAAAAACCAC
The DNA here is from genome assembly GCF_022682495.2 of Desmodus rotundus. NCBI lineage: Eukaryota > Metazoa > Chordata > Mammalia > Chiroptera > Phyllostomidae > Desmodus > Desmodus rotundus. The sequence continues at coordinate 59,848,721 of NC_071392.1, read as the reverse complement.
TCAGTTCAAATAATTGATTATAACAATGTCTCAGGATGCAAGGTTAATATACCAAAAAAAAGCAATCATATAACTATACCTAATATTTCCGGAGATGAGGAGGACCATCTGACTAGCCTGCACATTCTTTTTTGAAAATCTTAGGACTTTGGTTTAAAGCATTGCCAATATTTTCTATCCAGATTTCTTAAAAATACATGTTTTTTAATATATATCCTTGAAATGTGGATATTGACATATAGTGAAGACTTATATAACATCACCCATTCTATATACCCCGCAAAAGTGGAATTTGGTATAAAACTGGTTTATATTACATTCAAGTGAATTCATTACTGTCAGGACAAGAAATGAGAATAACAACTAACTAATTTAGTGTGAATCCTCAGATAAACATGCTAGCAAGACCCTGTTATACTATAATCTCCAACTAGAGAGTGCACATATGTAATAAAACAAGGGTTGCATATTAATACTAAACTTCTCTCATAGGAAAATATAATTTTTCCCACTTCCTTCATCATTAAGATTAGAGAATCTACTATAACCTGGGACTGATGTTGTAAGTAATTTATGTATTATTAAAGTCCAGTTCTGATGATGGAAGGAAATTTGACATGCCACCAAATCTTTCTTAATTTATTTAAAATTCTATTCTATATCATGGATTACACCAGCAACTTTAATTCAAATTTTAAGTAGGATGCAGTTTCTAATTTCAAGGAACTTAGAGTTGAGAAGACAGGCATGTAAATAATACATGTGCATTATATATTTCTAGCACCTAGTTCAGGATCTGGAATAGGTACTTCAATAGTAATAGTAATAATAGTAATACCACAAGTATTATTACTCTTACTACTAGTGATTGACATTTATAAAATGCTTTTTATATACCAGCCACTTTTCTAAGCACTTTATTCATTTCATTGCTCTTAGAAATGCAATCGTGCAAATGCATTATTTTCCCATTTTATTAATAACTCAATTAAAATCCATATATCCATTCTGTCAACATATTAATTTGGTGCTATGGCCAGCTCAATCTGGTATTCACATGAAAAACCCTGAAAAGAGAACCTAAGTACACCAGGCTAAAAATCAAAGCAGTGGATAGGCAAAGGGAATAATCAGTGTCTAGGGGCAGGAGAGCCCTGGTTTATGTCATTCAGTTTGTTGGAGTGTCACCCTGTAAACCAACAGGTTGTGGGTTCAATTTCTGGTCAGGGAACATACCTGAGTTGCAAGTTCAGTCCCTAGTCAAGGTGTGTGCAGGAGGCAACTGATTGATGTTTCTCTCTCACACTGATATTTCACTCCCTCTCTTCCCCTCTATCTAAAATCAGTAAACATGTTCTCAGGTGAGGATAAAAAATGCAGAAGAGATAAAAGGAGATGAACTATATTTCAATCTTAAGTTTAGAGTCAAGATAGAGAATAAAAATAATTTTGAGGGTCAAATAAATGGCCAGCCAAGAAAGGAAAACATTACTTGTAATACTGAGTTTGAATGGGATAAAAAAGGGATTCCATGTGGGAGATATTTAAAAGATAAGGATCACAGAACTTACTGTTATACAAGGTGAAGGAAAGAGAGAAGTCTGAAGAATTTTAGGTCTCTAAGTGGATGTATCATGTAAAAGGGTAAGTTTTAGATAATGTTACTTTGAGTGTCTATCAAATATCTAGACGGTATGTTTAATAAATATATATTCCAATATGAGCCAAGTAGAGAAATCTGTGCAGAAGATACATAGAAATATTACTAGTATATACACTGTTAGCCAAAGCCATAGAAATAGATGAGAGCATCTTGAGTTAATATGTAGAGTGAAAAGCGGGAGCAAAACAGAACAAGATAAAAAGACAAGTAACAGAGAAGAAAGCAAAATGAAGAAGCAAGAGAAAATGATCCTTCAAAGGGCATGAGGGCATCTCTCTTTCCTTGGCCATAGCACAACTAAATTGTCCCTCAGTATGAAAATATAAAACTATATGAAAAAGAAATAAACATCTCAATTTGTTAATGCTTTTAAAATATGTGTTCTTTTATTATTATTAACCTAAAATTATTTTTATTTTTATTCATATATTTATTATTACCCTAAGGTTATTTATTTTTATCTATATCTTCTTTTTCTGGATTTATTGATGATGGCAAATCTACAATCACTTGAATGTTGCCATTCTCTTAGATAATTTATTAGGCATTAAATATGCACTAAAATATGTAGATTTTTTCTTTCTTGTTTCATATGTTTTATGGAAAGACAGTCATACATGTATTCAGATATTACTGTGCATAGCACAGGGTTTTGGCATTGATATTGTTTAAAATATTTATTGAAAAATTAATAAATAAAAAGGGGGTCTGTTACTCTAAAACATTTAAGGGTAGTGTTGCTTACAAGCGGTTTTTTAAATTTTAGAATATCTATTGGTATTAGAGAAGCAAAACTATTGCTTAAAGAATGAATCCCACTTAATGCAAAATTGTTTCAATTTCTAATTTAGAATTATGCAAATCAACTACCTTATGTATGAAAATTGGAATCTTATAATTTCTTTAGAAATTAGAAAATCTGGAAATAATAAAATTGTATTATATATTTTGTTGTGTAACCAAAAAATCACATGCATTTTAAATTTAGATTTCTGACAAGGAAGTGTTACATGTCTGTGGCAGGATTAATTTTTGCTCTGTCAGAAATGACCTAGTGCAAGTTATTTTAAGCCATGAAATGTTATGGTTGCCAAATACTAGGTGCCATCTAGTGGCCAGTAAGACTTAAATCCATTGTTTGGAAAAAGTCCAGAGTATTTTGAGATTATCCACTGCTCCCACATACTTTGTTTTTCCCATATTTAGTTTTTTTTTTAATCTCCAGAACATATACTTAATTTTATTTTTCAATTACCATTTATATTCAATATTATTTTGTATTAGTTTCAAGTGTTCAGCATTGTGGATCACTTTCTGAATGATCTAATCCATTTTTACCAGGTTTCAAATCCTTCAATTTATATGTTTTTTGTGAAATATAATTCAGTACTAAGGTGTCCTGTCACACTTTTGATTGATTTAATGTTTCAACTGTGTGTCAAGACTTTCTTACTTGACTTTTAATACAGGCTAAGTAAAATAAATGCTAGAGATTATATTGTTTTATAGAGTTTTCAAGTGTATGTTTTCCTTTTCTTCCTCAAATTAATCTTGAATATAAGTTGGGGATGTTCAAAAAAGCTAGACTAAAGGTAAAATAGCAGTAATTGATTGACATTAATAATTGTTATAGTTAGTCATTTTGAATGAGGAAAAGTTTACACAGTATCTAGGTATCAAGTCTCATAGAATCTTTAACATTTTAGAACCCCCAAATTTAGAACTAGAGATATGTAGACAACATGTACTTCTGGTGAATGTTAAGAATTTCATTTTCATCCCTGACCAGTGTAGCTCAATTGGTTGTGTGTTGTCCTAAATTGAAAGGTCATCAGTTCAATTCCCAGTCAGGGCACATGCTTGGGTTACAGGATCTGTCCCTGTTCAGGGCACAGATGATAGGCAACTGATCAATGTTTCTCTCTCACATTGATGGTTCTTTCCTTATCCTTCTTCCTCCCTTCCCCCTCTTTAAAAATAAAGATTTTTATGTCCCAGAACTTGTTGAAAATAAAAGATTAATTACATAGTACATCTAATTTATGTCTTTGATAAACAATAAGGGAATGATTGTTTAATTGATACTTCTGATTGTAACAAAAATCTACAAAGTAGATTACAGCATATTTTATCAGATCAAAATGAAAATTGAGAATTTAATATTATCCTCGACATCTGGCTCTTATGTACATTTACTATATAATTTGCTATAACACATTCACTTTATTTGGCAAGAGTTATGACTCATTTCTTTGAGAAGTCACAAATGAAATACTTATAACTTATGAAATATCATTTAGTATGAGTTAAATATAAAATGTATGGGTTAAGGTTACATTTAATCAACAAATACTTATTGAATATCTACTAAAAGCAGGAAGCTGGAGATATATCTGTGAACAAGAATAGACAATGTTGTTACCTTCAAGGGGATAGTATTTAGGAGTGATATTTAGGTTAGATATTTGATAGATGTTTAAAAAATAACAAAATTCCAGACAGTAAAAAATAAACTTGTGGTGGATTGGAGAATAAGGGACTATTTAGAGGCAAAATAGAAAAAGTAATTAATAACTTATTTGATGATTTTAAAAGGTTAGAAATTACTTATCTAGTCACTTTTATAAGCACTTAGATTTTTATATTTTGACGGTAGTTTAGTGCAATATCCTTTCCTTTGATAATCCATGCCATTTTAATAAGTTTTAAAAATAAAATAGCAATGAAAACACTAACCCATCATTATAACAGTACCTCACTATCTAAAACTTGGAAGAAGATATTGAAATGTTTAACTCAATAAGACAGACCATGAAATTGTTTTATTTTTTCATCTGTCACTGCCTCAACTGGGATCAGGTTAAATCTTATTTTTCTTGATGAGTTGTAGATCTAAGAATATTTGAACAGATTTATGTAGCTTTCCAATTATGTGCAGTTATTAAAATCTCAGTCACTCTTAGTCCAGTTTACTTCCTCCCAGGAGAACTAGAGTCAAGGAAAGGGAAGGAAATTGGTTTGCTACTTCACTGTTTATCCTGCCTCTGGTTCTAGTTTTTAAAATTTTGGATCAGGAGAAAGATTATGGAGAAAGAGTATGGGGCGGGGGGGCTCAGCCCACAGGGTCCTCCCCCAGCCGCCACAGATGAGAATAAGTCTACCAAGACATGATCTGCTTGGGGAGGAAAGGTGGCCGATCTCTCAAAGGAGAAGGACCAAGAGCGTTTTCCTCAATGGGCTTTTATTGGGTTCATTTTGCACAGGAATACAGGTAAAGGTCATCAATCATTGTCAGGCAGTAAGGATCAAACAATAGATAACATACAAAGAACTCTGAGGGCTTATTCTGAGTTAGGGTCAGTTAGTTAAAAGGCTATAAGATTTTGGGAAACAAACCCATTTCAGGCTTGGACCCTTATCATTTAAATTGAGGGTATAAACAAAGCAGGTTTCACAGGGTTTTATGTATTCTTTCTTAGGCCTGATCATCCTGGGGAATCCGCCCTTTCCGGCACAGGACTGTACCGCCCTCTGTCATTGTTTCAGGCTTAAGTCAGGCAGGGGAAGTAAGGCAGCCAAGAGATTAGGAGACTTCTTGCAGACAGAATGAGGACCCAGGCTATGTCAAAGCCGAGGGGTGAGGGTCCATCACCCCCTTTTTCTATAGCTCCCCGAGTCCTTCCCTGTGGGCCTTTTTTGTGACCATGCCTGCCTTAGGTAGTTCCTCCCTTGAGGAATCTTACCTGTCATTGGCTAACTGGTCAAGCTCAGGGCCAAGCAAGGTAAAGTAAAGTGGGCAGAGATGGCACCCCTGCCAGGGAGATAAGCTTTGTCTCCGCAGTGGCTTATGGTCCCAAGGTCTCTGACTCAGCCTTTAGCCATGGGGGTTTACAGCTTCTGAAACCACTCAGGGTGGTTCCCAACAAAAGAGCAAAACTCTTTTTCCTAACTGGGCAAATGGTTTGAGTGCTCTGTTGGCTGATGTTGTTTTCTTTGGTATCACTGATTAACATTCCATGGGAAATGACTAATGTTGGTTCTTATCTAGGTAATGTGCCTTAGTCTTGCAGCTGCTTCAAATCAACCTTGTCCAACTATTTTCTACTTTCAGAATAAAACTCTAACTCCAGAAGGCCACCTTCGGTTTCTCGTTGCTGTGGTCCCAACAATACCTAACATTTTTGTTGTGAAATACAATGTTCTTATCAAATGGGTGATCAGTAAATGAAATCATTATTTCAAATTGTACATGTTTTATTGTAATTGTGAAACATGTATATTGAAACCAAGTGCCTAAAAAATTCCTTTGACTTAGAGAAAATCATTCTGTAAATATAAGCATTTACTCTTATTCTATATAGGTGTTAGACAATAAAAAAACTCTAATGATTCATTTGTAATTGCATAGCACTTTTATTTATTTTTATCTCAATTATCTTTATAATATCATAAGATACCAATGTAGGAATAATGTTCTATTGAATCAGAACCCAGAAAAGTGAATAATGTATTTAGCACTCTAAATCACACCTGATTAAAACGAATATAAATGTTAACAGTTTTATTGCTGTAAGAAATGTCGGTTCTATCTATCATCTATTTATCTATATCTATCTATCTATCATCTATCTATCATCATGATCTATCAATCTATCATCTCTCTTTCTGTCTATCTATTATCTATCTATCTATCTATCTATCTTATAGTAGAAGGTTGGGTATGCATATGACTGACAATGGAGATTTCACTGATAAAACATTTAAATTTCTATTATCAATATTTGGTCAATTGAAGAATCACAAGGTCCAATATTTGGTCAATTGAAGAATCACAAGGTCCCTTCATTCTGAGATATATTGTCTCATTTATAAATAAAGAAATAAATTCATTTAAGTGTTACTTACAAATATGCTATAAAATATTACTAATTTTTGTCTTTGATGTAAATCAGCTCCTAATATTCTTAAAATAAGATAAATATAAAAAACATTTGTTTGACAAAAGGAAATATAAAGTAAAATTATGAGTTAGCTATGGAAATGGGAAAAATATGTACCAGGGAGTAAAAGTAAATACATTAAAATTGTTTAAAACAGAATCAAATAAATAAAATTTAATTGTAATTAATGCTAGGAAGGAAAAGGGAAAGAAATGCAGGAAAGAGGTAATAAAGAAAGAATTCTTTTTTTAGAATATCTCATACTATTGCCCTTCACCTTTATCTTTAATGGAAATTAGAAAGTATCTTAAGACTAGTATTAGGAAGGTTTAAATTTGATGATTATTCCCTTTCAAAAATTAAACTGAGCCCTGACTGGTATGACTCAGTTCATCAGGCATTGTCCTACAAAGTGAAAGTCATCAGTTCAATTCCCAGTCAGGGCACATGCCTAGGTTTTAAGTTTGGTCCCCTATCTGGGCACATACAAGAGAAAACCAATCAATGTTTCTCTCTTGCATGGATGTTTCTCTCCCTCTCTTTCTCCCTCTCTTCCACTTTAAATAAATAAATATATAAACAAACAAACAAACAAATATTTTAAAAATTAAATTGAGTCATCTGCTTAAACATAAGATACTGGCTTTTTATGTTTATCTTCTCTACTTTCTCAAACCCCATTAAAATTACAGAAAAAAATATGTAAGTAAAATGTTATACAATGAGGAAAAATAAATTTGGAAGAAGAGGTAAAAAATGAATAAAAGCTATTTTTGGTACCCATCAAATATCTGTATTGTGTACCATATACACACAAAAAAGTTCACACATAAAAAATACCTACAGAAGATATTGAATTACATAATAAAGAAGTACTAACCCTACCAAATCCAAGCAGAAAATAGACCTTTAAAAATTATAATATGAAATTAAATTAAATTAAAATAAATAAAAGGAACTAGGATTATCTCTTACAACACCAAATATATTGAAACCCTACAATTCTATAGCCACTCAAGTTCCCTTCATGTATAAAAGCAATAAAAATATTTACATATGTATCTATGTAGAAAAGAAAAAATACACTACAAGACATACAAAAATATGATTAAGAGCTCAAAATGGATGTCATGAAGTAGACATCATGAGCAGTTCATAATCAACTTGACTAATTTGCATGGATGTGAGTCATATTTATAAAAATATCAAAATTGTTCAAGGATAATATGTTCAATATTATTTTTATTGAATTTATTGGGGTTACATTCATCAATAAAATTATCTATGTTTTCAAGTGTACGATTCTACAATAAATTATCTGCATATTGCACTAGTGGTCACCATCCAAATTCTAGTCTATTTCCATCATCATTTATCCCCCGTTTACTCTCTTCAATCTGCTCCCATCCACTCTTCCTTTTGGTAATCACAGTACTGATGTTTGTGTCCATGATTTTTTTTTTCTTAAATCCTCCCCCTAATTCACCCAACACCTCAATCCTCCACCCCTCTCAAAGTCAGACTGTTCTCTGTATCTGTTTCTATTTTGTTTGTTCATTTTGTCCATGAAATTCCATAAATAAGTGAAATTATATGTTATTTGTCTTTCTATGACTGACTTATCACTTAACATAAAACCTCTATGTCCATTTGAGCTGTTGTGAAAGGTAAGATTTCCTTCTTTTTATGTCTGAATAGTACTCCATTGTGTAAATGCCCCACAGCTTTTTTCATTCACTAATATACTGATTGGCACTTGGGCTGCTTCCAAATCTTAGATTTTGTAAATAGTGGTGAATATAGGGGTGTATATATTCTTTCTAATCAGTGTTTCCAGTTTCTTTAGATATATTCCCAGAATTGGAATCACTGGGCCATAATGCAGTTACATTTTTTTTTTTAGGAAACTTACTACTGTTTTCAACAGTGGCTGTCCAAATCAGAACCCTCACAAACAGCCCATGAGGGTTTCCTTTTCTCAAAATCCTCACCAACACTTTTCGTTTGAGGATTTATTGATGATAGTCATTCTGAACGTATGAGGTAATATCACATTGTGGTTTTAATTTGCATTTCTCTGATGATTAGTGACATTTAGCATCTGTTTATATGTCTGTTTGTCATCTGTCTATCCTCTTTGGAGAAGTGTCTATTTAGGTACTTGGCCCACTTTTTAATTGAGCCAAGTACCTAAACATTTATATTTGTTTGTTTTTGGGTGTTGAATAGTTTGATTTCTTTACAAATATTGCACATTTCATGTTCCTTGATAAGCTTTCCATGTTTCCCCCCCATGACCCCCATCCCCTATGGTTCCTGTCAGCTTGTTCTTTATTTCAATGTCTCTGATTATATTTTGCTTGCTTGTTTGTTTTGCTGATTAGGTTCTACTTATAGGTGAGATCATATGGTATTTGTTTTTAACCACCTAGTTTATTTCATTTAGCATAATACTTTCCAGATCCATCCATACTTGAACAACAATGAAAAAATGAAAAAAAATGAAAAAAATAAAAATAGAAATATTGGACATTAAACCCTTATTAGGTACACCATTGGTGAATATGTTCTTTAATTAAGTAAGCTGTCTTTCCATTTTGTTGATGGGTTTTTTTCTGTGCAAACCTTGTTCCTTTGATGTAGTCCCATTTGTTTATTTTATCTTTTGTTTCTCATGCCTGAGGACATATATCAGAAAAAATATATAGTTACAAGAAATGTATGAGATTTTATGCCTCTGTTTTCTTTTAGGATTTTTATGGTTTCAAGACAAACATTTAAGTTGTTAATCCATTTTGTGTTTATTCATGTGCATGGGGTAAGAAGGTGGCCTAATTTTATTTTTTACATATCTCTGTCAATTTTCCCAACACCATAAATTGAATAGACCATCTTTAACCCATAGTATGTTCCTACCTTCTTATTGACCATAAAGTTGTGGATTTATTTCTGAGCTCTCTATTTTGTTCCATTGATCCTTATATCTGCTTTTATGCCAGTACCATGTTGTTTTGATTACAATGGCTTTGTAGCATAGTTTGATACCAAGTAGCATGATTTCTCCAACTTTGTTCTTTCTCAGGATTGTTGAGGCTACTCAGGGTATTTTGTGTTAACATATAAATTTTTGAAATATTTGTTCTAGTTTTGTAAAATACATCATTGGTATTTTCATAAGAATGTTGTTGAATCTATGTAATGCTTTGGGTAGTATGGACATTTTAATGAAGTTAATTCTTTGTTTCCTTGAACATGGTATGTTCCTACCTATTTATATCTTCCTAAAATATTTTTTTCAGTATCTTATAATTTTCCAAGTACAGGTATTTTCATTCCTTGGCTAAAGTTATGTCCAGGTAGCTTACTTTACTTTTTTGAAGCAATTGTAAATGAGACTGTTTTCTTAGTTTCTCTTTCTGATATGTATTATGGTATATAAAATTCTCACCAACTTCAGAATATTCATTTTGTATTCTGCTACTTTACTGAATACATTTTTCAGTTCTAGTAGTTTTTTGATGGAGTCATTGGAGTTTTTTATAGAGAGTAACATTATCTGCATAAATATAACTGTTTTATTTCTCACTTTCCAATTTGGAGGACTTTATCTCTTTTTCTTGTTTTATTGCTTTGGCCAGAACTTCCCATTATATGTTGAAGAAGAGTGGTGAAAGTGGACATCTATTTCTTGTTCCCAATCTTAAGAGAAACAATTTTAGTTTTTGCCCATTGTGGATGGTGTTGGTTTTGTATTTGTCATGTATGACCTTTATTATTTTGAGGTATGTTCCCTCTATTCCCACTTTGCTGAGAGTTTTTTATTATAAATATGGCTTGGATTTAATCACATGCTCTTTCTGCATCTATTGTTATGATAATGATTTTAATACTTTATTTTGTTTATGTGCTGTATCATGATAATTGATTTATAAATATTATACAAACCTTAAAAGTAGAAATAAATACTATTTTATGTTTTGACTGTATTGCTGATCTGGTTTCTTAATAATTTATGGTGCAGAATTTCATTATTTAAAAGATTTTACTTAGTTTTAGAGAGAGGGAAAGAGAGGGAGAAACATAAATGTGCAAAAGAAACATCAATTAGCTGTCCCTCATGCAGGCCCAACCAGGTACCTGGCCTGCCATCTAAGCATGTGGCCTGACTAGTAATTGAACTGGGGACCTCTCGCTTTGTGGAATGACACCCAACCAATTGAGCCACAACAGTCACAACTAATTAAGGATATTGGCCTATAATGTCATAACTTTATGATGTCTTTATCTGGTTTTGGAATAAGGACATTTCTGGCCTTGTAAAATGAGCTTAGATATCTTCCTACTCTTAATTTTTTGGAATAGTTTGATAAGGGTAGATGTTAGTTCTTTGAATGTTTGGTAAAATTCATCTGTGAAGCCATTTAGTCCAGAACTGTTGTGTGCTGAGAGATTTTTGATTACTGCTTCAATTTCATTAGATATAATTGATCTATTCAGATTTTCTGATTCTTCCTGATTCAGTTCTGGAAGATTATGCATTTTTATAAATTTATTCATTTTGCCCAGGTTTTCCAATTTGTTGGCATATAGTTTTTTTAAGTTTTTAAAAAGATTTTATTTATTTTTAGAGAGCAGAAGTGAGGGAGAAAGAGAGGAAAAGAAACATCAATGTGTGGTTACCTCTCACGCACCCCCTACTGGGGACCTGCCTGAAACCCAGGCATGTGCCCTAGACTAGGAATCAAACCAGTGACCCTTTGGTTTGCAGGCCAGCACTCAATCCACTAAGGTACACCAGCCAGGGCCAATTTGTTGGCATATAGTTTTTATAGTATAATTTTACAATCCTTTACATTTCTTTGGTGTTGGTTGTTACTTTTCCTCTTTCATTTGTAATATTATTCATTCAGGATTTGAATGTTCTCTCTTTTTATCTTGGTGAGTCTAGTTAAATATTCTTCAATCATGTTTATCTTTACAAAGAAACATCTCTTAGTTTCATTGCTCTTTTGTATTTTTTTATACTCTATTGTTTTTACTCTGATCTTTATTATTTCTTTTTTTTTTCTATTAACTTTGGACCTTGTTGTTGTTGTTTTATAGTTCTTTTTGATGTAATGTTAAATCATTTGTTTGTTTTTCTTCTTTTTAGAGGTAAGCCTGTAATGCTATAAATTTCCCTCTGAGGACTACTTTGCCCTGTCCCATCAATTTAAGTTCACTGTGTTCTCATTTTCATTGGTCTCAAGATATATTTGGATCTTCCTTGAACTCATTTTTAACCTATTTATAGTTTAATAGCATGTTACTTAGTCTCTATATGTTCATGTGTATTTCACTTTTTTTCTTCTAATTAATTTCTAGTTTCATATCATTACAGTCAGAGAAGATGCTTGATATTGTTTCAAACTAGTTGTATTTATTGAGACTTGTTTTGTGTCCTAACATGTGATCTATCCTAAAAAATTTTCTATGTACACTTGAAAAGAATATATATTCTGCTGCTTTGGGGTAAAATACTCTAAAGATATCAATTAATTTTATCTGATCTAGTGTGTCATTTAAGCCTACTGTTTCCTTGTTGATTTTCTGTCTCAAGATCTATTTATTGACATCAATGGGGTGTTAAAAATCCCCTACAATTACAGTGTTACCATTAATCTCTCCTTTTATGTTCATCAAGATTTGAATTGCATATGTAGGTGCACTTACGTTGGCTGCACAAATATTTACAGCCATTAAATTTTCTCTTTGGATTGACCCCTTTAGCATTATGTACTGATCTTCTTTGTCTCTTATCATAGCCTATGTTTTAAAGACTATTTTGTCTGGTGTAAGTATTGCTACTCCATGCTTTTGTACTTATATTTGCATGAAATATTTTTCCATCTTTTAAATCTTAGCCTGTGTCATATATTCTGAGATGGGTCTCTGTGGGCAATATATATTTATATATAATTCTCTTATATATAATTATATCTTATATATAATAAATTATTCATTTTACATACTATATATAATATATAGATATATATTTAATTTTAATATAAATATATAACACATGTAATATATAGTTATATATTACATGTACATTTATATTAAATATGCATGTTTATATATTATATGTAATTTGTACATATTATATATAATAAACATATAAAATTTGTATATATGATATAATATATAATTATGTTTCATATATTTATATAATTACATATAATATATCAATATTTTATATTATATGCATTATATAATTTGTATGTAATTTATATATAATTTAATTTATATTATATATTGTTTTATATATGTATAAAAGTAGACATACTTAATTTTCTTATTTTTTATCCATTCAGCTACCTTATGTCTTTTGAGTGGACTATTTAATACATTTACATATAAAGTGATTACTGATAGGTACATATTTCTATTTTATTATTCATAACTATGTTCTTTTTCTTTTTATTTATTCTTCATAATGAAGGCCATTTAACATTTTTTGCAATACTGTTTTGATGGCAATGAACTCCATTCATTTCTTTTTCCCTCTGAGAAGCTCTTTATTTCACCATCAGTTTTAAATAATAGCTTTGTTGTGGCAAGTAGCCTTGGTACCATCCCTGCTTTTAATCACTTGAATATTTTATGCCAATCCCTTTGGCCTGAGGTGTTTCTGTTGAGAAATCAGCTAACAGTCTTATGGGATCTCCCTTGTAGGTAACTACCTATCTTTCTTCTGCTACTCTTAATATTCTATCTTTATCTTTAAACTTTGCCATTTCAATTATAATGTGTCTCCATGTGGGCCTCATTGGGTTCATCCTGTTTTTGACTATCTGTGCTTCCTGGACTTATGGGTCTTTTTCTTCAGTAAGTTAGAAAAGTTTTCAGCCATTATTTCACTATTAATCTCACTATGTCTCAACATCTAACCTTGCACAAGCACTCTGTTTTCTGGATTCAGCTCACAATCCTCCTCCCCTCTAACAAGAGTCTTATCTCTCTTTCACCTTTTATAAAAAGTGGTTAGTTGGGTGAAATATCACTTATCCAAAGAATCTCCTCTCTCTTCTCTACTTCTGGGACTTTAAGTCCCATAAAATACTCTCCCACTGTCTTAATCCATTTTGCCTACCCCCTGTCTCTGATCACATACAAGAATAGGTGGAAACTGCAAACATCATTTTACCTGCTGGAGAAGAAAACCCACCAACAAAGAAACACAAAAGGTAAAAACCCAAGTACAACAAGAGAGCCCACGCAAACAGAAGAAAAGGCAAGCCCAGAGTTTCCAGACAAGGAGATCAAGGAGACAATACTACTGAACCCCTAGAATTCCTAGCATAGAAGTTCACCCTACAAAGACAGCAAGCAAAGTAAAACACCAGGAAGCACAGAAACAAAAAAAAAGAGTCACCTATAATGGGGAGACAAAAAAAGAACATGCAATCAAAACGAATGGTAGACACCCCACTAAAAGAGCTAAATGAAATGGAGGTAAGCAAACTCTCAGATATAGAATTCAAAATAATGGTGGTAAGGATTCTCAAGGAACTCACAGACAGCTACAAAGAACTGAGTGACAACTACATCAACACAAAAAAGAAAATAGAAATTATACACAAAAACCAGGAAAAAATGAAAAATAAAATCTTGGAAATAAACAAAAAACACACTAGAAGGAATTACAAGCAGGCTGGATGAACCAGAGGATCAAATCAGTGAGCTGCAGGACAAGATAGAAAAAAAACACCTAGAAAGAGAATGAAAAGGAAAAAAGGATCAGAAAGAATGAACAGGGGTTAGGGGAAATGCAAGACAACATGAAACTTAATAATATCTGTATTAGGGATACCAGAAGGAGAAAAAGAAGAGCAAGGGATAGAAAACCTGGTTGAAACAGTAATGATGGGAAATTTCCCTAAGTTGATGAGAGCAAAAGTCACACAAATCCAGGAAACACAGAGAATCCCAATCAGGAGGAACCCAAAGAGGCCCATTTCAAGACACAGCATAATGAAAATGGCAAAATTCCAAGACAAAGAGAGGATGTTAAAGGCAGCAAGGGAGAAACAGGAAATAACATGCAAGGGAGCCCCAATAAGACTAGCAGCTGACTTCTCAATGGAAACACTCCAAGCAAGAAGAATGGCAAGAAATATTCCAACTAATGAAAACCAGAGGCCTACAACCAAGACTAACTTATTCAACAAGGCTCTCAATTGAAATGGAAGGACAAATAAGGAACTTCCAAGATAAAAGAAGTCTAAAAGAATACACCTCCACCAAACAGACTCTGCAAGAGATGTTAAAGGGACTGCTTTAAGAAAAGGAAGAAAAAGAGAGAGAGAGAAGAACATAGGTACGATAAAACGGCAATGAATAAGTGCCTACAATAATAACCTTAAACATAAATGCATTAAATGCTCCAGTCAAAAGACACAGAATAGCTGAATGGATAAGAAAGCATGACCCCCACACCCCCATATCTGGAGCCTACAAGAGACCCACCTCAGAACAAAAGACCTACACAGACTGAAAGTGAAGGGCTGGAAATAAGTATTCCAAGAAAACAGACAGGAAAAAAAAAGCTGGGGTACTCATATCAGACAAACTAGACTTCAAAAAAGGGCCATAAACAGAGACCCACAAGATGACTTCATAATACTCAAGGGAAGAATACTTCAAGAGGACATAAACATTATAAATACATATGCACCCAATAAAGGAGCACCCAAATACATAAAGAAAATCTTGGAGGATTTCAAGGAAGATATTAAGAGCAACACAATTATAGAAGGGGATTTCAACACCCCACTGTCAAAGATGGACAGATCTTCCAAACAAAATATCAACAAAGATATTGCAGCATTGAACAACACCCTAATCATATGAACTTCATTGATATATATAGAGCCTTTCATCCCAAAGAAGCAAAATACACATTCTTTTCAAATGCATATGGAACATTTTCAGAGATACGTCACATGATAGGACACAAAACAAGTCTCAACAACTTCAAAAAAAACTGAAATCATTTCAAGCATTTTCTAGGACCACAAAGGACTGAAACTAGAAACCAACCTCAAGGAAAAAACTCAAAAACACACAAACTCATAGAATAGCATGCTATTAAACAATGAATGGGTCAAGAATGAGATAAAGGATGAAATCAAAAAGTTTCTGGAGACAAATGAAAATGAACTAAGAGCAACCAAAATTTATGGAATGAAATGAAGGCAGTCTTGAGAGGGAAGTTCATAATGATACAGGTGTACAAAAAAAAATAGAAACATTTCAAATAAACAACCTAATCTTACACCTACAAGTACTGAAGAACAACAATAAAGACAGTCCAGAGCAAGTAGAAGGAAGGAAATAACCAAGATCAGAGCAGAATTAAATGACATAGAGGCTATAAGAACAATTCTAATGATCAGTAAATCCAGGAGCTGGTACTTTGAAAAGATAAACAAAATTGACAAGCCTTTAATCAGAGTCATCAAGAAAAAAAGAGGGCCCAAATAAACACAATCAGAAATGAAAGAGGAGAGATTACAACTGATACCACAGAAAAAAAAGGATTGTAAGAAATTACTACAAAGAACTATATGCCATGAAATTTGAAAACTTAGGGGAAATGGGCAAATTTCTAGAAAAATAAAATCTTCCAAAACTGAATGAACAAGAAGCTGAATGCCTAAACACACCAATATCAGCTGACAAAATTGAAGGATTAATCAAAAAACTCCCAACATACAAAAGCCCTGGACCAGATGGTTTCACAGGAAATTCTACAAAGCATTTAAGGAAGAGCTAACCCCTATCCTTCACAGACTATTCAAAAAAATCCAAGAAGACAGAAGACTCTCAAATTCTTTTTATGAATCCAGTGTCATCGTAATCCCAAAACCAGATAAAGACACAACAAAGAAAGAAAACTTCACACCAATATCACTGATGAACATAGAAGCTAAAATCCTCAACAAAAATATTGGCAAACCCCATCCAGCAATACATTAAAAAGACTATACACCATGACCAAGTGGGATTCATCCCAGGAATGCAAGGTTGGTAAAATATATACAAATCAATAAGCGCAATTTATCACATATACAAAAGCAAAGACAAAAATCCCATGATCATATCAATAGACGTGGAAAAAGCATTTGAATAGGTACAGCACCCATTTATGATCAAAACACTCAGCAAAGTGGGGATAGAGGGAGCACTCCTCAACATAATAAAGGCCATATATGAGAGAGCTACAGCCAACATCCTACTCAATGGACAAAAACTTTGAGCTTTCCCACTAAGATCAAAGACAAGACAAGGTTGTCTACCTTCACCACTTCTATTCAATGTAGTATCGAAAGTCCTAGTTGCAGCAATCAGACAAGAAAAGGAAATAAAAGGCATCCAAATTGGAAAAGGGTAAACAAAACTGTTATTGTTTGCTGATGACATGATAGTGTACATCGAAAATCATAGACTCCATCAAAAAACTGCTTGACCTAATAAATGAATTTGGCAAAACAGTGGGATACAAAGTCAATATTCAGAAATCAAAGCCATTTTTGTATACCAACAATGAAATATGAGAAACATAAATCAAGAAAAATATCTCATTTGACATAGCAACAAGAAAAATATAATATCTAGGAATAAACCTAACCAAGGAGGTAACAGACCTGTACTGTTGCGGAGCTTTATGTCTTAGCCCCGCGTCCACCACAGATGAAGAATAAGTCTATCAAGACATGATCTGCTTGGGGAGGAAAGGCGGCCACTTCTCTCAAAGGATAAGGGCCCCAAGCCTTTTCCTCTATGGGCTTTTATTAGGTTCATTGACATAGGAATACAGATAAAGCTCATCAATCATTGTCAGGCAGTAAGGGTTAAACAATACATAACTTACAGAGAACTTTGAGGGCTTATTCTGAGTTACGGCCAATTAGTTAGAGGGCTATAAAACTTTAGGCGCCAGACTCATCTCAGGTCTGGACCCTTATCTTTTAAGCTGAGGGTACAAATTAAGTAGGTTTCACAGAATTGTATGCATTTTTTCTTAGGCCTGATTCCCCAGGGAATCCACCCCTCCCAGCACAGGACTGCAGTGCCCTCTGTTATTGCTTCAGGCTTAAGTCAGGCAAGGGAAGTAAGGCAGCCAAGAGATTAGGAGACTTCTTGCAGACAGAATGAGGACTCAGGCTATTTCAAAGCAGAGGGGCGAGGGTCCATCACCCCCTTTATCCACAGCCCCCGAGTGCTTCCCTCTGGGCTTATTCCTGGTGACCAGAGCCTGTCTTAGGTTGATCCTCCCTTAAGGAATCTTACCCGTCATTGGCTAACTGGTCAAGCTCAGGGCCAAGCAGGGTGAAGTGGGCACCCCTGCCAGGGAGATAAGCTTTGTCTCCTTAGTGGCTTATGGTCCCAAGGTCTCTGACTCAGCCTTAGCCATGGGGGGTTACAGCTTCTGAAACCAGGCAGGGCAGTTCCCAACACTGTACTCAGAAAACTGCATAACACTGAAGATGGAAATTAAGGAAGACACAAGCAAGTGGAAACCTATACCATGTTCATGGATCAGAAGAATTAACATCATCAAAATGCCCGTACTACCCAAAACAATTTATAGTTTCAATGCAATACCTATTAATGTACCAATATTGCACAGGCATATTGCACAGACATAGAACAAATATGTCAAAAACTTATATGGAACCATAAAAGACCCCAAATACCTGCAGCAATTTTGAGAAAGAAGAACAAAGCAAGAGGGATCATAATATCTGATATCAAACTGTGTTAAAAATCACTGTAATCAAAAAGTCAGGTACTGGTCTAAGAACAGACATATGGACCAATGGAACAGAATAGAGAGCCTGCAAATAAACCCAAGTCTCTATGGTCAATTAATATTTGACAAAGGGGGCAGTAGCATAAAATTGAGGAAAATTCGCCTCTTCGACAAATGGTGTTAGGAGTCCTGGACAGCTACATGCAAACAAATGAAACTGAAGCACCAAGTTACACCATAAACAAAAATAAATTCACAGTGGATAAAAGACTTAAATATAAGTTGTGACACCATAAAAGTCCTAGAGGAGAACATAGGCAGGAAAATATCAGATATTCCATGTAGCAACATCTTCACTGTTATGACCCCAAGAGCAAGGAACATTAGGGAAAGAATAAATAAATGGGATCTCATCAAAATAAAAAGCTTCTGACAGTGACCAGAGGGGAGAGGGGAGGGAATTTCAGGGGAAGAAGGTGAAAGGTTTGTAGGAACAATTGTAAAGGACACACGGACAATAACTGGGGGTGGGGTGGGGTGGTGGAAACAAGAGGGAGGTGGGGAGGGCTGGGGTTAGGCTGGGGTAAGGGGAAAAGGCAGATAACTGTACTTGAATAACAATAAAATTAGAGAAGAAAAAAAGAAAGAGCAAAAGAAGAGTAATCAGTCAAAAGCTTCTGTACAGCTGAAGGAAACAACATTAAAATGAAAAGAGAAACCACATGTATGGAAAAATGTATTTGCCAATGATACCTCAGACAAGTGTTTGATCTCCTAAATATACAAAGAACTCACACAATTCCACTCTAAGAAGACAAGCAACCCAATTAAAAAATGGGTAAAGGACTTGAACAAACACTTCTCCAAGGAGGACATACAGAGGGTCCAGAGACATATGAAAAGATGCTCAGGATTGCCAGCCCAAGGAGTTGCAAATTAAAACCACAATGATATACCACTTCCCACGGGTTAGAATGGCCATCATAAACAAAGCAACAAACAAGTGCTTGAGAGGTTGTGGAGAAAAGGGAACCCTAGTACACTGTTGGTGGGAATGCAGACTGGTGCAGCCACTGTGGAAAACAGTATGGAATTTCCTCAGAAAACTAAAAATGGAACTGCCTTTTGACCCAGCAATTCTACTGCTAGGATTGCATCCTAAGAACCCTGAAACACCAATCCAAAAGAACCTATGTATCCTAATATTCACAGCAGCACAATTTACAATAGCCAAGTGCTGGAAACAACCTAAGTGCCCATCAGTTAATGAATGGATCAAAAAACTATGGTACATTTTCAC
This sequence comes from Desmodus rotundus, assembly GCF_022682495.2. NCBI lineage: Eukaryota > Metazoa > Chordata > Mammalia > Chiroptera > Phyllostomidae > Desmodus > Desmodus rotundus. Next base: position 59,829,021 of record NC_071392.1, on the reverse strand, counting down.
AATGGAATTCTATGCAGCAGAAAGAAAGAAGGTGCTCCTACCCTTTGCGACAGCATGGATGGATATGGAGATCATCATGCTAAGTGAAATAAGCCAGTCAGTGAAAAACAAATACCATATGATCTCACCTTTAACTGGAACCTAATCAACAAAATAAACAGGCAAGCAAAATATAGCCAAAGACATTGAAATTAAGAATAGGCTGACAGTGACCAGAGTTAAGAGGGAAGGGGTAATGGAGGAAAAGGGTAAAGGGTTTATAGGAACAATTATAAAGGACCCAAGGCAGGGATGAAAACAGGGGAAGAAGGTGGGGAGTGCTGGGATGGTGGGGAGGGGTGGGGGGAAAAGGCAGAAAACTGTACTTGAGCAACAATAAAAAATGTTAAAAATAAATAAATTTTAAAAAGAGAAAATAATTCTCTTGTCTTTTTGCGGCTATGCTTGGGTGTTTTCTGTTATCTTGTTCTCTAAGTTATTGATTTATTCCTTTGCTTCATGTAAACTGCTAATGTATTCCTTCCAGTGTATTCTTCATTTCAGATATTGCATTCTTCATTTTTGACTGCTTCTTTTTTATGATTTCTATGTCCTTATTAGTACTTACTATTGTTTTAAGTTCTCACTGAGATCATCCATTCTTTTCCTAAGGTCATGGATCATCCTTATAACCATTGTTTTGAATTCTGTATCTGGTATCTTCTTTGCCTTCATTTCATTTAATTATTTTCCTTGGGATTGCTTTTGTTCTTTCATTTGGGGAATGTTTCTTTGTACTCCCTTTTTGTCTGCCTTTTTGCGTTTGTATCTGTGTTAAGGAGATCTGCTATGACTCCCAAACTCATTATGGTGGTTTTATGTTGTAGGTGTCTTGTGGGGCTTAGAGGCACAATCTTCCAGATCACCAGAGCTAAGTGTTCCAGAAATGTCTCTTGTGTGTGTTATGTGTACCCTCCTGTTATAGTTGAGTCTTGAATGCTATTGGCCTTTTTGTGGGTGGGATTAACCCTCAGGCTGGCTAACTTTAAGAATATTCATTGATCATAGTGTGTGAGACACTGTACATGGTCTGTTTCCCAAAGTATAGATGTTTCCTGCAAAGTCCAGTTCCTTCCAGGAATGTTCCTTTGGGTGTGCCATTTGCCTGGTTTGTTAGGTAAAATTACGGTGTGGTCTGATGCCCAACACTGGTTGTTTTCATTCTGGGTCTGCTTGGGTAGACTTCCAGTATAGGTTGATGTTAGACACTGTATGTAATTGGCCTTGGGCTACCTGTCTTGAGCTACCACACAATTTGCTGTTTGTGATTACCTCTACTAGGCCTGAGTGTGCATGGGAGAGGCCACACTCTGTACAAGAGTTCCTCTAGTTCCTCTAGTTCTGAATTGAAGGCAGAGAAGCAAAATGTCCAAGACACATTGACATCTGCTTTCCCCTATTGGTTGCTCTGCCACACCCTGAGATTGCTTTGTCTTTCTGAAGAGCCTTTCATAGAAAGACTTTAGAGTGGTCCCAGGCTGGTTGCAACCCACAGGCCCTTCCACAAAGGGCAAGCTCAATAAAGCAGGGCAATCAGTGGTGGGAGAATGAAGTTAGCAGATCTCCTGGTTGGGGACAGCACAGTCAGGAACTTAATAAGGGGAAAATAGATCCTAATCCAGAGCCATCCCACACAGTCTCTGCCCAAGTTTCTGACCCTAGGTCCCCAAGAAGGGCACATTTTAGGTTCAGGTTGGGTGTAGCCAATTGGTACTCTTCAGGAGCAAGCTAAGCAGTGTGGGGTCTCTTGGTATGGGAGGAGTGGGCCAAATGAAATTCCCATTGTAGGAGTGCCATGGGATGATCTTGCAGGGAAGGTAAGGAGGGCCTTTCCACAGCCGTAGCAGCACAACCTAGCACCTGAGTCCTGGACAAGAGCTTCCTGGACAAAATTTCCAGCTCTTCATAGCACTCCAATCCGCCTGTGGAACTTAGCTCAGCAAGTCAGGACCACTGGTTGCTGGAAGGAAAGGTCGAATGAGTCTCCCATTCAGAAAATAGCATGAACTGAGCTTACAGGGGAGCTAATAGTGTCCTCTTCTCTGTGCTGCGGCTAACAACTCAGCACCCCTCTGATTCCTGGACAAGAACCTCCTGAGAGAATATGCTCTGAAGTTCCCCTATAGACTGAGGTCAGGAGGGTGGGGCCACAAGGACTTAAAGGATAAGTCAAATAAATCAACAGATGGGGGCTGGGATCACTGCCTATGTGGGCTAGGTAGAAAGAATGACCCCCATTTCAAAACTACACTATTGTCTGAGTCTCCTCAGGAGCTTCTTCAGGAAAAAAGAATGCACCAAATGTCTCTGTTGGCTGCAGTCAGCAAATCTTTTGGCAGGACTTAAGCTCAGTAGGATGGTGTCAACAGTAGTTGAAGGACCAGGCCAATGCACTCCCCATGCTTTAAGAATAGGAGTGCTCAATTTTGACAAGATGGCATCTGGGTTTCTAGTAGACTCCTTTCTCCCCAGGTGGACTGAATCCCTACTGATTTGCACTACCAGATGTTATGCAAGTTCCTCTTCCAGGTACTGGTGTTCTGGTATGGGAATGCCAGCATGGGGCTAAATTCCCATGCTCTTTAGGTAGGACATTTTGCAGCCAAGGTATCCCTCAAGATTCTCATCCACCACAAGTGAGTTCAGGGGCCAACACTTTCTGCATCCCTTCCCTTTCTACCAGTCTTTATGTGACTACCTCCATAATTTCTTGTTTATAATACTTCTATTTATGTAGACTTCAGTTTGGTTTTCAGATTGATTGCTCTATAGTTTAGATGTAAATCTGGTTTGGCACCAGGAGGAAGTAAGTGTAGCTTCCACCATTTGCAAGTTATTACAACCACAAATTCAATGGTGTATCAAAGGTTTCTCGTATATCTACAAAAAGCAAATCAGCAACTACCCAGGATGGAAAAGTATCAGGAAATATATTTAGTAATGTGTTATTGCAATTTTTTTACTATCTCTTGGAAAGTTACACAAATTAGAGTTAGTTTATTTTTAGATAGGATAATTTAGCATAAAAATTCAATCATGATAGAAGACTCCTCGATGGCCTTTGGGAATCTTTAATATGCCTATTCTTATAGGGAAAAAAAAAGTAATCTAGTGTGAAAGACAGAAGGTAATGTTTAAAAATATGTTACTCTTCAGACCTGGAAGAATACCTCAAAGTCTACATTCTTGAAGACCTTATATACCTCCGATATCATTAAATGTATTCGGAGCATATGTGGACAAAGCCCTCAACTAGAAGCTAAGCTTGGGATTTGACCCTTTCCTAGTGACTGATGATCTACAAATCCATTCTAGATATTACACTATCTTGAAGAAAATAGCATGAAAATATTAAAGCATTGTAAATAATTTTAAAATGACAGAATAAATATGCTCCTTTTCTTCCAGAAAGACCTTATGGGTTAATATCTGTTAAATTAAGTAAGCAAGGAAACCATTAGATTGAGGTAGCTCTAATATCATGGTGACCTATGGAAACAAACCAAAATAACAAGCCTATAAATGCATCAAGTTATGAAATTGAAACCTAAGAACAACCAATCACAAACACCCAACTAGGCTTTAAAATATAGCCAATCAATAATTTTCTTTCCTTCTAAATTTTTTTTCTATAAAAATCTCTCCCTGCATTCCTGTCAGGTGGATGATGATGGGGAGCAATGTTTTCCCCCAAAATATGCCTTTTTTGAAATACTGATAATTGTATGCTGATTATTTTTAAGAAAAAAAAAGACTAAAGAAGATACTTTTACCTCCCCCTTACCTGCCTAAAGGAATTTTGATGGAAAAACCTGATCCAGAATAAGAGCTACTATCACCTTAGCATAATATAAACTAATTATGGTAACAGGGAGTAACCCTGCTAAATCTGTTTAGACTTCCTCTGTGTCTCATTATTTCTGGGTGGCCCAGCAAAAACTTATTTATCAAATGTTTGCTCTTTCTCTTCTACCCATGAATTACATTCATTCCTTTAGAAGTTCAAACTATTGCCATTGTTTTACCTTAATTCCATATAGCATATAAGCCTCAATTGCCCAATTTGTCTTTGGTCTCATGTTCTTATGGAGACCCCATATGTACATCCATAATTAAATTTGGTTTGTTTTCCTCCTGTTATTCTGTCTCATGTAAATTTATTCTTAGGTCAACCAGAAGAACTAAAAGAGGAAAGAAGGGAAAGGAAATTTCCCCTCTCCCATAAGTGCTTCTAACCACTTTTGGTTTGGTGTTACCCAATTCAAATTGACTTTTCTTCAGATTAAAGCTTAAACTTTTAATTTAATTTTTTAAAGATTTTATTTATTTATTTTTAGAGAAAGGGGAAGGGAGGGAGAAAGAGAAAGAGAGAGACATCAGTGTGTGGTTGCCTCTTGCATGACCCTAACGAGGGACCTGGCCCGCAACCCAGGCATGTGCCTTGACTGGGAACTGAACCAGACCAGTGCTTAATCCACTGAGCCACACCAGCCAGGGCAAAGCTTAAACTTTTTAATATATCTCTGTTTGTACAATTTCAGTTTGATTAATTTAAATTTAAAAATTAAATAGTTTGAAAAATAGTTCTTTTGAAGCTTTGAAAAAATAGTTACAATCCATGCAAAAAGGAGAGTTAAAAAATTGTATTTGATAGCTTACATTAAGATCATAGACAAATTTAGAAGAACTGACATCTTTGTGTCACTATTCCAGTAATATAATATATCTACTTGGTCCAAAATGTATTTATTGGTTTCCTTGATGATAAAACAATATTTTTCTTCTTGCAGATAATAAAAACAGGTTACCCTTTAAAAATAATCCAAAATTGTGTGTAAAGAAAATTAAGATAAGGCACAGTTTGATTCAGAAGGATTCAGAAAGATTTCTCCCAGAACAACCTTGGAAGTAACTTACTGAAAAGACTTTTTGAATGTGTATATTATTTGGGAGTAAGAAAACATAGGAATAAATAATCTATGAATAATCCAATAATATGATGGGGTTTGCAATTTTTGTCATCTGATAAATGGCTCCAACACTCGCCTTAAGAAATATGTTTATCTAGCTATTTAGTAGTTTCTCTAAAGTATGTTAACATTTTGATTTTTGACTAAGTATTATTCCTTTAATAAGAACCCATGCAGAGTATACAAGGGTTGTTGTTTTCTGGAGTATTATGTTAATTTTACGATCTCACTGTGGGATATGATTGAATTATAAAAGATGTCAGGTTAATTTATCTTTTGTATTTCTGGCCACCTAGAATTTTTGTCGCTTATGTGAAAAACTCTCTAATGGATGTAGCCAACTTGGCCATAACTTTTATCCCATAGGATGGTGATAAATTCTACTAATAGTGGTACCTCAAACACTAAAATATCTTTGTCCCAGGGACTATAATCTCACAACAGAAGAGAGTGCACTAGTGTTTCCAACATTCCGGCTTTATTTAAACCCATGTATCCTTGAATGTAATTTAATTCAGACACTCTGAGGCAGGAGAAAGGAAGGAGGAAACTCCAGAGGTGCCCCAGGGCTAAGATAAAGGACATCCATACAGGACAGAGACCCTGTTCTAAGGTTTTTCCAGCTTTCTGGAAAAGCACTGAATCATGGTGACCCATGAATGCACCTGCACAGAAGATGCTACATGACCCCTGCATCATTATAATAGCATTATAATAGATTAGCATTGTGCAACTCTGTTCTCCAGTGGCTAGTCAAGGAAAATCATGGGAGACCACATGTGCTATAGCTTTAAAGTAATACAACTAATTGTACATGCACAATAAAAGCCTGCCAAAGCTAGCCGGGAAGGATCTTCCCTATAAGAATAGAATCCCTCCAGCTCCTGAAGTCAATCTCTGCTCCAAGTTGGCCTGCTCCCATGTTCTGTGGAGTGTCTATCTCTTAATAAATCTGCTCTCTCTGCTATAAACTCTGTGTATTCGGTTCAATTCTTTGTCCACAATGACCAAGAACCTGGTTACCTGGCCCACCTGTGACATATGTATCTCATTGGTGGAAGGGGCCTTGAAGGTCACCTAGTGAAATTCCTATCCAAAGCTGAAATCACCTCAAAGAATTCATGGAAGTAAAATAGAATAGCACACCTCCCATGAAATCTCTTTGTAGAAAAGAATATCCATTTATTTACTCCTCAATTCCTTTATTTACTCATTTAAGTATTCAGTCTTGTACTGCCCATGTGTAATACCTCTTTGGAATTTAAATTTAAAAGAATAAGAAACATAATTATTATTTTATAGGTGGTCTTATTCACAGACCACCTTAATTGATGGGAATATTGTATGAATAGTCAAAGAGCAAATAAAAACTAAAAATAAGAGGCCTAAATTTCCCTGTTAAAAATAAGGGAAGATATGTCCCCTTCCCATATCTTAAATTATTTTTTGTATACTTGTAATTGTAAATATTTCCTCTGCCTCTTTGAGATGTATGTAAATTTTCTAAAAAGTCTCTTGCCAGTTTTATAACCCAGGAATATCTTTTTCAAGGGCCTATAAAGGGAATGCAAATGAAAAGAGAGCCAGTACCCCAAACTTCCAGTTTCTTTGGGAGGTAGAAGCTTAGCCCTACTTGCAAAACTACCCCCAATCATAAAGATATGATAAATTTGTATTACCTTGGATAAACCTAATTACCAGGTAGATTTAGGATAAATTGTGTGTAGATAATGGTGCTGTCAAATTTTCTTACATGAGGGCCAGTTTTTGTTTATCTTGAAAAGTGTGCATATAATGAGTCATATCTGTTTGGCTATATAAAAGAGTGAGATTTCTTTCTTCTCTTAACAGATTTCTGTAATGACCATCCCATTCTAGTTTAATGATTATTAAATAATAAAATTATGTTTCTCCTATTCTATATTTGTGAAGGAGTTTCCTAGGTTGGAAACATATTGTTTTTAATTATATTTTCCCAGTAATATTTAAATATTTCCCAAGAAGAACTGGTAATATGAGTCACTTGAGAAACTTAAAAACAAATTCTTCCACAGGCCTCCTGAACTAGAATTTCTCAGGGTTTAAGAATTTGTATTTAAAAATGAATGTTTCTTGGTGCTTCTGATGGGTGGACATTAGAATCCTGTACTAATTTAATTATTTGTATTGACTTATATAAACATCTCCTAAGTTCAGCCATGTTACACATTTTGTGTTCAAGAAAAAGATAAATTTCTCAAAGGGTAGGTGCTCTATTATATTTGAATTTTGACTTTCATACATAATCAGGCCATAATGGTGTTTGACAAGTAATGGTGATTCAATAAATCCTGCTGTGTTGGCATTTTGACAGTGCTGTGGGGAAAAAAGGACCACATGTGAAACCTGACAAGCTCAGGAAGGGCCTGTGTGGCAGCCATATAAACTCAACGATTGAGGCAGAAGATAGTCAGGAATGAGGAAACTCCAGAGGCAGCCCAGGGCTAGGGCAAAGGACATCGATGTAGAATAGATAACCTGTTCTAAGGCCAGTTGACAGGCTTCCTGGAAAAGCACAGAATCATGATGAATTATCACTGCACCTGTGCAGAAGATGCTTCTGTGACTGCTGCATGACTCCTGCTTCATTATAATAACATTATGATAAATTAACATTGTGGTTCCCCACCCCTAGTGGGCAATGAAGGAAAACCATGGGAGATCATGTGTGCAAGTAGTTTAAAAGTAATATAACTACTCTCACATGCTCAATAAAAACCCACCAAAACTAAGCAGGAAATATCCACCCTATATGAAAAGAATCCCTTTGGACACTGAGGGTCACTTAATAAACCTGCTCTCTCTGCCATAAACTATGTGTTTGGTTCAATTTTTTATTCTCAGTCACCAAGAACCTGGTTACCTGTGCCCACCTGTGACAGGATGATCTGAAATTAAAACTTTCTAACTAAAAGCAGTTCATGGTGGAGAGTCATGTCCCAGGCCAGTATTTTTCAAAAACAACTGTCAAGCTTCACCTTTACTAAGCATTTCTGTTGTCTTTTTGCACCTAGGATCACATACCTGATAAACTTGCCTTTGGAATAATAAAGTAATTTCCTCCCCTCTACTCCACTGCTCAAAGTACAACCACCGCACCAAAAGACCATAAATTCTCTCATGAACTTTTAGTTAGTTAGAAAATTTTAATTTTAGACCATCTTATGTGGGTTACTTTTCATCTCTGAGCCATGCGGGCTTCCCTGAGCTTGTCAGGTTTAGTTTGTGGTCCCTTTTGCCCACATATCCTAGATTCCTGATACTCATTTAAAGTACCATGGTCTGTTTTTAGCCTACTACTTAGCGTACTGTATTATAAATTTAGTAAGTTTTCATAACAAACTCTACCTTGAATTATTATTATTTAGTTTTTCCTGTTGTTATGTATTTAATTACCATAAGAAAACAAAGAAAAGCAAAACAAAATGTTTGATACATTTTTTCTTAATTTTCTAGTGATTGTTAAAAGTGACGGTGCCATAAAATATTTTCATTTGCCCTGTCTGGTGGGGCTCAGTGGACTGAGTACCGACCTGCATGAACCAAAGGGTCACTGGTTCAATTCCCAGTCAGGGTACATGCCTCAGTTGCAGGCCAAGTCCCAGTATGGGGTGCTCAAGAGGCAACTACATGCTGATGTTTCTCTCTCTTTCTTTCTCCCTCCCTTCTTCTCTCCATCAATAAATAGAATCTTTAAAAAAATATTTTCAGTTACATGGCATACTTCTTAAAATGTAATTTAATATAATTTATTTATTACTGTAATTATGAGTTTCTAGACACTGTAGGGGAGCAGGATTTTGCCAGCCCAAAACCTGTCTCTTTGGCGTGAGCTTACTTTATGCTGATGATTAAAAAAAAAGCTCAAAAAGAGCTTTTTACCTTTTCCTTAACTGTCTATAAATATTTAGATAAAGGGTCTGTTCCACGAAAAGAGCTATCACCAGAGATTACTACAGAGAATATGGGCTAGATGTGGTAGGGGAGACACTGTAGGACTTGGAGACCCTGCAGGGCTTGAAGACCAAATTCCTCTCTGTCCCACTGTCTTCATGGTCTAACAAACTTTTGTTACCAAACATTTATTTTATATCTTCACGTGAATTGTATTCCTTCCCTTTGAAATTTCAAGCTCCTACCAATTTTCCTTAGTTTAGAATGGCATATATGCTCCAATTGTCTGACTATCTGTGGAAAACCTACATTCTTATGGAGCCCCTATATATACAAAATTAAATTTGATTTTCTCTTGTTAAATTGTCTCATGTGAATTTAATTTCTTAAGCCAACCATCAGCAATATACTCATTAATAGGACAAAAACCTTTTGTTTTTCAGGCCTTCCTTACCAGAGCTAGCTGGACCCAAGAAAGCGTGACTGACCCTAATTGCTTTATGAACCTTTATCCTCAGGACTAGAAATTTAGTGCAAGCACCCTGAAGGCATAGAGGCTCCAGGAACTTATGAAACAGGATATACCACACCACAATGACCAGAAAAGGTTTCAGCTTAACTGAAACATCCTGCTCTACAACCATCCCATTACCTAATAAAAGCCCAAAGTCCAAATCCCTCAGGTCTGGTACACTTTCCCCCACCTAACCCTTTCCCTCCTTTGGGAAAGTAAAAAGAAAAACTTTTACTCTGCACTTTTTTCTCTTTGTGAATTCTTTCACAGGCTGCATCACCAACTACCTACCATTTGGTGGAACATACAGGGACATTCTCTATTTCTTCCTCTCCTCCAGCCTCCTGGGACTTATGACTAGGAGGCAGTGGACAAAAGAAGCTGAACCTGGGCTAACCCCCTAACCCTGTCTCTGTGCGGTTTGGAGAGAAAGTTACAATCCTTCTCCACCTCTCCGGACTCTGTGGACAGCCCTCTCCTCACCCACCTTGATGGCCAGTGATAGGTAAGACTCTCTAAATCTTGGGACAAAAACATTTGCTTTGTCAAAAGTGATAGTTTATCCCCTTGTTTTGTTGTAAACTCCAGTACTGACTCTATCACTATCCCAGACTTTTGGCTGGGAAGGATACCTCCAACCATCTCCCTGGTTTGGTCTGCTCTCGGGTCTCTGGGACACCTGGCTCTGAGACACACCCTCCTGGTTTGGTCTGATCTCAGGGCTCAGGGATGCCTGGCTCTGAGGCAGATATGCATGGTCAGTCTGCTGTCAGGCTCAAGGACACTTGATCCTGGCCACAGGTCTCTAGGTCATTTGAGTTGGGAACGCCCTTCTCAAACCTCCCCACCCTGTCTGTTCTTGTCCCTGAGATATTCTTCCCTTTTCTTTTTCATAGTTCTCACCATGGGCAATACTCAATCGACCCCATCCAAGGACTCCCCATTGGAATATCTACTTAAGAACTTGCAGGCTCTGGGACTTACTGACCTCAAGCCCAAGCACTGGATTTTATATTGCAATATGGCCTGACTTCAATACAAACTGGGTGACCAGGAAGTCTGGCCCATGGATTCAACTGTTAATTATAATACTATTCTCCAACTTGACCTGTACTGTTGTCATTCTAAGAAATGGTCTGAAGTTCCTCATGTTCAGGCCTTTTTCAAACTCTTTCATCATCCTAATCTCCATTCTTCCTGTCTCATGCTCCTACTTATATCTACTTCTCTTCCTACTCCATCTTTCCAAGATTCATATGATCTCTCCCTCCCTGATCTTCCTCCTCCATATCCCCCTTCATGTGACCCTTCAACACCCCTTTCACCTCTTTTCCCTACTTGTCCTCCTCAGATCTCTCTCCCTGCACCCCTTTCAGACTGGGTTTCTCCTATCCATACTTGTTAAGCCCATCTCTTTCAGGAACCTCCTAAACTTGCAACCCGGCTCCCTTTCTGTGTGGTTGCTGGATTAGAGGGTATTATTCAGCTCCAGGCTCCCTTTTGAATGTCAGACCTCTCCCAAATTGAGGTCAGACTCAGCAGTTTTTCAGATGACCCAGCTAAGTTTACAAAGAAGTTTGAATATCTCACCCTCTGATGTGACCTCTCCTGGACAGATATTCACATTATCTTTTCTACATGTACCATTTTGGGAGAGAGAGGCTGTAATTGGGCCAAGGCATGGGATTATGGGGATGACAAAATCAGAGGCAGCCTAATACTTATGTCTCCAGTGCTGTGGCTCTCCCTGACCAGGACCCCAATTGGGACCACCAAACTAATTCCCCTGAGTGTGGTAAATGGGATCACATGCTCTCCTACCTCATAGAAAGAATGAAGTGGGCCCCTACTAAGCCTGTTTCCTAACATTAAGTAAATCACTTAAGGGCCAGATGAGAATCCTGTCCCTTTCCTCTCCAGGCTCTCTGAGGTTTTTGGCATCTGCACAAGACTAGACCCCAATTCTAGAGAGGGTCAGTCTATCCTAGTGATGCACTTCATCTCCCAGTCAGCTCCTGTTTGACATTCAGTGCAAACTCTGAAAGCTAAAAAAGGTCCCTCAGACCCCACGATCAGGGTCAGTCAATATGGCTTTCAAAGTCTTTAGCAATCATTATGAGGATAGAAAAGAGGAGAAGAGAGAATGGGAACAACAATGATCCTGGGAGCAAAAAGAGGTTTTCCAAATTTTAGCCTCTGTAATTGAGGGGACTTTTCAGGGAGGGACTTACCCAAGGCTCCCGATGCAGCAGTGAAGACAGACATCACTGGCACTTGGGCCCCGAACCTGCTTCAACTGCAAACAAGAGGGTCACTGGAGCAAAGAGTGCCCTAAGAAAATGCAGCAGCCAGTGGGACTGTGCCCATGTTGTAAATAGGGCATTGGAAGAAGGATCACCCTCTCCTCAAGGGAGGAGATTGAACTCCCCTTTCAGAACCAGCAGGCACTCCTAGAGGGGCTCACTCCATACCCATGGACCTCCTTGGCCTCCTCCAGACATTGGACTGATCAGCCCCAGCATTAGAACTTGCTCCACTTTGTACCATGAATTGGCCAAGCCTCAGTGAACTCTCTCCATTGCAGGTAAGCTAATCAATATCTTAACTGATAGCAGAGCCAATAACTCTGCCCTTCCTGAGTTTTTGAGCCCTTTGTCTCCCTCTCCTATCTCCATCACAGAGGTCAAGGGAAGGCCTCAGGCCATCCTACAAACCCCTAGCCTCCTCTGTGCTCTGGGAGATCAGGTCTTTGCTCACTCATTCTTAGTAATTCCTAATTGTCCTACCCCTCTCCTTGGAAGAGATTTAATGACTAAGCTAGGCACTCAGATTTTTCTATACCCTCAGACTTCTTTTCTAAGACTGTTGGGGACTTCCTCAACCCCAACCTACCTCCTGAACTCCAATCCCCCTGAGGTTGTAAATAGGGTCTCACATGAGGCCTGGAACACTGACTCTCCTGGGAGGACACATCACATATAGCCCATCACTATCTGCATGAAAGATCCCACACATTTTTTCTTGTCGCTCACAATACCCAATTAAACTAGAAGCCTTCAAGGGTCTCAACCCCTCATTACCAAATTTTTCAAGTCAGGCTTACTAAGATCCACCATCTCTCCTTACAACACTCCTATCCTCCCTGTCAGGAAACCAGATAGTTCCTATCAACCAGTACAGGACCTACAAATCATCAGTGAGTCAACCATCCATCTCCATACAGTTGTCCCTAATCCCTACTCCTTACTCAATACCATCCCTGCTAATACACAGATATTCACTGTTCTTGACCTCAAGGATGCCTTCTTTACAATTCCTCTTTCACAAGGGTTACAGGACAATTTTGCTTTCACCTGGACTGATCCTGATACTCAATACTCATAACTTAATTGGACTTCTTTCCCACATGGGTTCTGGGATATCCCCCATCTATTTGGACAGGCACTGACCCAAGACTTATATTCGCTTTCTCTCCCAGGAAGCACCCTCCTCCAATATGTAGATGATCTACTCCTATGTTGCCCAGACCTCCAGACCTCCCTCTCTAGCACCATCACTCTCCTCACCCACTTAGCAAACAGAGGCTACCAAGTCTCCACAAAGGCACAAATCAACCAGAGCACTGTCACTTACCTAGGCTTCCTCCTCTCACCCAGATAATAGGCCAACATTACACAGTGTTTAGAACTAATTGACTCACTAAACCCACCACATATTAAAATGGAACTCAGAGCCTTCTTTGGGCTAACAGGATACTTCTGCATTTGGATCCCAAAATATGGCCTTATAGAAAAACCCTTTTATGAGGCACTTTGAGGTTCAGAACATAAACCCTTACACTGGGAAACACCCCTACACCAGCACTTTGATACTCTTAAAGAATATCTCCTCTCTGCTCCAGCCCCTGAACTACCAGACCTCAATAAGCCTTTCTTTCTCTACATACATGAGAAGGGAGCCATTGCACTAGGACTCCTAGGACAAAAGTATGGCCTGACTTGAAGGCCATTGCCTACTTTTCTAAGACCTTTGACAATATAGCTAAGGTCTGGCTCACTTGCCTCAGGGGTTAGCAGTGATGGTCCAACTCATAACTGAGGCAAATAAGCTCACTTATGCTCATCCCCTTCATATCTAAACCCTGCAAAAGAACATCAACCTCCTTAACAAATAATGACTATCACTTCCTCACCAATAGTTGCATCACTCAATACCAGACCTTATTCTTAAACCATCCTTCTCTTACACTCTCAACCTGCATGGTTGTAAACCCAGGCACTTTACTTCCAGACCCTCAGCATTCTTCTCTTGAGCATTCCTCCATAGAGGTCCTTAAACATTCCATAGCAATTCGCACTGACCTTTCAGATAGTCTTCTGTCTTCACCAGATCATAATTGGCTCATAGACTGGAGCAGCTATGTTCTTCATGGACAGAGGAAAGCAGGATATGTAATAGTTACTACCATTCACACAAAAATGAGAGGTCTCCCTTATCACCCAATACCTTGGATCAAAAAGCTGAGCTAATCGCCCTTATAAGGGCTTTACAACTAGAAAAAAGACTAAAAGATCAACATTTACACTGACTGCAAATATGCCTACCACATTCTCCATCCACTTGCAGCTATCTAAAAAGAACAAGGTCTCTCACCACTCGTGGATCCTCTGTTAACTATGCCAGTCTAATCTTAGAATTAATATGGCAGCACAATTACCTATGCAAGTAGCCATTATTCAATGTAAGGTCCACCATTACACCCCATCAGCTGTGGCCTTAGGGAATAACAGGGCTTATTGGGAGGCAAAATTGGCAGCCTCTACCATTCCCAGCAACACAGGTGCTATCCCTACCCTCACTACCAAGCCAAACACCCAGTTACTCTCCTAAGGAAATCTCACAATGTACAAAATTAGTGGCTACCTGGCAGGAACCTTGGCTTTTATATAGGGGAAAGTATATTCTTCCCCAACTTTAGGAATCCCCCATTTTACAAGATTTACAACTCCCTCCATATTGACAGCAGACCCCTACAGGTACTTCTTTCTCCTCCCTTACATTCCAAATAATTAGAAAGCAAGCTAAGAAACATCACTAAGGACTGGTCCATCTGTTGGCAGGTCAGTCCACAGGACCACCTCAGATCCCCTCCCTCTCTACCCATGCACCATCTGTAGGGACATTTACCTGGGCAGGACTGGCAAGTAGATTCCACCCACATGCTTCCCCATCACAAACACAAATACCTTCTCACTCTCATTGACACTTTCTCAGGATGGAGAGAAGCCTTTCCTGCCATCAATGAATGGGCCTCAGAGGTCACTAAAGTCCTTCTCCAGGATATAATTCTCAGGTTTGGACTACAGTTCTCACTCCAGAATGACAGTGATCCAGCCTTTACTTCCCAAATCACACAAAAAATCTCTCAAGCTCTAAACATCTCATAAGCTGAATGCAACCTGGCACCCCCAATCCTCTGGAAAGGTCGAAAAGGCACACTCTACCCTTAAACAACTCATCAAACTCTCACTAGAACTCAATGAAAGTTGGATAGAACTCCTTCCTTACATGCTTCTCAGGCTCCACATTACCACCAGAGCTCCTTTCTTTATAAGCCCCTTTGAGATCATGTACGGCCACCAGCACTTTTATCCCCCTTTCCATCCACTTCACCTCCAGCTCTAGACAACTATCTCCCAGCACTAGAATTAGACAGACTTTTCCTCCACCAAATACACAGACACCTACTTACCTCAACTTATAAAATTACCCCCAAATAAATACTTACAGTCCAGAGATTGGGTTTTATTAAAGGACTTCCCTGGACAATCTAAACCCTTCCAACCTCCCTGGAAGAGCCCCTTTCAAGTAATTCTCACCAATCCCATGCCAGCAAAGCTCTCGGGACTTCCATCATGGATACAACTCTCTGGACTCAAACCCACTGACCCACTTAGCCTAAGAACTCTCCACAGGAGAAACCTCCTGAAGGCTCCTATGACTGCCATCCAATTTTGGATACCAAGCTCTGACTCACCAAATTCCAGCTGATGAACATGTGAGTCCTGGAAAGTATCTGATATGATCTGGCACTACTGAGTAATTCTCATTTTATACCTCCATACCAGCCCTGATAAGAAATCCCATGTCCTTGCTGGTAACCCTAGTTTACTTGTCCTAATTTTTTTTTTACTTCTGGAAATGCTCTCTTGGAACACCCTTACCTATCTACAGCCTAGGAGGTCCTTAGATTTTTAAATAATAAAGGCAATTCAACCTTAAAAAAACTATTGGGTCTACACCAACATTTTTCCTAAAGGGAGACTAATAGCAATTCTGATCTCTTTCCCAATGGAGCCAATTAGAGACCTACCTGGTTCCCACCTATTTCAGTCAACCTGGATGGGCTGTTAATGAAAGGGTCAAGCCCACAGTAAACCAAATACTTCTCAATCACCTACACCAACAGGCCTATTATAATCTCTGAAGACCAATATTCTCCTCCATAGATTTCTTTAGCCAAGTTCCCCTCTACCTAACATGATTGATACTTGCCTAAACTAAAAAAAAAAAAAAAATTGCACCTACTTCTGTGGGGACAAAGTCTGTGTTTGTTTACCTGCTAACTGAATGGGCACTTGTACTCTCACTTATATTATTCCAAACTTACCCTCATCAATGACTTCATACCTCTCCCCTTATACTCCCAACTCACAAAAGTAAAAAAGGGGACCTTAGTCATAATCATCATAGTTGGCATTCTAGCTGGAATAGGAGCTGGCATCAGAGGACTTTTAAACTCCATTTTTATGACCCAGAGACTCTCCTTAGAAGTAACTCAACAGATAATTGACACAGTCAACAAAACTAATACCCTACAAGAACAAACCACCTCCCTAGCAGGAGTAGTTCTACATAATAGGTGGGCCCTGGACTTACTAATGGCTAACCAGGAGGGACCTGTGCTACACTTAATGAGGATTGTTGTTTTCCATTAACCAATCTGGAAAAATACAAAATAATTTTTAAAATATCATTGACAAAGTCAACAAATTCTATAAAAAAGCAGCCTGGTGAGATTTCAAGATCAACATTTGGTCCTAGTTTTCTTGGCTAACCCATTTCCTAGGTCTAATTGTTATGGGACAAATGACTCAGACAAAGTTCTAGGGTAGCGAAGTGGAGTTTATTTACACATGTGGACCCAGAGGAGGCAGTCTCCAAATTCTGGGCACTGGTGTAAGCCAGAACCCTATTTATATAGGCAGGAGGCTGACCGTCACTATTGGTGTGAAAATGTGGGGCGGGGAATGGCGCGAAGCAGGAAGCAGGGCCTTACAGAAGTAGAAGGCGGAAGTTAACGCGGTGGCTTATGGCTTGGCAGAACTTTCTTAAAATGGAGTTTAGCTTTCCTGTCACATAATCACAATGCTTAATTGTCACTTTTGGGCCATGTCTCCTAAGATACCTTATGTGTTTCATCCAACAAAGCATCAGTGCTCTGTGAGACTCCTTTCACAAATGACCCCTGACTACAGCTCTTGCTTTTCAGGCTGTCCAGTTCCATCTTCGCTCTCTTAATGACACATACTAAGATCCACAGGCAGGGACAACTCTACATCCATAATCTGCAAGAAATAGTTCCAGAAGAAGAGAAATTTATTCCTACTCCCCAGAACCAGAATGGGTTCAGGCCATTAAGGATAAATCCATCTCGAAAACCAGAGAGGGGGAATAAAAGGACAAAAGCCCCCTTTACTCAGGTCCTTTTTGCCAGAACTAGCTGGACCACATACACTATAACTGACCCTAATTGTTTTATGAGATTTTATCCTCAGGAATAGAAAATTACTGGAAGCACCCTGAAGGTGCAGAAGCTCTGGGAATTTTTGAAATAGGACATATCAGACCACAACAACCACACCTTGTACCCAAAGATAACATTCAAACAAGTTGCAACCTAACTGAAAAATCCTACTCTACAACCACCCCATTACCTGATAAAAGCCCCAAGATCTAACCCCTCAGGGCTGCTGCATTTCTCCACACCTACCCCTTTCCCTCACTTGGAAAAGTAAAAATAAAAACTTTTACTCTCTGCACTTTTTTCTCTTTGTGAATTCATTCATAGCCTTTGTCACCTTAACATTCATTTTATGGATGGTTGTATTTATTTTGCATAGTAACTCATGTTGGAAGTATAAATAAGAAAAAAGTAGTTTATTTATTTAAATATTTAATTAAAAATATGAACTTCTAAATAACTGTTAGAAGTTATAAAATGTAGGAGAAGGAGGAGAGGTTGGAGGGGGTCCATACTCACAGAAAAAGCTCATAAATAACTTTGATTAACTACCTCTGGCCACATACTTGTTTTTATAATGGATGACAAGAGGTAATCTAGAGCAAGATAAGGATCTCAGTTAACAGACCTTCACACATGCCTACCTACTTATAGGAGACCTTTCTGCATGGCGTGGGCCCAGCTCCCACTTGGAAAGGCCAGTGGAAAGTGAGGTCTGGCACACAGGATCCACGCCCATGGAGAGGTTCTCCCATGGGGAATCAGGCCTGCATTGTACCTAGGACACTTTGAGACTTGCTTTTTGCTAAAACCCCCTCACCCTGAATTGAGGCAGCAAATGTTTACTGCATATCTTTAAAGTAACTTCCTAAAATCTATGCTAAACCTTCCAAGGACAAGTGTAACCAGTTCAACCACTTTTCCCTTTACATTTGCAAATATCCTTCCTTTTTGATATAATTAGCAACATCCTCTCCTTTGTTTTCTGCAAAAAGTAACCACCTAAAGTGAACCTGTGCATAGTAAATGAGGACCATCCTCAATGTAATGTGCCCAGAAAAGCAATAAAAGCCTGTCAAGGCAAGGGTCAGGGCGCTATCCTCTTGAGAGAGTGGCCATGAAGTCCCTTTTCCTCCACAGGACTCAGTAGTCTGTGTGAATTTGTCTCGCCTCAGCCACAATGCTGTGGACACTGCTTGCAGATGACTGCGTCAACTACTCTTAGTGTTACAGAGCAGTGGGGGAGGGGGTTCACAATAAATTATTACAGAAAGGATTCCCCCTTTCTGTCTCTGGAGATTCCCCCCCCCACGCCCACCTGCTAGGTTGGCAATGCCTGCCGCCAGAGGAAAGACGTCTCTCAATGCCAGAGACTGGTGAAAAGGAAAGGAATTATTTATTTAAAAGTTACACAAACTTAGAGTAATGACTTAATGTCTTCAATAAGATACTAAAGTCCTCTAGAATACCCACAGATGCACAGTCCTTCCCTTTCCCTCTGCCCAGTCCGGGGTACTGTATCTCAGGAAAAGAAGTAGAAGTTCATGATTCAGGCTCCCGGCACCATCAGCTGTGTGGCTGCTGCAATCTCCAGTTAATCCAAAGCCATGTGGCACCTTCTCATGGCCCACCAGCAAGAGTTCTTTCTCCCCTTTTCTTCCTGGCAAATTCTCTCCTGCTGCCTAAGCCGTGTGGCAAAAAGAAGCACTCCAAAGCTACACGGTCCTCTCCTATTCACTCCAGAACCACATGGTCCTCTTTACTTCAGATCCTTGTGGCCCTCTCCCTTTCCCCTCAGAACCTCATGGTCCTCCTATTCACTCCAGAACTGCGTGGTCCTCTTTATTCACTCCAGAACCGCGTGGACATCTACCTAGCTACTTGCTTCAGAACCTCGTGGTCTCTCCCTCTATGGCTGCCGCGCCTAGGTTTAAATCCCAGCGCCCATCTTCCTTTGCAGCCCCATTTCCGACTCCTCCTACATTCAGTTACACCTGCCAGCATCCCTGTATTCTTCCAGCTTTACTGGGCTGTCATAGTAAGTCTGGGCAGGTGTGGCCCCATGGCGTGGAGCCAATCATCTCCAAGCTCTCACGCAGGCCCTGTAACCAGGAGGAGTTGCTTCCCAGTCCCATCTTGGGTGGAATTTGCTCCCATCCCCCTGGCTCAAAGCGTGACCATAGCTATTTAACATATGTATGAAACCAGTTAAAGGTTATAGATATGTTAAATGACTGTGCCAGGGGTTAGCTGCAAAGCTCTTGCTACCCAAAACAGCTCTGAATGGCCCTGTTCCACGTGTCCCATCCCCCCTGGCTCAGGCTTGTAGGGGTGAGGACATCCTATATATATTTTTCTAATATTTCCTGGACACCTTGAGTTCTGGACCCCATTACAAATCCCTTCTTGGGGCCCTCCTCTTGGCTGCACCCTGTTTCATTAGGAGGTCACACCCTCCAATGAAAGAGTATGCACCACATTTTCCATCAAACTGATATGTAATTCCCTCACCCCACCCTGCAAAATATATTTATCTTCAGGACAAAGAGACTGAGAGCCTATGCCTCTCTTACCCACCTCGGCTAGGCCCATTCTCTTCCCTGACAATGTAATACTTTACTAATAAACTCTTCCTGAATAATAAACAGCTTGCTGATATTGAATTCTTTGTTGCTCTGTCAAGAACAAAGCCTCCTACAACATTTCTGGTGCACCGTTTGTCTCCAGCTATTTGGAATGCAGTGAGTACAGCCTCACCAGCAATGTTTTCTTGCCTCTCTCACACTTGGGGTAAAAAAGATGCAGGAGAGGTATTCATAGATGATAGGCCTGTGTTTGGAGCAGAAACAAGGATAAAACCTAAAATAAGTGCTCAAGTTTCACCCTGGCTCTGAACACTGAAGAGGCATTTTCTGTCTTCAGTCTGTGTTCTCAGGTGTTAGCAGGGGCCTCATAGGGAACTTCCATCACTAAGGTAAATCTGGCGCATCTGGAGACTTACAAAATAAGGGATAGTCATCCAGCACTCTGATCTCCCCTGGCTGTCTAAGACATTAGTATCATTAGTAAGACATGTGTCATTAGAAACTGAGATATGTAAGAGAGTTGATGATGACCAAAAAGGTAACAGCCTTTGGGAGCCTGCTCACAAGCAGTACACTTGGACCCAGTAAATAAATTCTTTACTCTTTCCTGCCTCTAAACATGCCCAAGGGAGAAATAAGTTTAAATCATTGGCCTATTTTAAGCCTGCCACATTTGTCTGTGTCCCAGCCTCTAGCAACTTAATCTGCATCTGAATATCCCTTTCAAGAACTTCAAGGAGGGACAATGTGGAATGTTGCTCTCTCCCTCTTGAGAAATAGTCTCACCCCTTGCCCTAAACCCTGCCCATGTAACTTCTCAGGTATGACCTTTTACTTCCTCCAAAATTCTGAGGGTCCCAAAAACACTTGCAGCCAGGGAAATAGTAGGCAGCAGCAGCTTGATCTGGGCTTCCCCACTGAACCTCTCACCAGGTCTCCCTTTTTTTTTTTTTTTTCTGACTTCCATGTGAGCTAATAGCAGCCCTGCCCAGTCTTTTTCCTGTTACTTTCTCCACCCTAACGCTTTCCTTTGTTTCATTGTCCTCAGAAACAATCACACTGCCACCCTTGTGGCATATACCCAACTTTAGTTCTTGAGAGCAGAAGATAAGATTTTAACCTTCAGCAGAAATCCTTGGCCTTTTCAAAACTCTTTCTTTTAACTATGCCTTTTAATTCAAATTTACTCTATTTACATCTGTCCTATTTACACAGGGTCCTAGAATGTACAAAATCCCACACACCTGGGAACCAGCACCTAAAGGATGCAATTCACTTGTGGGAGGTGGGGTAAGTGACTGAAAATCAGGAAAGAGCCAAAAAAGTGGCATTTTTCCCTCTCTAACTCCTCCCCACATACAGTGTCACAACGCAGTTAAGTGGGTTGGCCCACCCTGGTTATTACCTAAGGCTCCTCCCTTTACAATGTAACACATGCACCAAGACAAAGAATATAGCCCAAATGAAAGAACTAATCAAAACTCCAGAAAAAGAACTAAGAGATGAGGAGATAGTCAACGTATTAGACGCAGAGTTCAAAACACTGGTAACCAGAATGCTCACAGAAATGATTGAGTACAGCTACCAACTAAGGGAAGAAGTTAAGGCTATACAAAGTGAAACAAAGTAAAATATACAGGGAACCAAAAGTGTAGGGAAGGAAACTGGGACTCAAATTAATGATTTGGAACAAAAGGAAGAAATAAACATCCAACCAGATCAGAATGAAGAAACAAGAATCCAAAAAAATGAAGAGCAGCTTAGGAACCTCTAGGACAACTTTAAACATTCCTACATCCCAATCATAGGGGTGCCAGAAGGAGAAGAGGCAGAACAAGAAATGGAAAACTTATTTGAAAAAATAATGAAAGGTAACTTCCCCAATCTGGTGATGAAAATAGACATACAAGCCCAAGAAGCTCAGAGAGTCCCAAAGAAGCTGGACTCAAAGAGGAACACACCAAGACACATCATAATTAAATTACCCAAGATTAAACATAAAGAGATAATCGTAAAAGCAGCAAGGGAAAAGGAGAGAGTTCTCTATAAAGAAGTTCCCATAAGTCTATCAGTTGATTTCTTAAAAAAAAAAAAACCTCATAGGCAAAAGGGGCTGGAAAGAAGTATTCAAAGTCATAAAAAGCAAGGACCTGCATCCAAGATTACTCTATCCAGCAAAGCTATCATTTAGAATGGAAGGACAAATAAAGTGCTGCCCAGACATGGTAAAGTTAAAGCATCATCACTAAGTCCTTGTTATATGAAATGTTAAAGGGACTTATCTAAGAAAAAGAAGATCAAAACTATGAATATTAAAATGACAACAAACTCACAACTATCAACAACATAAAACAAACAAACAAACAAATAAAAAATATAAGCAAACAAGTAGAACAGGATCAGAATCACAGAAATGGAGATCACATAGAGGATTACCAGCTGGGAGAGGAAGGGGAGAATGGGGGAAAAGGTACAAGGGGTAAGAACCATAATTGATAGATACAAAATAGACAGTGGGAGGTTAAGAACAGTATGTGAAAGGGAGAAACCAAAGGACTTATATGTACAACCCATGGCCGTGAACTAAGGGGGTGAAATGCTGGAGGGAAGGGGAGTACAGGGTGGAGAAGAATAAAGGGGAGAAAAATGGGACAACTGTAGTAGCATAATCAACAAAATATACTTTTAAAAAGTTATTTATGAGCTTTTCCTGTAAATATTATGGACTCCCTCCCACCTCTACTCCTCCTACATTTTATAAATTTGACTATCATAACTATGTCAATATTCAAGTTTGTTTCCAAGGTTGGTTTTTTTTTTCATTCACCTTAATACAAGCTTGTGGGACGAACAGTGACCACATGTGAAAGCTGTCAATGTCAGGAAAGGTCTGTGTGGAAGCTTTACAAACTCAGAGATCTAAAGTAACCTCATAAGATGGTCTGAAATTAAAACTTTCTAACTAAAAGTAATTCAGGAGTCATGTCCCAGGCCAATATTTTCCCCTAACAAAGACCAACCTTGACCTTAACTGAGTCCACCTGTTGCCTTTTTGCCTCCACAATAACATATCTTTGGAATGTCAAATTTCCTTTCTCCAGACCCCTCAAAGCATGTGCACCACAAATCCCCTCATTATTATTGTTATCATGTTAATTGTTGACTGTTAACTATTCTGTACCGACCTGGGTAAAAGATGTTTGTATCATTTTACTGTTTATCCAGTCCCACAGGTCTCCCCACCTTGCTTCTTCTTCTTCCCTAACTTATCAACAATGGATTTCATGATACCCGCTTATGCCTCCTCTTTGGATTATAATGTATAAAATAAGGTTCAAAACTTCCATGTCCTGGAACATTTTCTCAACACATTGAGGTTTTGGTTCCTGGCAATTTCATCAGTTTGGCTCAAATAAACTCACAAAAATTCTCTACAGATTTGAATGTTTCCTATGTTGACATTTACTTGGTGTCATGTAGTAGCATTCCAACAAAGCTCATCCAGAACCACCTTGCAGATCTGGACTCATGCCAGGTGCCAACAGGAGCCCATTCTGCCTTGCTGATTCCTAGTTTTGGAAAGGGTGAATTTGAGTGAGTTTCATTTCAAATTCCGGACCTCCCTGTTTTAAGATGTGAGGCCCTGACTTTATGTGAGCTTTCTTTTTAAATCCTCAGAGTGGAACTAAATTTAAGTGTTGATAGAACCCACACTAAAATGGGACTGAAGAAAAAAATGGGTGGTTCTTTATTTTAAAATTGTTTTGAAATTTATGGTTGTGCAGTTACAGTTCCACATTTTTCACCCTGTGCTCACCCCAACCCAATTCCTCCCACTCCCACAGTTAATCCCCCACATTTTCTGTGCCCATGAATCCTCTATTTGTGTTCCTTTGCTTGCCCTTTCCCCTTCTTTCCCCCATTCCCCCTCTCCCCCCTACTCTCTGATTATTGTTCATTTGTTCTTTATTTCCAAGTCTCAGGTTCTATTTTGCTCATTTGTTTGTTTTGTTAATTAGGATCCACTTATAGGTGAGATGACATGGTATTTGTATTTCACCACCTGGCTTATTCACTTAGCATAATGCTCTCCAGTTCCATCCATACCGTTGTGAAAAGTAGGAGTTCCTTCTTTCTTTCTGCTGTGTAGTATTCCATTATGTAAACGTAACATAGTTTTTTGATACACTCCTTTACTGATGGGCACTTAGACGGTTTCCAGCACTTGATTATTATAAATTGTGCTGCTATGAACATTGGGGTGCACAGGTTATTTTGTTTTGTTTTTTAATGTTTTATTTTTTTTTATTTATGTATTTATGTATTTATTTTTTATTGTTCGAATTGGTGATTCAGGATCCTTAGGGTATAGTCCCAGCAGTTGGATAACTGGATCAAAAGGCAATTCCATTTTTAGTTTTCTGAGAAAATTCCACACTGTTTTCCACAGTGATTGCACCAGTCCGCATTCCCACCAACAGTGTACTAGGGTTCCCTTTTCTCCACACCCTCGCTGGCACTTGTTTGTTGATTTATTAATGATGACCATTCTGACTGGTGTGATGTGATATCTCATTGTGGTTTTAATTTGCATCTCTGTGATGGCTAGTGATGCTGAACCTTTTTTGTTTTGTCTTTGGGCCCGCTGTTTATCCTCCTTGGGGAAGTGTCTATTCAGGTCCTTTGTTTATTTTTTATTAACTTTGGCCTTTCAATTGAAATTGCTTTCTAAGATTCTGAAGTACAGACTCTACAAATGCCAAAAGAAAACTACAATTGACATGGGAAGTTGTTTCTCCAAGGACAGAAAATGCCAGACCCCAACCCTCATTAATACTCCTGGTAGAAGGCCTAAACTTATAAGTGTGTTATAGAAATGGGGAGGTTTTTTTCTGGGCTCTCTATTCTGTTCCATTGATCTATGTGTTCTTATGCCAGTATCAGACTGTTTTGATTACCGTGGCCTTGTAATATAGTTTGATATCAGGTGTTGCGATCCCTCCAACTTTGTTCTTCTTTCTCAAAATTGCTGTGGCCATTCAGGGTACTAAGTGAAATAAGCCAGCAGGTGACAGACAAATACCAAATGATCTCACCTGTAAGTGGAACCTAATCAACAAAACAAAGAAGCAAGCAAAATATAAACAGAGACATTGAAATAAAGAACAAATGGACAGTAATCAGAGGGGGGGAACAGGTCATCAAGGAACATAAGTAAAGGACACATGGACAAAGCCAAAGAAGGTAGGATCACGGGTGGGAGGTGTGGAAGGATGGGGCAGGGTGGGGAAGTGTTGGGGGAGAAATGGAAACAACTGTACTTGAACAATAACAACATCAACAATTAAAAGAAATGGGGAGGTTTAACTAGAAATTATATTAACTTAAAATGGCCAAATGAAGTTGTTTTCAGCACCTAAATTAATATTTTTGCATGCTAAATTAGAAAAATGCCAGCTCTAAAATTAAACTGAATGAATGGCAAGTATATGTTGTTTTCAAAATTAGAAGCTTCTGAAAGAAGCACAGATAACTTCTTTTAAAAAAGAAGTCAATAAGAAATTTCATTGACTGTCTCTGAAATAAAGAAGGCTTCAAAAGCTAAATTCTATCTTTGAAATGCAAATACATTGTCTCCAAGTACCCTTATCTGGACCATTTTCTAAAATGCAAATTTTTTGGAAGATAAAATCTTATGAAGAGATTTGAAAACTTAGCCATATTAGGTCAAATCAATTTAACTTATTTCAGCTATTCCTTTTTAATTGGTAAATTCTGATTGAAATAATGGATATCTAGCTAATTTGAAATGGTAAAACATTGATTGATCACTTAAGAAAAAGTTTTAAGTTCACCTGCTTTTGGCTTTTTATTGCAGAAAGACTGTAGACTGGGTTTGGAGCTGTTGATGAATGTCTTGTGTTTTTTTGGAAGTGTATTTCATGAAAGTGAGAGCGTGTTTGCTAATAGAGAAACCTATGTTTCTGAAGGTCAGGAAATGTGTAAAGGAATTCTGGTTACTTTTTGATTATCATTGAATATTGAGTTTTTTTAAGAATTAGAAATTTTAATTAATATGGAAAGAAGTTGTATGGGTTGAGTAATGAAAGATGTAAAGTATGGAGATAAATTTTGAAGGACAAGGGAGAAAGTGAGCAGTTTTAAGATGGTTATTTCTAAAGGGGTAAGAAGGTTTGTGAAAAGATGAAAGTTGTAAAAAATTTTATAGAAGGTTGTGAAGAACATAGAAGTTTTTGAAAAGTTTTAAGTTTGTAACCTTTAGCTAAAATCTTAAGTGACTAAAGTTGTCCTTGCCTTCTCTACAAAAATTAGTAATTTAGATTATGTGTATGATGCCCATCTATGTTGTTTTGATGTAATGTGTGTTCATCTGTATATATGTGTAGTATGTTTTTTCTGCTTCCAGATGATATTACTAGGTTGTAATATGTTATTGGCTTAAAGAAATTAAATACTTACATAAATTAAGCAGGGTACTATGGTTTTGACAAAGTATTTAATGTTAAAATTGGTTTAAGTTTGATGAATGTCTTAGAGTTATTACCAAAAAATGTGTTTATTTTACCAAGTATTACAAAAAGTTTTATGTTATGATCTTTTGGTTAGTGTATTTGGAAAACCTTCCTAAAGTTTAAATTTTATGAGACTTTTTAACTGAGAGATGACTTTGAGTTAATCCAATGGGCCGTGGAATACCTCACAGATTTGTTCTCTTTCTTTATTTAAAAAAAGAAAAAAGTGGGATCAGTGGCTGGCTGCCCCCGCGCACAGACCCAAAGCGGGGGATCAGCAACCAACCGAAGTCTAAAGCGGAGATCGGCTACACAACCCCATCAACAGCCTGGCTGCCTGCAGGCAACCACACCGAAAAGCACAGGTTCTGAAAAACTCATACGTAGCCCCTGCGCATAGAACTCTGCAGGGCCTACTGGCTCTCTAGGAGGAAGGCAGAACGCCCAGCAGAGGGGAGCTACAGGGCTAGGGGAGACTGAATTCCCCGGAAAGACTCAACCCAGTAGGGGGCTGAACTACCCCATAGCAGCACTCAGAGCCCCTAGCATCTAAGACAGCAAAGAGCAAGAAGGTGGAATGTGAGTTGCCCCTAATAGGTGCAACTCAAGGACAGCACAGCTGGTGAACTAAAGGCCTAATGGGGAGCAGAAGGACAAGGAGGAACTAGACTGAAGGCTGAACAACAGTGAAGACTGTGGCTCAGGAAGGGAGAAGAGTGAAACCAATCCTTCCAACCACCCCCTCCCGTTCCACAGACAGGACAACCAGCAGAACTAACCTGACCAGTTTAAAGCCAGCAGAAGACCACTTTTTTTTTTCCTTCTTTTTTTTTCTTTCCTCATTTCCCCCTGAATTCCTTCTTCCTTTCTGTCCTTCTTTCCTTTTTTTATTCCTTCTTCCTTCCATCCTTTACCCTTTTATTCCTTCTTCTTGCCTTCTTTTATTTATTCTGTTGTTTTAATTTTTGTTAAAATTCCTTCTTATCTTGCCTCCGACCTTTCTTTATTCCTACTCCCTTCCTTCCTTTCCTTTTCTATTCCCTTTTTCCCTCCTTCCCTTCTTCTCTCTCTCTCTTTATTTTTTTTTGCCCATTCCTCTTTTTTCCCTCAGGTGAGACAACAAAACCTGGAGTGCTGAAAAGACCAGAGTTAGACGGTGTTACCCCCATAAATGTCAGCTCAAGACCACTGAGCACAGGAGATTAAGGAGACACCACCACTGAATCCCAATAGCATTCTACCATAGAAGCTCATACCATAAACCCTGGGAGTCAGAATAGATCAATTTAAGAAGCAGAGGCTAACCAGAAGAGTCTCACAAACAATGGGAAGACAAAGCAACAATACCCAAATGAAAGGAAAGGAGGAAGCCGCAGAAAGAATGCTAACTGAAAAAGAGGCAAGTCAACTATTAGATACTGAGTTCAAATCAATGGTCATCAGGAAGCTCACTGAGCTCTCTAAGCTCAAAGAGAACTACTAGAAACTACAGGGAAACTACAATGAACTCACTGCAAACTATATCAACATGAGAAAGGAAATAGAAACTATCAACAAGGGCCAAGAGGAAATGAAGAATACAATTTCTGAATTGAAGAACACACTAGAAGAAATGAAAAGCAGACTTGATGAAGCAGTGGATCGGATCAGCGAGCTGGAGGACAAAGTAGAAAAAAACACCCAGAAAGAGCAAGAAAAGGAAAAGAGGCTCAGAAAGAATAAAGAGGCAATCGGGAAATGCAGGACAACATGAAACGTAACAATATCCATATAATAGGAATACCAGAAGGAGAAGAAGAAGAGCAAGGGATAGGAAACCTGTTTGAAAAAGTAATGATGGAAAATTTCCCTAATCTGAGGAGAGAAAAAGTCACCCAAATCCAGGAAACACAGAGAGTCCCAAGCAAGAGGAACCCAAAGAGACCCACTGCAAGACACATCATCATTAAAATGGCAAATTTCCAAGACAAAGAGAGGATCTTAAAGGCAGCAAGGGAGAAACAGGAAGTAACATACAAGGGAGACCCAATAACTTTGGCTACTGACTTCTCAATGGAAACGCTCCAAGACAGAAGAGAATGGCAAAAAAATATTCCAAGTAATGAGAACCAGAGGCCTGCAACCAAGACTACTTTACCCAGCAAGGCTCTCAATCAAGATAGAAGGCCAAATAAAGAGTTTCCCAGACAAAAGAAGTCTAAAAGAATACAGCTCCACCAAACCAGCTCTGCAAGAGATGCTAAAGGGACTGGTCTAAGTAAAGGAAGGAAAAGAGAAAGACAGAGGAACACAGATATGAAAAAATGGCAATGAATAACTACCTATCGATAATAACCTTAAATGTAAATGGATTAAATGCTCCAATCAAAAGACATAGAATAGCTGAATGGATAAGAAAATATGACCCACACATATGCTGCCTACAAGAGACCCATCTCAGGACAAAAGACGTACACAGACTGAAAGTGAAGGGCTAGAAACAAATTTTCCAAGCAAACGGACAGGAAAAAAAAGCAGGGGTAGCAATACTCATATCAGACAAAATAGACTGCCAAAGAAGGGCCATAAAGAGAGACCCAGAAGGTCACTTCATAATACTCAAAGGAAGGCACTACCAAGAAGACATAAACATTGTAAATATATATGCACCCAATATTGGAGCACCCAAATACATAAAGAAAATCTTGGAGGACTACAAGAGAGATATTGATAGCAACACAATTATAGTAGGGGACTTTAACACCCCACTATCAAAAGTGGACAGGTCTCCCAAACAAAATATCAACAAGGATATTGTGTCACTTAACAATAACCTAGAGGAAATGGACTTAACTGATATATATAGAGCTTTTCATCCCAAAGAAGCAAAATACACATTCTTTTCAATTGTACATGGAACTTTTTCAAAGATAGACCACATGATAGGACACAAAGCAAGCCTCAACAAATTCAAGAAAACTGAAATCATACCAAGCATTTTCTCTGACCACAAAGGACTGAAACTAAAAACCAACCCCAAAGGAAAAAACTCAAAACACTCAAAATCAAGGAGACTGAATAGCATGCTATTAAACAATGAATGGGTCAAAACAAGATTATGGAAGAAATCAAAAACTTTCTGGAAACAAATGAAAATGAACTCACAACAACCCAAAACCTATGGGACACAGAAAAGACAGTCTTGAGAGGGAAGTTCATAGCAATACAGGCCTACCTTAAAAAGATAGAAACATTTCAAACAAACAACCCAACCCTACTCCTATAAGAACTGAAGGAACAACAACAAAGAGAGCCCAGAGCAAGCAGAAGGAAGGAAATAACCAAGATCAGAGCAGAACTAAATGACATAGAGACTAAAAGCACAATTCTAAGAATCAATGAATCCCGGAGCTGGTTCTTTGAAAAGATAAACAAAATCGACAAGCCTTTAAGTAGGCTCATCAAGAAAAAAAGAGAGAGGATCCAAATAAACACAATTAGAAATGAAAGAGGAGAGATTAAAAGTGATACCACAGAAATATAAAGGATTGTAAGAAATTACTACCAAGAACTGTATGCCAAGAAATTTGAAAACCTAGGTGAAATGGACACATTTCCAGAAAAATATAATGTTCCAAAACTGAATGAAGAAGTAGAAAACCTGAACAGACCAATAACAGCAGACGAAATTGAAGCAGTCATCAAAAACTCCCAACACAAAAAAGCCCTGGACCAGATGACTTCACAGAATTCTACAAAGCATTTAAGGAAGAGCTAACCCCTATCCTTCACAGTCTCTTCGAAAAAATCCAAAGTGATGGAAGACTCCCAAAATCTTCTTGTGAAGCCAGCATCATAGTAATCCAAAAACCAGATAAAGACACAACAAAAAAAGAAAACTTCAGGCCAATATCGCTGATGAACATAGATGCTAAAATTCTCAACAAAATTTTAGCAGACTGCATCCAGCCATACATTAAAAAGATCATCCACCATGACCAAGTGGGATTCATCCCAGGGATGCAAGGATGGTACAATATTCACAAATCAATAAACATAATACATCACATCAATAACTGCCAAGACAAAAATCACATCATAATATCAATAGATGCGGAAAAAGCATTTGATAAGGTAGAGCACCCATTTCTGATAAAAACACTCAGCAAAGTGGGAATAGAAGGAGTATTCCTCAACATAATAAAGGCCATATATGAGAGACCTACAGCCAACATCATACTCAATGGACAAAAACTTAGAGCTTTCCCACTAAGATCAGGAACAAGACAAGGATGCCCTCTCTCACCACTCCTATTCAACATAGTATTGGAAGTCCTAGCCACAGCAATCAGACAAGAAAAAGCAATAAAAGGCATCCAAATTTGAAAGGAGGAAATGAAACTGTCACTATTTGCAGATGACATGATAGTGTATGTGGAAAATCCTATAGACTCCACGAAAAAACTACTGGACCTAATAAATGTTGGCAAAACAGCTGGATACAAAGTCAATACTCAGAAATCAAAGGCATTCCTGTACACCAACAATGAAACTGCAGAAACAGAAATCAGGAAAATAATCCCATTTGATATAGCAACAAGAAAAATAAAGTAGTTAGGAATAAACCTAATCAAGGAGGTAAAAGACCTGTATTCAGAAAACTACACAACACTGAAGAAAGAAATTAAGGAAGATACAAACAAATGGAAGCATGTACCATGTTCATGGATTGGAAGAATTAACATCATCAAAATGGCCATACTACCCAAAGCAATTTATAGATTCAATGCAATCCCTATTAGAGTACCCATGACATATTTCACAGATATAGAACGAACATTTCAGAAATTTATTTGGAACCATAAACGACCCCGAATAGCTGCAGCAATTTTGAGAAAGAAGAACAAAGCAGGAGGGATCACAATACCTGATATCAAACTCTATTACAAGGCCACTGTCATCAAAACAGCCTGGTACTGGCATAAAAACAGGCACATAGACCAATGGAACAGAACAGAGAGCCCAGAAATAAACCCCAGTCTTCATGGTCAATTAATATTTGACAAAGGAGGCAGATCATAAAATGGAGCTAAAATAGTCTCTTCAACAAATGGTGTTGGGAGATATGGACAGCTACGTGCAAAAAAATGAAACTCGATCACCAACTTACGCCATACACGAAAATAAACTCAAGATGGATAAAAGACTTAAATATAAGTTGTAACACCATGAAAGTCCTTGAGGAAAACATTGGCAGGAAAATCTCAGGCATTCCACGCAGCAACATCCTCACAGACATGTCCCCTAAGCCAAGGGACATAAAGGAAAGAATAAACAAATGGGACCTCATCAAAATAAAAAGCTTCTGCATGGCTAAAGAAAACAGCACCAAATTACAAAGAGAACCAACAGTATGGGAAAACATATTCGCCAATGATACCTCAGACAAGGGCCCGTTCTCCAAAATATGTAAAGAACTCACACAACTCCACTCCAGGAAGACAAACAATCCAATTGAAAAATGGGCAAAGGACTTGAACAGACACTTCTCCAAGGAAGACATACAGAGGGCCCAGAGACATATGAAAAGATGCTCAGCATCACTAGCCATCAGAGAGATGCAAATTAAAACCACAATGAGGTACCATCTCACACCAGTCAGAGTGGCCAACATAAACAAATCCACAAACAAATGTTGGAGAGGATGAGGACAAAAGGGAACCCTAGTGCACTGTTGGTGGGAATGCAGACTAGTGAGGCCACTGTGGAAAACAGTATGGAATTTCCTCAGAAAACTAAAAATGGATCTGCCCTTTTACCCAGCAATTCTGCTGCTGGGATTATACCCTAAGAACCCTGAAACACCAATCCAAAAGAACCTGTGCACCCCAATGTTCATAGCAGCACAATTTACAATAGCCAAGCACTGGAAGCAACCTAAGTGCCCATCAGCAAACGAGTGGATCCAAAAACTATGGTATATTTACACAATGTAATTCTACGCAGCAGAGAGAAAGAAGGAGCTTATACCCTTTGCAACAGCTTGGATGAAACTGGAGAGCATTATGCTAAGTGAAATAAGGCAGGAGGTGAGGGACAAATACCATATGATCTCACCTTTAACTGGAACATAATAAATAGAAAAAAAAAAAAGGAAACAAAATATAACCAGAGACATTGAAGTTAAGAACAATCTAACAATAGCCAGGGGGGAGTGGGGAGGGGACAGTGAGGAGAGGGGATTAGAGGAACTACTATAAAGGACACATGGATAAAACCAAGAGGGAGAGTGGAGGTGAGGGAAGGAGGTGGGTTCAGCTGGGGTGGGGTGGAGGGATGGGGAGGAAAGGTATACAAGTGTAATTGAATAACAATAAAAATTAAAAAAAACTGAAAACTACCTAAAGCCCCCAAATATAGGAATAATTTGTTAAATTAGAATCTATCCCTGTGAAGGAGATATTATGCAATAAAAATTGTTTATAAATTTAATGATCTGAAAAGCTAAAATAGATGGCTCTAAAATTGTCACACAGTGATCTCGACCATATAAAATACATTATACACACACATACAAAAGAGATAATTGTCAGAAAGCACACCAAAACATTAAGAATACCTATCTCTGGATAATAAAACTATGGAAAATTTTTCCCCTCAACTTTTAAATAGTGAACATGTATTATTTTCAAAATCAGAAAAACTGAAAATAATTTTAAAAATGTTTTTAAAATAACTAGGCCTATTTGAGATGCTTAAAATTACATAGACAACTTGGCATAACAACAACAACTAAGTTCTCTTTTTATACCTCTTTGCTTTCACCTGGGAAGATTACAAGTTTCCTGGGACGGTAATACCCCAAGTATATATTAAGAGTCTCACCTATTGTCTTATATACTAAAAGCTGTTTTAAATCATGTTAAATTTCCTAGAGATTTCATATTGGATTTCTCTAATCCAATATGTGGATGATTTAGATATGTTGATGCTCTAGAAAATTACTAAACTCCCAAAAGATCAAGCTGTGATTCTGGTATCCCAGATAAAATATTTTGGTTATATGATATGTAAGGGTGGGCTACAAGTTGCCACTGCAATATTCAAGAGAAATTATATCTTTTCCTCTTCCAAAACCAAGAAAGCAATTTAGAGGACTCCTGACTTTCACTGGATATTGTCACAGTTGGATTCCAAATTTTATTAATGGCTCAGCCTCTATGTGGCTTATTAAAATCAAATTCACCTGACCACTTTCTTGTTCCTATTTGACAATTTGGTTTACAGGCAGATCTTTGAAAGATAAACAAGAATGTTACTGAACTGGATCTGTAATAACTTCCATGGTGGACCTAACTGTAAGTTCTTATTTACATGAATAAAATTTGCCCAACAAAAGTAATTAATTTTTAACTCTGACTTGTCACTTGGCCAAAGATCAAATATTCCATATTTACACTGATAATAACTATGCTTTTGATGTAGCTCACAACTTCAGAAGATTGTTGAAGAAGCAAGGTTTCTTAACTATCTCAGGGCAGGCCATAGAGAATGGAAAGTAAATAGCAAATTATTAGATGTCATACAAAAACTGAAACAACTGGAAATTATAAAAATCCCAGGGTTTTCTAAAGCTCCCACCATGGAAACAAAAAGAAATTTTTTAGCTGACCCTGCAGCTAAACAGACACCATTAAACAGCAAAATTATCCAGACCTGAAAATGTTTCTTACTTCCTATTAAATTAATAAAAACCAGTATGGGAAAACCAAGATGGAGGCGTAGGTAGACACACTGCGCCTCCTCGCACAACCAAAAGAAGGAAAACAACAATTTAAAAACAAAAAACAACCAGAATTGACAGAAAATCGAACCATACGGAAGTCTGACAACCAAGGAGATAAAGAAGAAACATTCATCCAGACCGGTAGGAGGGGCAGAAACAGGCAGCCGAGGCAGAGGACTCCTAGTGATGCGGCTGGACCCAGAGACGTGGTGGAATGGGACAGGCAGTGAGACAGCTAGCAGACTCTGCAGCCCCATGTGGAGTGTAGATAAACTGGGAGGAAGGGCGTGGGAGCAAAACAGACCCCTCAGCCCAGGGCTCTAGCATGGGGAAATAAAGCCTCAAACTTCTGATTGAAAACACCCATGGGGGTTGAGGTGGCAGCAGGAGAAACTCCCAGCCTCATAGGAGAGGTCGTTGGAAAGACCCACAGGGGCCTAGGGCATCCACAAGCCCACCCACTCAGGAATCAGTACCAGAGGAACCCAGGTTGATTGTGGGTAGCAGAGGGAGTGACTGAAATCTGGCAGAGAGTGGAGCAAGCGCCATTGCTCCCTCTCAGCCCCTCCCCCACATACAGCATCACAGCACAGCCACCAGCTTTACCCCGCCCCAGTGAACACCTAAGGCTCCACCCCTTTACATAACAGGCACACTGAGACAAAAAAAAAAAAAAGGCCCAAATGAAAGAACAGATCAAAGCTCCAGAAATAATTCAACTAAGCAGCAAAGAGATAGCCAACCTATCAGATGCACAGTTCAAAACATTGGTAATTAGGATGCTCTCAGAATTGTTTGAATTTGGTTGCAAATTAGATGAAAAAATGAAGGCTATGCTAAGAGAAACAAAGGAAAATATACAGGGAACCAATAGTGATGCGAAGGAAACTGGGACTCAAATCAACAGTGTGGACCAGAAGGAAGAAAGAAACATCCAACCAGAAAATAATGAATAAACAAGAATTCGGAAAAATGAGGAGAGGCTTAGGAACCTCCAGGACATCTTGAAACATTCCAACATCTGAATTATAGGGGTGCCAGGAGGAGAAGAGGAAGAACAAAACATTGAAAACTCATTTGAACAAATAATGAAGGAGAACTTCCCCAGTCTGGCAAAGGAAATAGACTTCC
The DNA here is from genome assembly GCF_022682495.2 of Desmodus rotundus. NCBI lineage: Eukaryota > Metazoa > Chordata > Mammalia > Chiroptera > Phyllostomidae > Desmodus > Desmodus rotundus. The sequence continues at coordinate 59,793,747 of NC_071392.1, read as the reverse complement.
AGGAAGTCCAGGAAGCTCAGAGAGTCCCAAAGAAGCTGGACCCAAGGAGGAACACACCAAGGAACATCATCATTACATTACCTAAGATGAAACAGAAGGAGAGAATCTTAGAAGCAGCAAGAGAAAAGGACACAGTTACCTACAAAGGAGTTCCCATAAGACTGTCAGCTGACTTCTCCAAAGAGACCTTACAGGCAAGAAGGGGCTGGAAAGAAGTATTCAAAGTCATGAAAGGCAAGGGCCTACATCCAAGATTACTCTATCCAGCAAAGCTATCATTTAGAATGGAAGGGAAGATAAAGTGTTTCTCAGATAAGGTCAAGTTCAAGGAGTTCATCATCACCAAGCCCTTATTCTATGAAATGTTAAAGGGACTTATCTAAGAAAAAGAAGAAAAAAAATATGAACAGTAAGAATGACAGCAAACTCACAGTTATTAACAACCACACCTAAAACAAAAACAAAAGCAATCTAAGCAAACAACTAGAACATGAACAGAACCACAAAAATGGAGATCACATGGAGGGTTATCAACAGGGGAGTGGGAGAGGGAGAGAGGGGGGAAAGGTGCAGAGAATAAGTAACATAAATGACAGGTAGAAAATAGACAGGGGGAGGGTAAGAATAGTATAGGCAATGTAGAAGCCAAAGAACTTATATGTATGACCCATGGACATGAACAGACAGGTAGGGAGTGTGGGAGGGAGGGGATGGGAAGGATAGAGTTGAGTGAAGTGGGGGAAATGGGACAACTGTAATAGCATAATCAATAAATATAATTAATTAATTAATTAATTAATTAATAAAAACCCAGTCACTTATAGCTCCAATGTAGTATTGTCAAGGAAAAGAGAATATGGCAACAAAAGGGTGAATCTTTGTTCCAGGCAAACAGATATGGCTTGTATCTTATCAGAAACCAATCTTACTTATAGGAACCTAATTACCTATACTGTACTTTAACATGTACATGAGCTGAAATTATTTTACTAAAAGATGATACCATGGAATAACAATATTACTGCTACTGCACCTCATAAAGTGTATATCAGATGTTCTATTTGTCTGAATATAAACCTGGAAAATCATTCCATGGGTCCCAAGGACATTTTTCCGTTCTTTCAGTCCATTTGAAGTGTATTAATTGGATTTATCCAAATGCCACCATCTCAAGAATACAAATATGTGTTAGTTATAATATTTGTATGGGTTGAGGGTCCCTTGTAGGAGAGAAACAGCCTTAATGATGGGTAATTTATTAGAAAAAAATTAATTATGAATACCCAATTGAGGAATTTCCTCAGTTATTTACTGAATGACTCATTTTACTAGACAAATGATGCAATCCATTTGTAATATTTGTCCTATTCTACAGTATTTTCACTGTGCTTCTTAGCCCCAGTTCTTTGAATTGGTAGAACATACAAATGGTACAATTAATACAAATAGGTAAATTTCCAGGAACATTTAATCTCCATAGACCAAAAGCTCTTCTTATGGTAAGAAGAAGTCTGAAATCTGGTAAGCTTAGCCTTTCTCCTTTGAAAATAGTCACCAGCCACTCTATGCATTTAGATGAAAAGACATATGATTCAACTTTACTAAAAGAAGACTTCTGCATTATTATCAGGGGCTGGTTAACTTGCTTATAGTGACTGATAAATTAGTAACATTTCAGTGTGCTCCTGGGAGACAAAGACTTCAAAGACCACAGCTTACAACTACGGGATTTCTGTCCATTGGAAAAATACATTAATTAAAGACATTCTCTCTCTAACATTCTAAAATTGTTGGAAAAGACCTTATCAGGGGCCTAACCACAAATGTACACCTGCTCTTGTCACTGACACTTGCCTCAACAGCAGAGATCAAAGATTTCCTGAGGATGAGAAACCACTGACCTCAGAGATAGACCACTATCCAAAAACATCAACAAGGCCTGCGTACCTACAAATTATTGTTAATTTTATTTGTTTGATTGTCTTTACCTGTCTGCTATTATTAATAATAATAATTGTACTTGTTCTTTAGACTTTTCTCAAACCTTGAATATATTGCCCAACTGTTAATAATTGTAGAAGTGTATAAGATAATCCTTGGATTATGAGTGATACTCTACAGTTTCCATTTTGAAATTTAGAAGAAATACTATTGCAAAAAAGAAAGAAATGTGTACATTTTTAGAAATTAAAAGGAGATAGTTATCCTGAATGTGCTTACCCCTTAACCCAAAAAAGACTACTAACTATATTAATTCAAATAGAAGCTGAAATAACTCTAAAAACTTAGTATCTATAACTTCTGCTGAGGCACAGAAAAATTTATTTACAAAACTTTTCTGTCTTCTTGGCCTCTGGAATTTAAATGAATTAATAATAGCACCTGAGTGCTTTCAATGGGAAGTAAATGGGCCATAATAAATAAAAACCCATATTATAGTCAGATTATGAAAACTGAAAAGATGTATGCTGTGCCCTCAAACTGTAAGTAAATGTTATACTAGATGCAAAATATAGAAAAGTAAGACAGGCAACAAAACCTGGATCATGACAGCTCATAGGTTAAATATAATCCAGAGTGTTTTTCTTAATAAAGCCCCTTAAGGCCTGACTGCCTTCCACTTCCCTACTTCTCACTTTGGAGAAAAAATATGACCTGGACTTCCATCCAAAGTTACAACAGTCTTGCATCATTCCTAATTGTCCATTGTTAGGCAAAATAAATGCTGACACTGAGACTTCCTAGTACCAGGAAGCCTCATCATCCAACCAAAAGTTTGATGATCAGTGCCTCTGTTGGATTGATTTATGATTTAAAAGGGGTGTGTGGAAGGAAAGGAGTAACATGCAAAAACCAACAAGAGTGGGGAGGCCTGCTTGGCAGACTTATAAACTCAGAGACTCAGAGACCTAAAGTAATCACATAGGATGGTCTAAAATTAAAACTTTCTAACTTATTATGATGAATTTTTCTAAACTAATGTATATGTTTATGACTGCATTTAACACTGTTTATTATTCTGCCCAACTCTTTTTAAATTATATTTTGTTGATTATGCTATTACAGTTGTCCTGATTTTTCTCCCTTTCCCCTCTTCCACCGAGCCCCCCATACTCCCTCTGGCAATTTCCCACCATTGTTTATATCCATGGGTCATGCATATAAGTTCTTTGGCTACTCCATTTCTTAGATTGTACTTTACATCCATATGGCTATTCTGTAACTACCTATTTGTATTTCCCAATCTGGTCACCTCTTTACCCATTCTCCCCCTCCATCCTCCCAAGTTGACAACCTTCCAGTAACTAACTTCTTTTCTCTTGTTCTTTCTTTTTCTTGAAGATTTAATTATTTATTTTTAGACAGAGAGGAAAGAAGAGAGAGCAAGAGGGAGAGAAACATCAATGTGCGGTTGCCTTTCATGTGGCACCCACTGGGGACCTGGTCTGAAACCTAGGCATGTGCCCTGACTGGGAATCAATGCACTGAACTATACCAGCCAGGGCTTTTCTCTTGTTTTTAAGAGTCTCTCTTTCTCTTTAACCTTTGACTTCTTAATAATGGTGTATCTTGGAGTGTGCCTCTTTGCATCTATCATAATTGGTACTCTCTGTGCTTCCAGGACTTGCATGTCTATTTCCTTCACCAAATTAGGGAAGTTTTCTGTAACTATTTTTTTCAGATAGATTTCCAATTTCTTGCTCTTTCTCTTCTCCTTCTGGTACCTCTATGAGGTGAATGTTGGACCTCTTAAGGTTGTCCCAGAGCCTGTTTACACTATCCTTATTTTCCTTTTTTGGATTCTTTTTTCTTCTTGTTCTGAGTGGTTATTTATTGCTTCCTTGTGTTCCAAATCACTGATTTGATTCTCAGCTTCATCCATTCTACTCTTGTTTCTCTGTAAATTGATCTTTATTTCAATTAGTGTATCCTTCGTTTCTGACTGGGTCTTTTTTATGCTGCTGAGGTCCTCACTAAGTTCCTTGAGCATCCTTATAAACAGTGTTTTGAACTCTGCATCTAATAGATTGCTTATCTCCATTTAGTTTAGCTCTTTTTCTGGAGTTTTGATCTGTTCTTTCATTTGGGCCATGTTTCTTTGTCTCCTCATTTTGGCAACCTCCCTGTGCTTCTATGTATTAGATAGAGCTATTTTGACTCTGTGTCATGGTAGTGTGGCCTAATGTAGTAGGTGTCCTGTAGGGTCCAGTGGCATAGCCTCCCCTATCACCCAAGCTGTGTGTGTGAGGTGTGCCCTTTGTGTGGGCTGAGTATACCCTCCTTTTGTAGTTGAGCCTTTGTTGCTGTTGGCAGATCAACAGGAGGGATTTACCCAGGCAGGTCAGCTACAAGGTTTGTCTGTGACCACTGACCACCAACCTCCACTCTCCATGGAGGATCATATGTGCAGGGGCAGGGTAGTGGTGTTTTGACATAGTCTGTAGCTATCCACTGGGTGTGTTGGCCCTGGGACTTCCCAGGTGGTACAGGCCAAATTCAGCCCCTATTTGTGTTTTGCTTGGGGCAGCCTGCCTGAACTATAAAGCAATCTGAGATGGCTGCTACTTGTCCTGGGCTTGGAGATTCCCAGGTGATGTCAAGCTGTGACTCTTGTTTGATAGGATTTAGAAGCCAAGACTAGCCATTCTTACAGAGAAGGAGCTTGGGTGGGCCCATAAATTGGGTGGGGTAGAGCCTTTGTGGATATCTGAGGTGGGTCACATGGTAATAGCCAGGTTGATGGTGTCTCATATATGGCACCAGCCTTTCTGACTCTGTGGGGGGAGGGCTTAGCAAAGGGCCAATGCCCTCTGCTCACTCCAATGCCAGACACTTCAGTCTCTCCCTGTATACCATTGGTGCCCTTCAAACTGCCACCCTGGTGCTGGAGCTGAGAGGAAGCGAATCTGACTAGGTGATTCCATGTGTGAGTTCCCCAAGAGGAATTGCTCAGGGCTCCATCAGCCTCCTCCACCAACTCAATCTCCACTGGTTTTACAGCCAGAAGTTGTGGGCATTATCATCCTGGCTCTGGAATCCTGGGCGTGGGGGCCATCTGTGGGTCTGGGACTCCTCACTTCAGAAACATTCCTCCTGAATTTTTATCCATGTGGGTGTGGGATTGGCCTGTTCCACACCTGCACCCTTCCTACCACTCTGGATGGATGAGGTTTCTTTGATTCTGTAGTTGTCAGACTTCCCTTCAACTTGACTTTGTAATTGTCAGATTTATGTTATTCTCAATTTTTAATGTTCTCAAGTGATGGTTGTTCTATATTTTAGTTTTACTTTTGATGCAGTAGTGCAAAAAAGCCAGCCATGTCGGTCTACATCACCATCTTGACCAGAAGCCTGCCCAACTCTTTTTTAAACAATGTGCAACCAAATCTCATTAGGATGATTGAAGTGTCACAACCATTTATTGATTGAAAATAAACTACATTATGTGATTTTTGGTGATTTTTCTCAAAGATTTCTTGGGTTAAACTCATCAGAGTTACTCATTGTTAAAGTAGCACCTCAGAGTTTAGTTTGGGACTCTATTTTTTTTTCTAATGATATTTAAAACTTTTTTTTGTGGCAATAATAATTCTTTAACATTTTGTTGATATGTATGGATATATGTAAAAATTTTTATAAATGTGCAACTTCCAAAAGAATCTCCAAATATAGTATTACCAAGTTGAATATTATCTAATTAATATTCCTGACAGACTGTGGGGGTTATCAAGAAATAATCACAGCCCTCAGGTGCTCTGAGGTACTAGGTGCAGCTAAGTGTCTCTAATTCCCCAAGGGTGTGATTAGCTCATGATAACAATGTACCTTTGAGTTGTTTTATTGCTTTTATAAAACATTTTTATTGTGGAAAAGCAACGTTTATTTTTATTCAGGAGAAAGCTGGAGTTGACAATTTATACTGTTGGGTGAATAGTAGAATACATCTGTCTTGTTTACATGCCATGACAAATATGCTCATTTAGTATGCTCCCCAACCAATCTGGATGTTTTGACTACCTCAGTATTTATGTAATAAAGCCAAACTTCCATATAAGACAACTATAAAATTGTGTTTTCAAGTCAATGGTGTGGGTTCTCTAAAATTATAAAGTGACTTATTTTGTAACATGTGAAAAATTGACCAATGATTCAGTATATATAAATTTATATTTATATAAAATGAATGGCCTTGAATGCCATGATTAAAGAGATCGGATGATTTGGGAAATGCTTATAAATACAGGTGCTATTGTGAGACACACCTCAGAAAGCTTTTCTTTCCTTTGATGCCTCTATTTTCTCCCAACAAATCTAACCACAGTGGCTTTCCAGGTCAGGTAGAATAAAATCTAAGCTTTTCATTAAGACCTGGAAAGCCTCTCATGAGCTATTCCTGATAACATCTCAGACATCATCTCTTACCTCCCTCTTCATATTCTAGTTTTGTCAGTATTCCTTCTCTCACTTGAAAAGGACAACCTTGTTTGCAGGATTTTGCACTTACTAGTATCTCTGAAATGAAACATTTCTTCCCTAGGTCTTTACCTGGCCGCCTCTTATCATTCCAGTCTCAGCTAGAATATCATCATCTCAAAGAGACCACCTCTCTAAAACAAGCATCCGACACACAAGTTCTACACTGTTTTTAGATTCTTCATCCCATATATTAACCATTGACATTATATTACCAATTTGTTTATCTGTATTCACCATGAAGAATGTAAGTTTATGAGGCAGAAACTATCTTGCTCACACTTATAACATCAGTTTCTAGAAAAACACCTTACAAGTAGTAAACAGTCATACTGTAAAAGGGTGGGTCAGATCAGATTGCTAGGGTGTGGGCAAGGCACCCCAGAGGTGGCACTAGAATCAGCACTTCCCCACAGAATGAAGGTGGTTACAGGAAGTGTCAGAGGCCCCCTGAATTGAAATCACAACTAAAACTGTATTACAGCTTTCCCATACCCTAGGGCTACTGTAAACAAAGGCGACTGGGCTGCATGAACCAGCATGCATTGCCCTCACTGAGCAGATCATGATACAGCCTACAAACAGTGTCTGTATGAGTTGTGGGGGCCAGGTGCCCAGTCTTGGGACAAGATGCTCCTTCACCTGTATGGCTGGGAAACTTCTGCTCCCTTCCACAAAAGGGCAGCCAGAAGAGGGGGAAAATACACTAGAAACTGACAAACATGGCAGACATTAGCCCACATTGGTTGAAAAGCTAGGTGCTCCATTGTGCATAGGTTTCTGGGCAGAGGCTTTAAAACAGAATGCACTCAGTCAGGGCACAGAGCATTTGTGGGCCCCTGTGGAATGTTGGACCACACCCACAGATCTTGCCTTGCCCTGCTTCCATGGTCTGGAGCAGGCCCACATGCAAAAACATGTACCTTGTTAACAGTGGGCTAGTGGGAAAATTGCTTATGCACAGTCTGGGAAGTTTCTTGGCTTCAGGAGTGTGAGCAGTGTTGGGTACAGATGGAGTGCCCCTTGCATAACTTTCTGGAGTAATCTTGCAGCATGTCCCAGCCCCAAGAGTGAGAGAGAAGCTGCATGAGGCAATGATGACTCTGGAACCCACAACTGTGCACCAGAGAGAGAGAGAGACAGAGAGAGAGTGTGTAAGTGTAAACCCTAAAGATCCATTCATGTAGCCACTTTGAACTCTAAAAAGGGAAAGATAAGAAATGATGGGGAACTTCTGAGCATGGGCTTGTATTCATGTCTTTCTGGGAACAAGAGAATTTATGTTTTGTGGAAGAGGTTGGCTTGGAGCAGAGATACTCCCAGCTCCCCCCAACCTACCCCACCACTGGGTACACTATTAATAAAAACCTTTTTCCTTCTACACCAATTCTCATGTTATGCTTGTGTATGGCAGCAGGTGGCCATATACCAGGTAGCTCAGTTACAACATAAATACATTCTTAATTACTATATATCGAAATTATTATCATAATGTACATTTTAATTGCCAATTTATCATCCATTTGCCTTGCTCCTTTTTAATAGAATTCATAAGTTTCTCTTTTTGTCATTTGCTTTTCAGCTGAACTTTAAGATAAGATGGACCAATGCCAGCTCCAGGTGATGGGGGAACTCAAGAGTTGGACAATTTTAGTTTTAGGTAATAGTTAATAAGCTTAGTAGTTAATTCATGTAAAGAGCTATTGTTTCAGGACCTAAAGATATGATTCACCCTGTCTCCAGGACACTACAAGTGATTCCACCTCTGTGCTCCATGAAGACTGTAAGCAATCAAGGTAGTACCTGAGCCATTGTTTTCCAGGGCAAATCATCCTGCTGCCCAGAAACCAGAAAAAGAGAATCATCCAGGACATAGGACCCAAGACACAGAGAGAGAATCACTGGTCAGTGCATAAAAGGATGCTAGGGGTATTGCCACACTACACCTTTTAACTGTTTAACCTCTTTCCTGAATTCCAAACCCCTTACCTACACTTTTTTCCCCCTGAATTACTAATATCTTACCTACACTTTTTTTCCTCCTTATAAAAAAGGCAGCTTAAAAGAAAAAATAAGATTGCCTTTTAGGGTACATAACTTCTGTCTTCTCAGTTCACCAGCCACTTGAATAAAGTGCACATAAAGATTCAATCCCTCTCTCTACTTATTGGGTCTAGTGGTGCCAACCAGCGTGAACACTGACTTGTCTGGTTTCACAGGCAATAAGTTCCCTTGGGTAGTCGGTGCACAATTGCCAAGTGACTGGATTTGAGATAGTGAGACTTGATAAGGCAATTGGCAGAGGCTTCTGAGAAATATCTACCTCCCTCTCTGTAAGAGCTTAAAGAACAACTTTACCTTTGTTCTTATTAATGTCATTGGAAGTCACAGAATTTACATGTGACAACTGAGAAGAAACTCTTTAATCTAATCAAAAGTGTTATTAAGTGTAGCAGATACTTTCTTAATGAGTGTAACAGAACCAGTGGCTTCTATTGCCTGCCACCAAAAAAAAAGTGACTACCTATTCCAGAGTCTTATGAAAAGAAAAGGAAAGGAAAGGAACTATTTATTCAAAAGTTATTCAGGTTCATATAATGGCAGAATTCTGTTTGTAAGTCCCAAAGTCTCTTAAAGATAAATACCTATAAACACACATAGTCCTGCCTCCCCTTGCCAAACCAGGCCAGTCAGAGGTACTGTCTCTCAGGAAAAAAAAATGGAAGTCTATAGCTTAGCTAATCAGATTCCCATTTTAACATTCTGGCTTCTCCCAGTCATCTGTGCTCAGCTAGATTCTCAATCTTAATACAAAACTACATGGACCCTGCTCATGGTGGGCTAGCTGGGGTCCTCCTACATATTTTCAAACCACATGGCCAAAGCCTCTTGGCTGCCCCGCACTTGAGTTTACATCCTTGCCCCACTCCTCCTCTGTGATCCCATTTCTGACTCCTTCCACAAAGGGTTACACCTGTCAGTACTCTGGTTTCTTCTGCCTTTCTTGGTTGCCATTGTTAGTCCAGGCAAGCATGGCCCTGGGACATAAGAACCACCTTCCTGCTCTTGTGCAGGTGCAGCAAGTCCTCTGGCTAGCTCATGAGGCAAAGTCACACCCATCTCCCTGGCTCAGAGGGCAGGCACAGCTATTAGCATTACTAAACACTGGCCAAGTTCTTTAGATATGCAAAGTAACTCTCAAAGGCCCTGTTCTACTTTCCCTTCTCTAGCCCTGTTAGGGGGGATATTGGGCCTTCTCAGCCTGTACCCTATTTTTGGACCACATCCACACCTGTCACATGAAGACTGGGAAACTGAATTTAATGGTAATATAAATGTATTATAGAGTTATTTCATGCAGCCTCCAGAATCCTCTGATTTAGAGAAGTAAGCAGTGAATTACCTTGGTGGCTAGATTACATTTGCAAACAAAACCACCCCCATTAGATTATTAAAAAAGATTAAACAGTCACTTTTTTATTTATGTAAACAGTGCTTCACATTTCATTCTGCAGACTCAGTGAGTTTATTTACAATATTTTCACTTCCCACTTATAATGGTAGTGTAAGTTACTAAGTAAAATTGTTTAAGAGTACTAAATAAACAGTTTTAACTACTGTGGTATACCAAGAATAAATATGAAATTCTCTAGAATTTTTAAATCAAAAATTTTAAAATAATATTACTTTATTTTTTAATATTAAACTCTTTTTTATTGCTGTTAATTACAGTTGTCTTCATTTTCTCCCCTCCCCCCCACCCCACTCCAGACAAACCCACCTCCCTCCCCCACCTCCACCCTCCCCCTTGGTTTTGTCCATGTGTCCTTTATAGTAGTTCCTGAAAACCCCTCTCCCCACTATCCCCTCACCACTCCCCTCTGGTTATTGTTAGATTGCTCTTAACTTCAGTGTCTCTGCTTAAATCAAATTTTGAATCCAAAAGTCAATATTTTTAAGGGAAGTTTAGGTACCAAAGGGTCTGTTATCTCAAACTAAACATAATGTGAATGTTAGTAAAATAAATTCAAATTGAAACAATGATGTATTTTGAAATATAAAAATGAACTCAACCTAAAGGGGAAATTAAGCATTAATTTTGAGATACAGGAAAATGTATATAATGTATAATATAAAAAAATCTAAGCAAACTATGTAAAAGTATTTTTTATTTATATAATGCCTCCTTTCCCTTAAATAGTTCTATGACTTATTTGTCCATGCTAAAATGTGATACATAGAATATTTACTCATAATGTGTTATAGCTATCAATAATGTTGATAGTAGCTAATGTGTATTGAGTATTTACTAAGTGCCAGCTATTGTTCTAGTGTCTCATGTTCATTAACTCACATAAACTCAATGTTATCTTTTTAACCACTTTAGGAGAATTTATGTAATAAAGGAAAATGACTTGGCAATTAGAGGAGGAAGAGCAAGAATTTGGACCCTAATAGTCCCCAAATTCTACATGCATAACCAAGCTGTATGAAAATCAAGGCAGATTTGTAAGAAATAGTTTAACAAAGCAGATTTTCATTCAATGAAGAAGACACATTCGTATGTGTCTTTGGGTATAATCCTCATTATCTACCAGTCTAACTTCAGCAAATATTGAATAAATCATTAGCTCTCTCCTAAAGCAGAGGTACCACAGTGAGAATACTCTTTAAACTCGTGTAGCTTATAAATATAGACTTAATACATTGAAAATTGATGTTATTTATTCTTGAGTTGAAAAAAGCCACAGATGTCAATTTAGTATGGTGGAAGTGTTAGAGGTTTTTAATTAAACTAAGTCTGATGTTATTGAAAATAATTTTTGTAATTTCTTAGACCAAGATACAAAATGGTCTTGATCCCTTCCAACTTATTTAATTACCTTTATTAGACAAAAAATTCCAGATACAAGACTATAGCTTGCATATCCAGAGATTTGCAACACCAAAATTAATTTGGCGTGGAAACCAAATTAAATTAAATTTAAGTGGGGTTGACTTTATATGATGCAGTAAGAAAGGCACATCACATCTGTAATGTTTTTCCCCCAAATCCAATGACAGTCTAATCATAAGAAAACATCAGACAAACCCAAATTGAAGGCCATTCTATAATATACTGGACAATTACCCTTCAAAATTGGCACGGCCATAATGCAGACAGAAAAATGGAGAAATTATCACAGATTAGAGACTAAGGTGGTATCATGACAATACAAAGGGCAACCTCAACTAGATCTTGCAACAGATAAAAAAGGAGAAATTTGAATAAATATCCTGCAGTGGAAAATGGGAACATCTAAATGAAGTCTACAGTTATTTAGTTTTGTTAATTTCTTAGTTTTCATAAATATAACAGAGTTATATAAAATGTCAACAGTAGGGTAAAGTGAGAGATGGATAAATAGTACTATCTTTGCCAGACTTGTGTATATTTAAAGTTATTTCAAATTAAAAGTTAAAATAAATAAATAGATATATAGATAACCAAATAAATAAATATATCTCCTCCTTCAAAAAGAGGATTTGTATCTGTTTTATAACTGAGAAGAAACATTTATTTAACATGACCCTTTCTTCTTTGTCTGCCCACTGCCTTCCTTAATCATTAAGCCCTTAGAACATCAAGTTTTTGACAGCATCAAACTGTTTTAATAACAAAGCCACAAGCCTGTTGACCACGGAAACAGTTTTGGTTAAGCTAAAGATAATATCTTGACTTCAGTTGCATTTCAGCTCCAGGCCCATGAAGGTGTAATAACCCTAAGGACAACACCTTTATGAAGCCAGACAGAACAGTGATATGGTTGACATAGGACCTGATGCAATGATCACCAACTCCTCACCATGGCCCCAACCAATCAGTATGGCCCATAACCCCAACTCCTTAACTATCATAATTTTCACTATAGAACACATACCACTAAA